>NC_022014.1:43252136-43258420 GCF_000317375.1 Microtus ochrogaster
GATCTCTGTGAGTTTGAGACCAGCCTGGTCTACAAGAGCTAGTTCCAGGACAGGCTCCAAAACCACAGAGAAACCCTGTCTCGAAAAACCAAAAAATTCAAGCCCTACAAATAAAGATAATCAAAATCAAATAGTATAGAGTTAACAAAACACTTCTGTACTAATATCCAAACATGAAAGCAAAGTAGAACATATACAAATCTAATTATAGTATAAAAGATCGATTTTATTTCCACTTTTTTGTTGCTTTAAGTATATGGTATCCGTGTTTCGCCTGCATATGTCTCTGCATCACATGTACACCTACCTGTTGCCCTTGAAGAGAACACTGGATCCCTAGAACTGGGGTTGTAGATGGTCATGAGCTTTCATGGAAGCCCTATGGAAAGCAGATGGTGCTCTCCCTTAACCAGAGCCATCTCCAGCCCACTGCAGTTTTAGTATGTGTATTCAACAGCAGCACAGCATCTACTGTCATTACAGAAGAAATCACCATCTATTCTACAATATGGGATGATATGGGCATCTTTATCATACAATTTCTCTCCCAAGTACACCTCTGTAACACTTGGGTTTCCACTGATAGAACATACTGCTGCCTGTTTAAAATATAGAGTGGGAAGTAGTGGTGCACACCTTCAATTTCAGCACTCAGTAGGACAGCAGGGGAAATCGGAGTTCAAGGCCACAGAGTTCATGGTCTACAGAGCTGAGTTCCAGGACAGGCTCCTCATCCAACTACATAGTGAGTTACATGACAATGAGTTCTACACAGAGAAACTGGACAGTGGTGGCTTTAACTCTAGCATTTGAGAGGCAGAGGCAAGTAGATTTTAGTTCAAAGCCAGCCTAGTCTACAAAGTAAGTTTTAGAACAGCCAAAGTTGTTACAGGGTGAGAGACCCTGTCTCAAAAAAACCAAAAAAATAAAATATGGGAGGGAAAAATTCTTTCAGGTTCACTACTCAAACTTGGGTTTTCCTACATGCAACATATGGGAGGGAAAAATTCTTTCAGGTTCACTACTCAAACTTGGGTTTTCCTACATGCAACAGTGTCCACTGTTGTAAGCAATGGTTTCCTGTTCAGCCATTTCATATAGAGGGAGAACACTGGAAAGCCCTCTCTCTTCAGATCATGGCAACTTTAATCTATCCCATAAGCATAGCCACTAAAATCTATTATCAAGAGAATGTGGTAGTCAAATGGGACATCAAGGTTTAGGAAGGGTGGGGAAGCATGAACTGGCTCTGTCCCTCATCTGGCTTATGCCTGCCCTTTCTGACTTAGGTCTTGGTTTTGGTGCAGGCTACCTTCTAACTCCTTGGCTTGGGTGATCCCCTAATTTGCACCACAATCGTGCCATGCCTGGAGCTCACAATCCCCTCGGCCTCCCAAGAGCCAACTGCAGCATGGCCCGTTTATTGATTGCACTGTTCTTGAATATCTGACCCACTTACTTTATTTCACTAAATAAGGGTGATTCAGTTTTACAACTGCAGCTGTGAGATCAGGTGTCAAATGTACAGTCGGGAAGCTTACATGGGTTTGACCTAGGTCCTCTGAATATGCATTACGGTTGTGTAGCTTGGTGCTCTTATGGAACTCCTAACAGTGGATCAGGGGCTAGCTGATTCTTTTGCCTCCTTTGGGATCCTTTTTCTCCTAGTGGGCTGCCTCGCACAGCCTTAATGAGGCTTAATCTTATTATAACTTCATATGCCAGGTTTGGTTGATATCCCCGGGAGGCCTGCCCTTTTCTGAAGGGAAAGGAGGAGGGGTAGATCTGGGGAAGAGCAGGAGGGAGGTGAAACTGTGGCCAGGTTGTAATATATAAGAATTAAAAAGAAGAAAAAAAATAGCATCTAATCACTCTGAACAAACAAGCAAACAACCAAAATTCAATCTCCAAATTGAATTCAGAGCTACCCATAAAGCTACTGAGACGTGGATCAATGGTCTAGAGCACCCTGCATCTCTCCTTCAAGTGACACTGGTAACCCAGGTATAACATAAAGGAATGCACTAAAACCCACCCCAAACCATTCTGTAAGCAAACATTTAGCTCCCACTGAGTTCCCACCCTGACTTACCTCAGAGTGTGACCTAGAAGAGAGTAAGGCAAATAAACTCTTCCCTTAAAATAGGTAAAACAAAACCCAAAATAACTGAACCATCAGGGACTTTCAGCTATCACAGGTCAAGGTGGATCATACCTGTTATCTCAGGACAAGAGGCTAAGGCAGGAGGATTGCTGAGTTTGAAGCAGTCTACACTTTGAATTACTGTCCAATTCATCTTTCCCAGCTCAAATATGAAGCATGGATAACAACACAGCAACCCCTGAGAACACTTTTATCTCTCTCAAGCAAGTCAGCTCAATTCTCTGAAGCAGATTAATTCTATGGAGCCCAGTCTGGCCCAGAACTCATTTCCCTCCAGCCTTGGTCTCAAATGTTGGACCTCAACAGGCTATCAACACCCAATTTCTGTCCAACACAAAACAATTTAAAAAAACAAAATTCGGATTCTTTCTAGACACACATCTGCCAGTTACTGCTCCATGGTGACAAATGGAGACTGAGCACAAACCTGTGAAAACCAGAAAGTTCTATGAAAACACAAGTTGGAGGCACCAACTTGTGCCTCACTCAGCCACGGCTTCTGGTTACACTGTGTCCTCTCCACTAGCTTTTAGAAATAGCTACAAATATGGATACTCTGCACACACCTCCTCCATCCTCAATGTAACTAGCAGGCTAGAGATAAAGCTAAGGAGATCAGCACCAGGAAGCAGGCCAGCCCCATGACTTCAACTGCAAACAGCAAGTCCTGCCCCTCACCCTGGGAGAGTTATAAAGGAAAAGCAGACACCCCATCCTAAGACAGTGCTCACTCAGTTGGCTGCTTGGAGGTCACTCCTGTTTCTTATCCTTTTCCCCAGAAGGGCCACCTTGAGGGAGATATGAATCCTACCCTTATATTATAATTTAGGGAAATCAGAAACCAAAGAAATTTAGCCCAGGAAAAGTGAAAGGTTAAATAAGCCATCTTCACTTAACAAAGCTGAACATTACAATAATATATTATAATTTGTTTTTTATTACTGTGTGCCAGCACGCGTGGTGTGTAAACGCCATGTGTGCAGAAGCCTTAGGAGGCCCCAAATCCCCTGGTGCTAGAGTTCAGGGTGCCTGTGAATGGCCTGACATGGGAGTTGGGAATCAAACCCAAGCCTTCTGCAAGAACAGCAAACACTCTGAACCACTCAACCATTTCTCCAGCCTCCCAACTTCATAAGCATTCAGTCCTTCAATAAACTCAATCACTGGAATTAAGGCCCGCTCCATGAAATAAATGGTAAGATGCTTGAGACAGCTCAGGGGCCAGATAAGACATGGACCACAGGAAAACCAAATATTACAGTTAACATAGCAATAAAATGGCTCCTAATGACAACCTGCTATGCTCACAGATCAGTGCCTTGCTCAGCCCACACCAGAGAAGCTTCCTCCTGCAGCAGATGAAAGCGAATACAGACCCACAGCCAGACAACGTGCAGAGTGAGACTTTGGAACACTCAGTCCTAAAGAACACATCTCCATCAAATCCCTCCCCTCAGGGAACCCTGCAGAAGAGGAGGCAAAAAGATTAAGAGCCAGTGGAGACAGGAGACACCAGGGAAACAAGACCTTCCAGACACAACAAAGCTGACCCACAAATGAACCAGACAGGCAGCATGAAGAGGGCCAGGTGGGGGGTCTCCGTTCAGGGAAGAGGATACAAATATCCACCCCTAACTCACAAACCTCCCACCCCTAACTTAGAAGTTACCTCTAATTTTTAACTACTTGCAAAGGAAAAATTAAAAAAAAAAAAAAAAGAAATATTAAGGGCAGGCACTATGCCCAGCAGTAGATGACCAAACAAAACGAACTCAATGGTATCTTTGGAGGTTTTTGATCTCACAATGCTTTATCTGGACCATTTTTTTAACCTTACATATCTTTTGCTTATTTATTATGGTTTTCTGTGGTTTTTAATGGGTTTTCTGTGTGTGTCAATGTTTTGGCATCTGTATGTTTCTTATTCTCATTAGCTTTTTTTTTACCAGTTTGTTTTGTCCTATTCTGGTTTGTTTTTATTTTCTTATTTGTACTATTATTTTAGATACCAGTTTATATTCTAATGAAAGAGAAAGATAGGGCATAGATTTGGGTAGGTGAGAATGTGGTGAGGCTCTGGGAGTAGAAGGGAATCAGAATCAGAATATACTGCATGAAAAAAAATCTATGCTCACATAACATAGACCTGGAGAAGTCTCAGAGCCACAGAAGAAAAGGCAGTAGCATACCACACACAATGGAGCCCTTGATATTTCCTATTGGCTGTACCGAGTTGGCTTGCAAGCAGCTACTTTTAAAAAGTCTCACTTGACCTCAGGTTGCCTGATCTCATGACATCTTTGCTGAAATGGACAGTACCACTTAGGGGTCCTCCCCTTCGGCACAGACAACCAGTGTCCACTCTAGTTACTGACACACGGGGCGTTAACAGCTCTGCTTACTCTTCCCAACAAAACCAAAATAGCATGTCAACAGCTTACTTCAAATGACAGTTTTAAGATTTTCTAAGCAACATATTAGTCACTATCCAGAATGCACAAGGATGAGGAGGAGCATGCTTGGCATGAGCAGAGCCTGAGTTCAAAGACAGAGAATCACTAAAGGACAACCCAGCATGGGAAAAGACTAGTTGTATAGGAAGGACAGGACTAACAATCCCAGAAGAGCACACACACACGCACGCACGCACGCACGCACGCACGCACCCACATACATGGAAGTCAGAAGACAACTTATTAGAATCGTTTCTCTTTGTAAAGTTGGTAGGTTTTGGTTGTTTGCATTTTTTGTTTGGTTTTTGTTTTGAGACAGGGTTTCACTGTGTAGCTTTGGTTGTCCTGACAACCAGGCTGGACTTGAACTCCCAGAGATCTCTGCCTCTCAAGTACTGGATTAACTCCAGCTCTACCCAGAAGGAATTCATTAACAAGCAATGCAGAGTATTAACTAAGGTGTCATTTTGACTATGTTACAAATGTATCAAAACACTAAGAAAAACAAACACTGTGACCCCAAAACAGAAGTTCTTATCAATGTGTTTGAAGGTTATATACATTGTATTTCAATGTTTGAAACCAGGCTCTGAGAACTGAAACAATGTCTTCCCAGGAGCAGAGTAACTTTGTTACAGAAATCAATCTCTTTGAGAAAGAGACCTGTCTAAATTCTTTAGACTTCCTCCCTACCTGCCACAATCCCTCCAAAATTCTCCCTGGAGAATGGCTAATTTTAAGCCTTAACCAGGCAAAATACCCTGCTAATCAATGCAAAGAAGAAAATACCTAAATTAAGTAAAAATAAAGAAGCAGCTAGATTTCAGAGAATATGTTTTTAAGCCCAGCTACTTGGAAAACCACAAGTTCAAAGTCTGCCTAGGCTCCAGAGTTCAAGACCATCCAGGGAAAACAAGCAACTCACAAAAAGCAACGAGAACCGAGCCACAACAAAGCCACAGTGCTGACCTAACAAGGCCCCAAGTTTATTGCCCACTACCACAAAGAAATATCCAATGGGGGAGCAGAGTGATTATACCAACAAAATATTAACATACAAGATTAAAAATCAAATATTGGGTAAGATAGCCAGGCAGTGGTATATCATACCTTTAATCCATTTGGAAGGCAAAGGCAGGTGGATCTCTGTGAGTTCAAGGCCAGCCTGAATTATAAAGCAAATTCCAGGATAGCTAGCCATAAACTGTTACAGGGAGAAACTGTCTCAAACTTATAATAATCACAACTAAAAGAATAAAAATTAACAAAAAGCTGAGGGTACTGCAATCCAGCATTTCAGGAGGTTGAGACAGATCAAGTTCAAGGCTAGCCTTTAAAACAAAGAAATCCCTGTCAAGCCAGGAGGTGGTGACACACACCTTTAATCCCAGCACTCAGGAGGCAGAGGCGGGCGGATCTCTATGAGTTCAAGGCCAGCCTGATCTACAAGAACTATTTCCAGGACAGGCACCAAAAGCTACAGAGAAACCCTGTCGAGGAAAAAAAAAAAAAAGTTATGGCTCTAAACACTCGACATAATCAGGAATGTCTATACACTTTTAATCCCAGCACCTTAGCCGGGTGGTGGTGGCGCACACCTTTAATCCCAGCACTTGGGAGGCAGAGGCAGGCGGATCTCTGTGAGTTCGAGACCAGCCTGGTCTACA
>NC_022014.1:43258520-43260009 GCF_000317375.1 Microtus ochrogaster
AAAACCACAAAGAAACCCTGTCTCGAAAAACCAAAATAAATAAATAAATAAATAAATAAATAAATAAATAAATAAATATCCCAGCACCTGGAAGGCAGAGGCAGGAGGATCATTAGAGGCCAGACTAGATTATAGAAGACTACCTCAAAAACAAAAACCCAGCTGGGTCTATGTGCAGGGAGCTTATGGACAGCCTGGTCTACAAAAGGAATTTCGTGCATAATTAGTCTTGGCAGCCTTGGTCTACAAGCCTACAAACTCAGATTATCTCTCCTAGAGGAAACAGTCACATTTCCTTTCCCTTGGGTGTGAATGGAAAGGGAGCACAGCAATCCACACATGCCCCTCACCCGCCCCACACCCCGGCAAGGCACCATGAACTACAGTGCTAGCGCTACATGTCACTGGGGTGTGATTCAGACCTCTGTGGTCCTTCTCCAAAGCCATAAACCAAATCCAATCATAAGACAAATCCAAGAGAGGTCCTAAGTGTCAAAGATGTGAAGTACAAAGAACAGGAACTCAGATGAGACAAGATAAGGGAGACAACACATCTCAGGTGGATCCTGAAACAGAAAGGACATTTGCAGAAGGGCCTGAGGAAACCAAAAGAAAGACAAATATTGACTGCATGGGATGAGGTCCACAGATCTGCATTGTATTTCTAAGTCTAAATCTCAAACACTAGGAAGAAAAACTAGCTGGACAATTTGCTTTTCTCTCCCTGAGTAGACTCTGCCTATTTTTAAAGCTAGCAGAGAATTAGCTAACCCACGTGTGGCAGCTCAAACCTTAAAGCCAGGCTCAGGAGCACAGGCAGCCTATGCTAGACAGCACAGAACCTAGGGCTCAGCATGACAGGGTCCTCGTTGATTTCATTCCAAACACCACACACACACAACTGACTAGATGGAAAGGTACATTACACTCAATCCTGAACAAAAGCTCCTACTCCTTGGATCCCATAATGCAGATAGACATGTCAGAATTTAAGAAAGGGTCTCATGCCAACTTATGTAGCTGAGGCTGGCCCTGAGATTTATTTTTAAAATACCAGAAGTACTTGGGGTTATGGTTGAGTAAGAGGCGCACACCACACCAAAGCAGCCATTTAGTGACCAGCCACCAGAAACTGACACCTACAATGATGTTCCCAATGAGGCACATTTCTCTCACTGGCCTTTTATACCTAAATGTAGTGCATGTTTAAGAACATCGTTCCAAAGCCAAGCCCTCCCTCCTAGGCTGCAGCTTTCTGCTTTACAAGGCAAACCAGGCATTACAGGTATCCCTGGCTCCAAACCCTCTCACCTGCCTAGTCTAGATAGCAACTCGGTGTGCCAGGTAAAGAGGCATATTAAAAAAAAAAAAAAACTAAAGAATAGTAAATATTAGGCCGGGCGGTGGTGGCGCACGCCTTTAATCCCAGCACTTGGGAGGCAGAGGCAGGCGGATCTCTGTGAGTTTGAGACCAGCCTGGTCTACAGAG
>NC_022014.1:43260109-43267035 GCF_000317375.1 Microtus ochrogaster
AAAAACCAAAAAAAAAAAAAAAAAAAAAAAAAGAATAGTAAATATTTATATAGCCAATGAACACTGGTCACTAGCTACAAGTAAGGTGACAGCAGCTAAAACTAACTTTAACTCCTGAGCTTGGGCAAGGTTCTCCCACTGAGACAACTACAGGATCACATAAGACATGAGAGTTCCTTTTAGGTTTTGTTTTTTTGAGACAGGGTTTCACTGAGTAGATCTGGCTGGCCTGTAGACTAGGCTAGCCTGAACTCAGAGATCTACCTGCCTCTAAGAGTCCTGGAATTAAAGGTGTGCATCATCATACCTGGCCTGAACTTCCTATTTGACTCTGTAAGTCAGCAATGTGATATAATTCAAGTAAACATTCTATTTGAGTACTGAAACTCAACAAAACTAACCAGGAAGTTTTAATACACTGACCAAAAAATGGAGAAAAAACTTGGTGTGGGTCAAATTCTCAACTTTGTATTAAACCTGTTAACAATGATCTCAGCCATTGAGAAACCATATGCAGCCAGGTGGTACACACCTTTAGCCCCAGCACTCCAGGGGCAGAGACAGGCAGATCTGAGTTTAAGGCCAGCCTGGCCTACAGGTAAAGAAACATCATCTCAGCTGGGCAGTGGTGGCAATATGCCTTTAATCCTAGCATGTGGGAGGCAGAGGCAGGCGGATCACTGAGTTCGAGGCCAGCCTGGTCTACAAGAGCAAGTTCCAGGACGTGCTCCAAAACTACAGAGAAACCCTGTCTCAGAAGAAAGAAAGAAAGAAAGAAAGAAAGAAAGAAAGAAAGAAAGGAAGGAAGGAAGGAAGGAAGGAAGGAAGGAAGAAAGAAAGAAAAAAAGAAAGACACTGTCTCAAAAAACAAAAAGACTAAATTCCAACAACAGCAACCTCTGGGGAGCTTGGAAGGGATTGACCCAAGGCTTCTGTCACTGCTTCCTTCAGCTCACCTCTCTGACATCAAGTTATCGGAGTAAGTGTGTGTTTCCTATTTCTATCCCACTAGCCATCTGTCGGGGGTCTAGAGTATAGCTCTTTGGAACATGTGAGGATGAAATTAAAAGATCCCCTCAATTAGATCATTTTACCTTAATATATTTGATCTCAAGCGGTTAATAAAATTACTAACATTCGCCTACCAGCAAGTCAACTGGAGCAAAGTTCCAAGGCAAAAATTATAGTCAGAAGCAATGCTGCAAGTTCAGCACTCATCCTCACCATGTTGGCTCTTTAGTGCCACTTTGTGTTTATTTGGCAATACAGAAACACAGAATTAAACTTGTATGGCTTTTTAACTTTTTGCAACGGTGTGTGCCTTGAGAGCTAGTTCCTATACCTTTGTTGTAGTCTTTTTTACAGTTGAAACATCTACAAGGACTTGGATCTAAACTAGTATGTTTTATAAAGTCCTGAGTAAAGATGATCGTAAACATTCAAAAATATGGTCAGCACACATTAAGAGAGGTTGGCCACAAATCCTTGAAAACAGTATCTTTGCAAACTTTAAGAGTCCCCCGAACAAGGGCTAAAATAAATAGCTGGGCTGGTCTTGGTGGGATACACTTAACTCCTACACTCAGGAAGATCTGACTTCATGGCAGTCAGTGCTCCATACTGAGAAGAGTTGATCATAGATGGTTTGGCAGGAGACCTATCGGCTATGCTTGCCAACAAACCCAATCAGTGACTGTGTTCCAATTCACAATCACTGGACACTGGACACCATCCTTCCCCAAGCAATTTCAGATGTGACTTATTTGTGGCTCTGGTGATTGGACCTGGAGCTTCCTGTAATCCATGCCAAGGGCTCCACCTCTGAGCTGGATCCAGGGTCCTATCCAATTTCAAACTTTAACCTCAACTCTGTTGAGAATTTAAACTCTCCGTTTCCTTGCACTATAATCTTCGCATAGGTTTTTTAAATCTATGTTTGCTCTGATTCACACCTAAAACATTGAAAAGTTAAAAGGGATCTGGAAAAATCAAGATCTAGTATCAGAGCCTGACTTCCTGCTGGCGGGAATTTCCCATTACCTCGCGATGCGTTTTGGACCTGCAGAGGAGCACACTAGTTCATTACATTACACTGGCTGTGTTTTCTTCTGTTTCCCAAAAGCTAACTAACTTGAAGGCGCATCTATCATCCCTTCATATAAAAACCCGTTTAGTTTCGAAAAAAGCCAAGTCCTTCTTTGTCATTCAAAACCCCACTAGCTTACAATCTCCCTTCTCCAGAGTCTGACACTGGTTCGCACAGATGGCACCGCAGTTTTTCTCATGCTGAGTTTTGCACCCAGGTTCCAGAGCTCAGTGGTCAAGGGAGTTCCGCGGCCACGCAGTCTACACAGATGTCTGTCCCTTCCCAGCTGAGTCCAAGTCACTCACCCACCTCGTTTCCTACCTGATCGCGCCCAGGTGACCGGGAAGGGCGGGAAAGGAGGAAGCACTCGGCATAGTGCAGGGGCACACAGTGGGGGCTGGAGAGATCAAGTCTTATGGCTGACTGTTTCTGCACCACTGAACCCTTGATCCCGGGGTCGTGCGCCTCTGCTCTGCAGACTTGGGAAGCGCGATCGCGCTCTCAGCGTGGGAACCCCCCCAACCCCAGATCCCGAAGGCTTCTTTAAAGTCCAGGCCCAGGTACATCAACCCAGAAAGCAGGCGCGCGCAGCAAGATGCGCGTGGAGCGCGCGGGCCACTCGGCCGCGTGACGCCCACCGGGGGCCCCATAAGGCCGTTGGCGCGGCAGAGCACGCACGGGGCCCAGGACGCAGTCAGGAGGCCGCGCCGGCCGTTGGTGGGGGTGGGGACGCGCCGCGCGGCCTCCCCGGGCGCCCCGCTCGCGGCCCCAGATCGACTCCCTCCCGACCCGCATCCGCCCCGCCCCACCTGCGTCCCACGTACCTGCGCGGCTGAGCGGGAGGACCGGGCTGTTGCGCGGGAGTAGGTGGCTGCGTCCCTCGCGCGGTGCCCCGGAACGCGTGCCCGCCGCCAGTTATATAGCCGCGCTCAGCCCAACCTGCTGCTCCCGTCGCTCGCAGCGACCAATGGTCGCCCCGCCGCCGCGCCTCTTGGTTGCGATTGGACGGTACTTTCATCCAGGGGCCGGACTCCTGAGTGGCTGCCTCATCTGCCTATGATTACGGGATCCAGAGCCCAGATGGACATGAAGTCTCACCAATACTTAAGTCGATCGTGAAAACGAGGGCGGGATGCCCTGTGAGCGACACCCAGACAAGCCAATATCTGTACACAACTGCTCTCATTGGCTTACATATCTTCCTCTGGGCGGAAACCCGCGGTTCAGGCAGGAGCGGTTGATCCACAAGGTGGGGCCCGTGTACTTTGGGGAAGTAAACCCCATGCAAGTAGGAGGTGGGCGCGGGGGAAGCCACCAGCCAATCGCAACGCTGGATGAAACTGATTGACACGGAGGGATGGATTTCTCCAAAGACAGCCCCAGGGCTGCCGTGCCCTCTGGGGCGGTTAAGAGGATGTGCTAGCTGCGCCTTCCGTTCTCTTTCCTTTCTCTTCCTCTTAAATCGAGTCCTGTCCCTAAGGCCCCCCTCTCCTCCCTTCCCTGGTGACTTTGGTACCCGGGATCCAAGTGACAAAGTTTCCCGGGTTTTTTTGTTTTTCCTCTTCACATCAAAACTTTTTTTTTCTGCATGCATTTCGGAAGAGCAGTCACTGCTGACCCTTGGCATTAGCACGAAATCAGTGGCCACAGAGGACAGCGAAGCTGGCTCTGGCAGGAGACCCCAAAGCACCCCGTGCGGCAGCCTCTCTGGGATTGCGCGTGTCCCCGGTGACTTCCCAGCGGGTGGTGCACGAGTGGTCCGTGGATGTTTTCAGGAGCTTTTTCCTTCTCGTGAGTGCAGAGACAAGATCCATACTCGGATCACCCTCAGGCCTGAGTGCGCCGTGGGGTGCGTCACCACCAGCCATTGTCACGTGCTTTTCTAATTGAAATGGGAACTTATCCAACTCTTAGGTAGACACGCCTAAAGTTCCCCACAAACGCTCCAGGGACCAAGTATTACCTCCTACTGTCCGCAGCTTGGGATTTTGTGATCCCTCTGTTAGGCCACCAGAAGCATTTTATATTAAAGAACTGTGGTGGTCCAAATTCTAGATACAGACCGGACCTAGTCTGTGGTCCCAGGAGTTGGAGGCAAGGGGAGAAATTGAAGTCATCCTGGACTATATAACAAGTCTGAGGCCAGCCCAAGGAACACGAAACTCTGAAAACAAGCTAGCTTGAATTTGTTTGTTTTGTTCTGATTTTTTTTTTCCTTTTTTAGGTTTTTTGAAACAGTGCTGACCTGGATTTACCATGTAGCCTAGGCTGACCTCGAACTCACGAGCCTCCTACCCTGACCTCCTGAATGCTGGGAATAGGGACATTGAAGTGTTACAGAGAATTTCCGAAAACAGGACACGTGGACAGTCCCCTAGTGCAAAGGAAAGACTCAGAGTCAGACCAGTCCAGGGTGGAAGGAAAAGGGAACCATGCGGAACCTGGAACTCTGGAGGCCAGAAGCCAAGTGAAAAGTCTCTAGAATTCCAACAGCGTGTCATCTTCTGCCATGACGCAGTGGAAACCTGCTTCTAGGGCTGCAAGCACCAAGCCGTGGAGCGGCACGGACATTTCCGCATTGAGAATCCTTTAGGATCTCCTAGCCCAACTAAGGAATCAGAGAACTTTGGCAGATTTTCACAAGGATTTTTTTTAATTGAAATCCCCGTGCTCCTGACTGCTTTGCCTTTCTTTCCTTTTTTTTTTTATTGATTAAAAAAAAAAAAAGAAGTCTCTCTTTTGATTGTGCCTCTGCTGGCACAAGCAGTGTACCACCACAGCCATCTTTTTTTTTTTAAATATTTATTTATTTTTTTTTTAAATATTTATTTATTTATTATGTATACAACATTCCTTTCATGCTTGCCTGCATGCCAGAAGAGGGCACCAGACCTCATTACAGATGGTTGTGAGCCACCATGTGGTTGCTGGGAATTGAACTCAGGACCTTTGGAAGAGCAGGCAATGCTCTTAACCACTGAGCCATCTCTCCAGCCCCCACCACAGCCATCTTTTAAAAATAAAATAAACCAGGCAGGCCGGGCGGTGGTGGCGCACGCCTTTAATCCCAGCACTCGGGAGGCAGAGGCAGGTGGATCTCTGTGAGTTCGAGACCAGCCTGGTCTACAAGAGCTAGTTCCAGGACAGGCTCCAAAACCACAGAGAAACCCTGTCTCAAAAAAACAAACAAACAAAAAAAAAAAAGGTTGCAGGACAGGCTCCAAAACCACAGAGAAACCCTGTCTCAAAAAAAAAAAAAAACAAAAAAAACAGCTAGTTCTAGGACAGGCTCCAATGCTACAAAGAAGGCTGGGCGATGGTGGCGCACGCCTTTAATCCCAGCACTCGGGAGGCATGGACAGGTGGATCTCTATGAGTTCGGGCAGCCTGGTCTACAGAGCTAGTTCCAGGACAGGCTCCAAAGCCACAGAGAAACCCTGTCTCAAAAAAAAAAAAAACAAAAAAAACAGCTAGTTCTAGGACAGGCTCCAATGCTACAAAGAAGGCTGGGCGATGGTGGCGCACGCCTTTAATCCCAGCACTCGGGAGGCAGAGGCAGGCGGATCTCTGTGAGTTTGAGACCAGCCTGGTCTACAGAGCTAGTTCCAGGACAGGCTCCAAAGCCACAGAGAAACCCTGTGTCGAAAAACCAAAAAAAAATAAAAATAAAAAATAAAATAAGATAATAATAATAATAAAATAAAAAATTTAAAGATGTATTCCTAAAGGAAGAATAAAGATACATATCTTTTTATTGTTTGAGAATTGTATACTTGCATGTGAAATGTTTTGATCAAGGCCACCCTCTCGAATTACATTGGGTCTTTTGTTTGTTTGAGTTTTGATTTTGTTGTTGTTGTTGTTGTTGTTGTTTTTCCCACTAGGTCCATTTAGTGCTGCCTGTATGTGCATGTTGTTGTAGGGCCATCTACCAGAGCAATAGTAGCCTCTCAGGTGGGACCTACCTAAAAAAACCTGATCTTCCCTCTCCTGTAGCCATCAGCAGCCTCTAGCTCCTCAGCTAAGGGTGGGACTTGTGCTGGAATTTTGACTTGAACTTTTCCGGGTCTTGTGCATGCTGTCCCTGTCATTGTGGGCCATAGATGTAGATGCCCTGTTGTGTCCTGAGCCATCCACTCTCTGCCCTGTACGATCATTTTCCCCCATATTCTGCAAAGAACACTGAGTCTTGAAGGTGCATAGGCTATATAGACATCCCATTTAGGACTGAGAACTCCAGTCTCTTATTCTAGGATGTTGACAAAATTAGGAGTATTAATCACCTTAATCACCATTGACTGCAAGAAACTTCTCAGCAAGAGTTAAAAAATTTCACTAATCTGAGGGTGGCACACAGGGCCTGAGGTCCTCTCTGTAAATTGAGACAGAATACCATCTCAAATTCAAGGCCAACCTGGGCTTTTTGTTGTTGTTGTTGTTGTTGTTGTTTATCGAGACAGGATTTCTCTGTAGCTTTAGACCAGGCTGGCCTCGAACTCACAAATATCCACCTGCTTCTGCCTCCCAAGTGCTGGGGTTAAAGGCGTGCGCCACCACTGCCCAACCAACCTGGGCTTCTTAGGGAGAGTACTTCAAAGAGAAAGGAAGGAAGGAAGGAAGGAAGGAAGGAAGGAAGGAAGGAAGGATGGAAGGAAGGAAGGAAGGAAGGAAGGAAGAAAGGAAAAAGGAAGGAAGGAAGAAAGGAAAAAGGAAGGAAGGAAAAAACCCTACCCAAGAAACATGAGTTTCCTGTATCCCAGCACAACCTCAAACTCCACAGCTATAAATGACCTTGAACTTCTCTTTTTACACATATTTACCTTTTTTTTTTTTTTTTTTT
>NC_022014.1:43267904-43270074 GCF_000317375.1 Microtus ochrogaster
AAAGAAGAAAGAAGGGAAGGAAGGAAAGAAAGAAAGGGAAGGAAGGAAGAGAAAGAAAGAAAGAAAGAAAGAAAGAAAGAAAGAAAGAAAGAAAAAGAAATCTGGCTATATAGTCAGACACAATGGCACAGAAACACAGACACAAGAACACAGTCTCCACTTCCAGGGGATAGACACCAAACCATCCTGAAAATGAGAGTGAGTCTACAGGTACTGTTATGGAGCTGTTCAAGAGAAAGCGAGCAAAGAGGAAGAATGGAAACATTTTTCTAGGTCTAGGGCTTAACAACGTGGCAGAGGCTCCCATGGAAAGACTGGAGAGCCTGAGCAGTCCAGGTCCATCTGTGTCTTTTCGCTGGGCTTGCGCTGGTGAGATCGAATTTGGGTCACAAGAAACAGCTAATGATTACTGACAGAGGGATGAACTTTGTCTCAGCAGAGAAGATACGCTTAGTTTTCATTCCGCAAGCTTTGCTAAGATTTTTTTTTTCTATTTAATTTGTTGCTGTTTTGTTTGAGTCAGGGCCAGTCTGGCCTTTAACTTCTGATCCTCCTGTCTCCACTGTCCAGAGCTGGGATGGCAGGCCGTATCACCATTCTCAAAGTGTGGCCGACCTGAGGAGGTCAGAGGGACAGTAAGTAGCCCTGTCCTTCCACTATTTGGAGCCTGGACATCAAAGATTGTTACCGTCACCTGGGCCCTTGATATAAAGATCTTTTTGTTGTTGTTTTTGGACAAGATATTACCACATAGCCTTGGCTGACTGCAACTTGATCTGTAGACCTGGGCTGGTATGGAATTCAGAGCTCCACTTGCCTCCTGAGTGCTGGGATTTAATGGTCTTCACTTTGGGCCTGGGATTAGGATCTTGAACCCATCTTGAGCTACACTCTAAAAGAAGAAGAAGGAGGAAGAGGAGGAGGAGGAGGAGGAGGAGGAGGAGGAGGAAAGAAAAGATAGTAAACTAAACCAGTAAACCAGGCCAGGTCAGCAAGCGCTCTTCCCACAGTCTAACGACTAGAGTTTGGTTCCAGGAACCCACATCATGATAAAACCTACTCATGAAAACTGCCCTCTGACCTCCAAACACATAACAATGGCATACAAAAGTGGAAACTCACACATACAAAATAAGTAAACATAATCTTTAAAATTAAGAAATAGCCGGGCAGTGGTGGTGCATGCCTTTATTCCCAGCACTCGGGAGGCAGGTGGATCTTTGTGAGTTCGAGGCCAGCATGGTCTACAAGAGCTAGTTCCAGCACAGGCTCCAAAGCTACAGAAAAACCCTGTCTCAAAAAAACAAACAAACAAAAAAAAAAAAGGTTGGAGAAATGGCTCAGAGGTCAAGAGCACTGACTGCTCTTCCTGAAGTCCTGAGTTTAATTCCCAGCAACCACATGGTGGCTAGCAATCATCTGTAATGGATCTGGTGCCCTCTTCTGGCCTGCAGGCATACATGGAGGCTGAACACTGTGTATATAATAAATTAAAAAAAAATGAGTATTGTTTAAAACCAAAAAAAAAAAAAATTAAGAAATAAAACATGTGCCTTTAATCCCAGCAGAGGTCAACAAATCTCAGGATTTGAGGTCAGCCTAGCTACTTAGTGAAACCCTGTCTTGAATAAATAAATAAATTAATTAATAAATAAATAAATTAATTAATTAATCCCTTCCCCCTTTTTTGAAAGGCAGTCTGGATGAATCTATCAGAACTCTGCACCAGGCTGGGCTAGAGGTGCAACCAGCTCCAAGGCATGAAACTCTGTAGAAGCATGCGAGGCGCTGGACACAGGCCTTTAATCCCAGCACTTGGAAGGCAGAGGCAGGCGGATCTCTGTGAGTTCGAGACCAGCCTGGTCTATAGAGCTAGTTCCAGGACAGGCTCCAAAGCCACAGAGAAACCCTGTCTCGAAAAACCAAAAACAAAACAAAAACAAACAACAACAAAAAAAAAAAACAAAGCAAGAGGCTCACCGAGGGCTATTACAGAGAAACAAACAAAAAACCAAAACTTCAAATGACAGACAATTTCTCTTTTTTTTTTTTTTTTTTGAGACAAGATTTCTCCATAGCTTTGAGTTCTGGCCTGGAACTAACTCAAGATCAAACTGGCCTCGAACTCACAGAGATCAGCCTGCCTCTGCCTCTTTTTTTTTTTTTTTTT
>NC_022014.1:43270776-43283402 GCF_000317375.1 Microtus ochrogaster
TCGAGACAGGGTTTCTCTGCGGTTTTGGAGCCTGTCCTGGAACTAGCTCTGTAGACCAGGCTGGTCTCGAACTCGCAGAGATCCGCCTGCCTCTGCCTCCCGAGTGCTGGGATTAAAGGCGTGCGCCACCAACGCCTGGCTACCTCAGCTTTTCAAGTGTTGGAATTACAAGTGTTACCAAAATGCCTAGTGCCTTAAATTTGTATATATATATTTTTTTGTATGCTTTTCTGGATAAGGTCTCATAAATTCCACGAAGGGCTTGAACTCTGCAGTCCAGACCAAGCCTTGAACCTCAGGATCCTTCTGCCTCAATCTCTCTAGCAGCTGGAAGAGACCTGCAGCCCTAGGCCAGTGTAGGGACTGAGTGACACTCAAGGAAGATGGAATCTTTCGGGAATGCCGGAATCTGCCCTTCCCAGGAGCCTTGGCCTTGCATTCCCTAGTCCCACACTGAAAACTACCCAAAAGAGAGCGCAGTTGAGGACTAGTTGTCCTAAGGTCTCCCGTAACAGCCTCGGGCAGGTCTAAAAAAAAAAAAAGTTACCTCTGTCTGCATTCCTCCCCCGCACCCTGCCATTCCCGAGGACCCGTGAGCTAGCTCCAAAGAGGCGGGACCTAATAATATATCTAGGCTAGAAAGAGGTGGGAAGTAGGTGGAAGCCAGCCCAGGGGACGGGGCCCGGCTGTAATTTGGCCCTAAGGGACGAGAACTGAGCAGAGCCTCAGAGGGCGGAGTCTTGCCGCAGCTGAACCCGGAAGGGGCGGAGACTAAGCGGAGCCCAGCCCTAGGGCGGGGCCTAGCCGAAGGCGGGGTCGGCCTAAAGGTGGGGCTTCCAGGAACGCTCTCCGGAAGCCCAGCGTTGCTGCCCGGGAGAGGCGTTTCCAGTCGTCGTCGCCGTTGCTGCCCGTGCCGCGTCAGTCATGCCGGTAAGTGGCCTTCCCGCTCCACCCGCGCGAACCGTTGTCTCTGGCCCGATGCACAGCTGCCCGGCCAGATGCTGCTGTTAGAGCACAGGCTGCCGCCGGAGCTGCAGTCGTTCCTCAGTTTACCCTCCGCACCCACCGGCCAGCTTCTCGACCCTTAGGAAAGCTGCAGAGAGCACTGTATTGTAGAACACAGGCCTCAAGATCGCTCTGGAGAGTCTTTCGAGGGACAGCCCCAACCTTCCCTGCACCATGGGGAAACTGAAGCTGAGAGATAGGACTGCATAGGGGCTCCGGTCCCTACCTTTTCCACGTGCATGCCCCTGCCGCCGAGCTGGCGGGGTTTCAGAGAAGCAGGTCTCTCCCCACCTCTCCTGCCCACTCTGGCCTGCTTCCACTTCAGCACTGGGCAACACTGAACCGAAAGGGTGCTTTATTCATTTCCAGCCAGGAGTTCCCAAAGCTCAGAGAAGAGTTTGAGGAGCCGAGAGCAGCGCTTTATCTTATCTTTGGACTTACTCACTCCTATGCATGGTGGCTTCTAGCCTCATTGCTTACTTAAATAAGGGTCTTTGACCCATTGCACAAGAAGAGAAGGAAAAGTTCAGTGTTTGTTGGAAACCATTTATTGTTGGGAGCTAAAGCTAGATAGGATCCAGGATGAAGCCAGGTCACCTGGGAAGTAAGTGCTGGGCAAAACCAGTTGTACTGGCTTGGGGAGAAAGCTCTGATCCCAATTGAGTTTCTGAGATAATGGTTAGGGCCTTGGAATCAGCAGCATTTTCTTCCTGGTGCCTCTAAACCCAGAAGTCTCCCGCGGGTATTGCATGTTTTAGCCGCTTATCTTCCTTGAGTGAACCTGTGCTCCCTCCTGGTGCAGTCTTAAACCTCAGGTGTCATTTCTTGTGGTTCTTGCCCTTTGTCTTGAGATCTTTCCTCTGGTGGCACAAAACAAAGACAAAAAAAGGCTTGATAAAAATCCATCCTACCAGTCAGTCAAGACAGTCTGCCCTGCAGCGTGACCCTGGGATATCAGAGTGGAGGCTGCCAGGCTCTCCAGGGGACAGTAGTGAAGGAAAACAGCTTGAGGACCCCTCTATTCTGTGCCTCTGGGGATTTTGATGGGAGTGAGGCATGGGGTAGACACCTTATATCGAAACCAACAGCTAAAGGCAGGGAGGTGGGTATTGCTCAAGTGTGCCTCAAGTCTAGGCAGGGAAATGAGCCTTAGCCCAACATGGTTTGCAGACCAAAGCTTAACCCAGAAACCCAAAAGTCCGTGCCCTTGATTTGCCAGCTGGGCAGCCTCAGGTAAGCTCTGCCTCTGTGTGCCTTCATCTCTTCGTCCATAAAATAGGGATTAAAAACAGACCTTGCAGGCTGTGGTTGGTATTTGCTAGAATGATAGCATCAACATATATAACAGAGCCAGCGACCTATTGCGCCCCCAAGGGGTGTGTGTGTGACTTTTCTGCAGATATAGGGCAAGTGGGGTCGAACAGTGTGGGCAAGCTTCCACGGGGACCTCAGTGGTTAAAAGTTTTGTGTACTCTGCCCAAAGCAGGACCTGCTACTCTTTAGCTACATCTCACTGAGTCCAGCATCTAACCGCTGAGCTGCAGCTTTCTCAGCCCTCAGAGGAATAGGTAGTTCCCTGGCTTACGGAATCATTGTAATTATTAAAGGAGACAGTGTACAAGGTGTTTAGAAGAAGGCCCAACACTTCAGAGATACTTAGATATTAGTAGTCAAGAATCCAGACTCCAGTGTTGTTCTTTAGAAGAACAAAGTGTCTTCTTTCTCCATTCCCAGGGACTCTTCCAGTTCTAGAGAGTCTGTTACAGAATTGTATCACTTAGTAGCCCTCTGAAGTATTACTATATATAATATACAATAATACAGCATGTTGCAATATGACATGAATATATACATTATGCTTAAGAGGGTTTATTTTGCTTGTTTGTTGTTACGGGGTCTCACACTGTAGCTCCGGTTGATCTGTGAGTGAATGTGTAGCCCAACTGATCCTTAAACTCATAGCAATCCTCCTGTCTTGGCTTCTCAAGTGTTGGGATTACAGAAGTGAGCTGCCACACCTGGCTTTAAGTTTTGTTTTGGGATGCTAGAGATTGAGTCAGGGCCTATGTATGCTGTGTATGTGCTTTGCCACTGAGCCACCACACTTTGGAGACAAAACACAGGTCTAGAGGCACTGGGGAGCCATCCAGGGGTGGAGCAGGTTTTGACATACTCTGTGAAGACTGGATCACCTCCCTGTCCATTAGGCAGACTTCTGGTCAGCCTCAGGTTTAGGTTTCACAATCTGTAGCCAAGAGAGAGCTCTGAGTTGAAATGCTGGCCTCCTGTGAGCTGCCCCCAGGCCTCTGGCCTCTGCTCTGTGAAAGACTTCCTTGTTGGGGTCCTCAGTTTGGAGCTCAGATAACTGTTGACTTTAGAGCCTTGGGCAGCAAAACTTATCCTCTGAAATGCTCTATAGAGCTTCGGCTCAGAGTCAGCTTGTGTGTGGGGTGTGTGTGTGTGTGTGAGCATTCAGCAGTTCAAAAACCAGCAAGATTTCCCTGGAGCAAAGAAAGCCTCTTTCCTCTGTGCCTTTGCACCCATGACCTCATCACCTTAGTGAGCCCTGGAGCAAGAGGAAATGAATGATTCTCCTATCCTGTAGGAAGGGGTTTTGAGGGTTGTGGGATGGGTCAGCTGGTAAGGATGCTTGCAGCCAAGCCTGATGACCTCTGGCATCCACTCTTATTCCATAGCACACACTCCCATACGCGAATAAGCATAGCATAGTTATTATCTTTCAGATTTTTGTGTGTGTCATTTGTGTGCAGAGATCAGAGGAGGGCTTCAGACTCCCTAGAGTTGGAGTTACGGGTGGTTGTGGGCTATCTGACATGGTTTGGGGAGCCAAACTCAGGACTTCTGGAAGAGCACAAGTAGTCGGAACCACTGAGCCGTCTCTCTAGCCCTATTCTTACTATTATTTTAAAAATTATCTGTTTTCAGCCTGGTAGTGGTGGCAGACGCCTTTAATCCCAGAACTTGGGAGGCCTACCAGCTCTTTGTGTTTATGGCCAGCCTGGTCTACATAGGGAGTTTCAGTCCAGCTAAAGCCTGATGCCCCCAAGTGGTGTGTGCCCAAAGGGGTGCATTGAAAACATTGCATGAAATTACCTTCAGTCTGTGTATAAACATGATTCATGTTTAGACTCATGCCATTCCCAGGATACCTCATTATGCGTATGCAAATATCCCCTAACTAGGGACATTTGTGCTCCCAAGCACTCAGATAAGAGATGCTCAGCCTGTCCTAGAGATACTTTGCTGAACTTCGTGAAGAAGGTGCGCATTGAATTTGGGTATGCTTTTGGTCACCTTTTTTTTTTTTTTTTTTTTTTTGGTTTTTCGAGACAGGGTTTTTTGGTCACCTTTTTATACAGTGCCTAGGATTCTGATGCAGGAAGATAGCTTAAGGCCCAGTGTAGACTTCATAGTGAGTTTTGGGCTAGTATTGTCTACATTAATGGACCCTGTTCTCAAAGCAACACCACCACCCCCCAAACAAAATACAGAAGCGGGGAGGGATAGCCTTTGTTTTGTTTTGTTAATATTTGCAGTGCTATTACTCAGGGTTGAGGTCTGGGCTGGCTGTTTCACTGCTCTTAGCATCTTACTCAACAAATAGTAAAGATGCACATAGATTCCAAAGTAGCAAGGAAACTAGTCAAAACAGTGCACACGACAGGTCAGGATATATTGCAGCAGAGCAGGTATCAAGGGCCCTACTTATTGTTTGTTGGGGCTTCCCTTTATGGGGGTCAAGGGAAGGAGGAGCTTGTTTGCTAGGGCTATAATCTGGTCACTTTTCTATACTGACTGACTTGGATTTTTCAAGACAGGTCTTCTCTATAGCCCTGGCTGTTCTGTAACTTGTTCTATAGACCAGACTAGCCTTGAACTTGGATCCATGTGTGCCACCAGCACCCAGCTGATGCACCTGATTTTAATTATGTGCATACCCAATTATGCATAGGCATAAGTTGTAAGTACGGAATTCTCTCCACAATCGCACTTTGAGGACAGTTGGTCTCATTGTGCATGCGCTCCAGAACTGTCTAACCCTGGTCAGCCCATTGCCAGCAGTTCCCAGATCATGCTTCAGGATGTTTGGATGGAAATGGAGAAATCAGGGACTGATGAGAGGAGTAACTTCTTATTTCCAAGTTTAAAACAAGTGTGGAGGTTAGTCTTGGGTTGTTAACAGGTGGCTAGGTTCATTGTCAAAGACAGGTGTGTATAGCCTAAACCATTCCCTATGCTTGGCTGTCTCAGTACTGGGCAGTAAACCCAGGGCCTTGCACATGCCAGGCCAGCAATGTACCACTGCATTACATTCTCAGGGCCTACGTGTTGTATTTCCAAAGGAAAAGAGAAATGGAAGAAAATAATTATCGGAATCCAATTACTTTCGCCTAGAGGCACTTAGTCCCATGATCTCATTTTATTAACATACCAGCTGTCTATTGTCCTTTAATGTTTATCCCCAAACCTAGAGTCAGGACCCGAGAGTGGCTGGACAGTGACTAGGCTTGGCTTGGGGTCTCCAGGAACAGCAGTGCAGACCAGAAGCTTTCCCAGGCTGGTGCACTCCTTAGCTTTGACTCTGCTTCTTGCCAGGTGGACCTCTGGATGAATAGTAAAGTGTCCTTTAACATGGAAGCTGGCTGGCTCTGGAGTGACCCGAGAAGGGAGCAGGGCAGAAGCCGGCATTGTGACCAGCTTAATCACATAATGGTGCTTTGGCCCTTATGTTGAATACACTCAGGCTTAGGCTACAATGTTAGGGAATGAACTGTCAAGGACTTAAATACCAGGAGGCAGAGAAGATGGAGGTCATGGTGGAGGCTGGCTGCCACATGTCAAATCCTGTGATTGTCCCGTTCTTCATCCAGAAGGGACTAGTACCCCAAGAGTTAAGCTACTGAGGTCATACAACTTGTAAGCACTGGAGCGCAGATGCTCTCATTCCCAAATATTGTGAAGGAAGGGATATTGGCCCAGTCCTCTGAAAACAGCCAAAGACCCAGAAGTTGTCCAGCAGTGATGTTGATCATTGATTCACTCATGAAATAAGTGAGGGACCCTGTGCCAGGTGCTGTTCCCAGTGCTGGGCACAACAGTGACTATTTGTGCTTGAGCAGCACAGTTGTGTGGACGCCTTCCTTGACTTCTTAGACATCTTGGAGATTGTAGAGCCTCGGAAACCTGAGATCCCTTCCCAGCTGCCTCCAGTGTGCTGGGGAGCCTGTGGAATCCTTCCCCTTCCTGGAACTTGGGTGCTGCCCCTGAGCACGGAGTACTTGGGTCAGAGCAGTGGTGCCACACATCTGAGTAACCTACCTGCTGGCATAATCGATGTCCCCATCCTGGCTGCTGGGCAGACCTGCAGCCTGTGTAGAGTCCCAGTGTAGAAAATAATGTTCTAATTCAGAAACAGGTCCCAGATTAGTACTGCTGGGAGCGGGGTCACCTGTGGCTAAATCCTTGGCCCTGAGGCAAAGCCCACAGCTCACTCGTGAGGCAGTAACCTTGAGAGGGAGGATTGGAAAAGAGCTCACACAGACCTGGATCCTGTTCATTCTGTGCCAGACCTTGCAGAAGACATCATGGAGATTGTTTCTGTTGGTACAGCTTGTGACACACAGAAATCCTGTGCCCGCCCCGCCACCATCCGTTTACTAGACTGGGCTCATAGACAGGCTTCCAGTGGGATTGTGCTCACTCTCTGCTCCCTGTCAGCCCCTGAGAGGCCCCTCAGACGGTGTGTGGGTCCCTGCATGGCCTGACTCATGATCTCCGTCTCTTGCAGAAGCACGAGTTCTCCGTGGAAATGACCTGTGAGGGATGTGCCGAAGCCGTCTCCCGAGTCCTCAACAAGCTGGGAGGTGAGTGGCTCTCCTGGAGAGAGTATGGGGAGTCATGTTGAGGTACATGCGGCCTACGAGGGGTCAGCTGCAGGTCAGCTGGTGCACACTTGGGCCTCTGCTCGGTGGCTTATGTGGAGACGTGTTGTACCTCACTGCAGCCACCGTTTCTTCCATTTGCTACACTCCGGTATACCCCCTCAGTTTAGTCTTGTTTTTGAGACAAAGCCTTGCTGAGTAGCCCTGGCTGCCCTGAAATGCATCATATAGACTAGGCTGCTCCTAAATTTGTGAGAATCCTTCTGCCTCTGCCTTCTAAATGCTGGAATTACAAAGATGGGCTACCATACACAACTCCATTTTGTTGTGCTTTCTGTCTCCTCTCCCCCTTCCTCCCTTCCCCCTCCCTCTTCAGGGTCTCTGGAGCTCAGGATGGTGATCATGGACTCTAATTCATCCAGCTTCTGCTTGAGATGCAGGCACACACCACCAGTGCACAGTGACTGTCCTCCTCGCATGAAGGCAGGAACTGTTTAGAGTTCAAGGACTTGACTGGATTCACAGAGCCAGTAGGGCAGAGCAGAGCTGGGATTTAGCCACACTGTCCAGCCCTGGAGTTGTTACTATGATAGTGATCTCCAGGGTGACGTCAAATACAGATAACAACAGCCAGGCCTGAAGGATACCAGTAAACCCAGAAGCCTGGAGGTTCAAAAGCTTAAGGCCCAGTCTGGACAATTTAGGGAGACTTGACTCAAAGTAAAAATGACAGAAGAGGCTGGGGGTGTAGTTCAGAAATAAAGGGATTGCACAGCCTGTGTGACATTTTAGATCAAATCCACTGTACTGCAATAAAATAAAAACAATGAATTTATAAAAGCCAAACAAAGCTGGGTGTGGCAGCTCATACCGATAATCCCAGCCCTTGGGAGACTGAGGTGCTGTAGGCATTGCCGGGGATTTGAGGCCAGCCTGGACTATGGAGGGAGACCCTATCTCTACAAATCAGAAATAAATAAGACCTAGGGTAACAGTACTACTGAGTGTTGAGACTGCCTATGCATTATCAGTCCACAGAGTGGGACTTGACACGGTGGATCAGGCTGGTGGCTGGTAACACTCGTGCCCAAGGGGAAGTGCCTTGCCCAGGTCCCATAGTGAGTAAGCCCGTGATTCAGTAACTCTGAGGTTTGTAAGATGGAATATCTTTTTAAGTTTTGTTTTTTGGATTTTTGTTGTTGTTGTTGTTTTAAAGACAGGGTCCCCCATTGTAGTCCTGGCTGGCCTCAATTTTAACAGCCCTCCTGCCTCAGTGTCACGAGTTCTGGGCTTACAGGCACGAGCCACACCCACCTGCACTGAGATGTCTGTCCACAAGAATCTGAGACACTGAAGAGCATCTGGCTGCTGACTTCCCACAAGGCCATAGGCTTCCCTCCCCTGGGTTTGGGCATAACCAGCTATGATATGAGAGTGTCAGCCCATATCAGCGTACGCCAGAGACACTTCAGAAATGAAGTAGGGTTTGCCGGGGAGATGGCACAGTGGGTAAGAGCACTGACTGCTCTTCCAGAGCACCAGGGTTTAATTCCCAGCACCCTCTTGGCAGCTAACAACTGTCTAACTTTTTGTTATATGTGGATTCAGAGATTGCAACCATGCCCTGCATGGTTAACATGCTTAACAGCCCTGCTGGGCCTGAGGGGCCTTTACCTTTCATAAGTTTCTCCTTGTGTGGGCTAGTTTATGTTAACTTGACACAAGCTACAGTCATTTGGGCAGAGGGAACCTTAGTTGATAAAATACCCCTACCGGATTGACCTGTGGGCAAGCCTGTGGTGTGTTTCTTGATTGACTGGTGTGGGAGGGCCTAGCTCATGGGGAGCAAAGCAAGCCAGTGAGCAGATTCCTCCATGGCCTCTGCTTCAGTTCCTGCCTCCAGGTTCCCACCCTGCCCTGCCCTATACTATATGGCGGATTGTGATGTGGTAATGTATGCAAAATAAAGCCTTTCCTCCCCAAATTATTTTTGGCCATGGTATTTCATCACAGCAATACGAACTTTGAATAAGGCACGCCTCCCCTTGAGGACAGTCAGGTGTTTTTAAGTTCTTAGGCCCTGGGTGTTTTCAACGCTCTTAGGCAGGAAAGAGCGTTGAGGCTGATCCCAACCCCTTTGTGACAGGTGGGAAAGCCAAGGCCTGAAACGGCCTTGACCACAGCCACCCAGGCCTTTTCATCCTTTTCATCGGCACACCATTTTAGAGGAGGGCATCATGGCTTTTCTTTTTTGGTGGAAGTAGGGATTGGGCAGTAGGAAGGCAGTTGGGCAATGGCCGCTAACACCCCACATGTGCCAGGCTGTTGGCCTACGGTTCTGCTCTGATTCATGGTGTGGAATGATTTCATAGGTGCGGCCAGATGGGCTTGGATGCACTGGCAGTAGGATGAGAACAGTGTCAGGCAGGCAGAACTGATTCCCCATGCTTGGAAGGACTGAGTCAGCAAGCAAATGTGAAGATACCCACACTGGGAAGCTGTGACAGGAAAATCATGAGCTCGGGTCTCCCAACTCTGGAGAGTGAGTTCAAGGCTGCCCCAGGCAACTTAGTGAGATTGCCTCAAAATAAAATGTATAAAAAATTAGGTCTGGGGATGAAACTCGGGAATAGAGTGCTTGCTTGGCATGTGTGATACCCTGGGTACCAGTAGTACAGAAAAGGGGGAGATGGTTGTGGGGAAGGTGGGGTCCTCAGTGGTAGCTTATGCACGTGAGACACACACAGAAGGGGGGTTGTACAAGCACTAGATGATACACTGGGTAAGGGTGCTTGCTGCCAAGTGACCCACATAGGAGGAGAGAGCTGATTCCAAGCTGTCTTCTAACCTTCACACACACATTTTCTCTCATGTATATACATACCCACACACATGCGCACACTCAACATGCTCATTCACTTCACGTGCTCATGCATACTCTCACTTATGCATGCCCACACACATGCTCACCTACAGATTCTTTCACGCATTTAACACAGACTCACGCATACTTTCACTAAAGTGGAATAATTTGAAAGGAAGGGGCTGGAGAAATAGTTGAGGGCACTGGTTGCTCTTACAGAGGATCTGGATTCAGCTCTCAGCACCATATGGTGGCTCACAACCGTCTGTAGCTCCAGTTCCAGGGGATCTAGCATCCTCTTCTGGCCTCCATGGGTACTGCACACATGTGGTACACAGATATACATGCAAGGAAAACACTCATATACATAAAAATAAGTAAATATGGGGCTAGAGAAGTGACTCCACAGTTAAAAGCATGCATGTCGCTTGCAGAGGACCTAGCGCCCACTTCTCCAGACCCCATAACTTCTGGCTTTCAGGGGGCATCTGCACTCATATGATCGTGCCTACATACAGAGCCATACACATACATAATTTAAAAATATTTCAAATAAAATTATAAAGGGAGGGAGGAGGGCTCTGTATTGCTAAATTGGAAGGTTAGCTTGAGGTAGTAGAGATGGCAGGTTTGGGGGGGAAGGGAGCTGGGTAGAAAGAGAAAACTCTGAGGGCTGAGGGAATAGCTTAGAAGTGGAGTTCTTGCCTGATCCTTGAGGTCCTGAGTTCAGTCTGCATTGCCAACACCCCTCAGACACAGAGAGGGGCTTGCAGCAGAGCCTGCCGTGCTCACAGTGCCTGAGACAGAAAGAGCTTGCTGCTCCCTGGCTCCAGGAGAGGGTGCCTGGCGCTACAGGGATGCTTAAGGAGGCTGACCTCTTTTGTTCTTAGGGTGGAAGGGTCCTGCTTCCCCCTCCCACATCCCCGTTTCCTCCTTCCTGCAGGAGTGGAGTTCAACATTGACTTGCCCAACAAGAAGGTCTGCATTGAGTCTGAGCACAGCACCGACACCCTGCTGGCAACCCTCAACAAAACAGGAAAGGCCGTTTCCTACCTTGGCCCCAAGTAGCCAGAACCTTGGGCGAGTCCCTCTGGGTGTACTGAAGAGGTAGGTGGGTGAGGCCCCAGCCTTTCCTGCACAGACTTGTTGCCTCTCCAGGGGTCCCCTGGGTTCCAAATCCCTCATCTGAAATGCTTGGGCCCAGAAGCAGTTCAGAATGCAATTTCTCTGGGGTTTGGAATCTTTGCTAAACTCACCCGTACTAGAAAATCCTAAACATTTTTGACATGAGCTGGCACTCAGGAAGTTCTTATTTTGAAGCATACTGCAACTGAGGTTCCTGGATTTAAGGTGCTCAGCCTGAACTTGGACCTCCCTACCCCCACCCCCGAGACAGAGTTTCTCTGTAGTTTTGGAGACTGACCTGGAGCTAGTTCTTGTAGACCAGGCTGGCCTCGAACTCACAGATTCACCTGCCTCTGCCCCCCAACTGCTGGGATTAAAGGTGTGCGCCACCACCCCCCAGCATGAACTTGGACTTCTTCTTTTTTTTTTTTTTTTTGCTTTTTCGAGACAGGGTTTCTCTGTGGCTTTGGAGCCTGTCCTGGAACTAGCTCTGTAGACCAGGCTGGTCTCGAACTCACAGAGATCCACCTGCCTCTGCCTCCCGAGTGCTGGGATTAAAGGCGTGCGCCACCACCGCCCGGCCTGAACTTGGACTTCTTAAGTGAGGTAGTAGGGGGCCCTGATGTGTTCAGCCCACTGCCCCCCTCTTGAAGGGTCACAAGAACATCATCATTTTCAGTACAAACCAGAAACTCAAAGTATTGATGGCCACTGGGAAATAGACAGAATGCCATGTTATATCCCCAAAGTCCCTTTTGGGACTTGAGGGGCACCTTGCCTGGTCAGCAGGGTCTAAGTTTAGAGGATCTGGCCTTCTTGGAATGGTGAGCCTCTTGCTTTGGTAAAGTGACTGTCCCTTCACAGTTGATGCCTATGTCCTGCGCCTAGCACGCTTCTACAGAGTTTCATGCCCCGGAGCTGGCTGTGCCTCTAACCCAGCCTGGTTAAGTCAATGACCCATATAAGCTATCTTCACTTTATGGGTCCCAGGGGGGCAGAAAGCGGCCCAGGCCAGTGCCCTTCCCTCACCTGGCCGCCCAGCAGTCCTTCCCACTGTGCCCTGCAGTCTCACTTCCTCCGTACTGCATCTGACCCATGAATCACGATGGTCACTTCTTTGGTGGTTTGTATCGTCTCTGGAACTGAGAAAAACGAGGCCTGGTGAAGGAACATGAGCTGACCAGAGCCCAGGCAGATGGGTGGCAGAGGCAGGAATGAGCCAGACTCCTGTGTGAGTGTTGTCATGATGGTGACTGTATCGCTGACCCTACAAGTGACCCATGAGAGCCCCTGGCAGAGGCCAGCTGTAATCAACTGGGGGTAGGAGGGTCCCCAATTTGAGCATTTGGAACCCCAAGCCATGTGTTTTGTGTATATGGTGACATCCCGGCAAATTAGAAGACACGGATGAGCCAGCTCACAAGAGGCTAAGGCAGGAGAGGAATAGCAAGAAATCAAGGCTAATGTGGCTAATCAAGGCTCTGTGTAATCAAGGTTACACAAAGACACTGTCTCAAAATAATAAAATAATAATAACAAGGCCAGAAAGATGTTCAACAGGTGAAGGTGCCTCCTGCCAAGCCTGACAACCTGAATTCAATCTCCAGGACCTACGTGGTGGAGAGAACTGAGTCCCACAGGTTGTCTGACAATCAGACATGGCACATTAATCTCTTTCTCTCTCTCTCTCTCTCTCTCTCTCTCTCTCTCTCTCTCTCTCTCTCTCTCTC
>NC_022014.1:43283502-43287002 GCF_000317375.1 Microtus ochrogaster
CACACACACACACACACACACACACACACACACACACACAAAGCTTAAACAAACAGATAAATAAATAAGAGCCGTTGTTCCCCATATCTCTTCTGGCCCTGGATTTGCTCCATGGCCAGGAACAAGCCAGTGTGAACAGCAAGGAGTCTGGGGTTCCAATGCCAGCTCTGTTCTCATTCCAGACTGTGACTGGGCCATTTTTCACTTGCCTGAGATTTGAACCCCTCCGCTCTGTCCCACTGCCTTTTTGGGTCTCTGCAGTCTCTTTAAGGTTCGTCCCCTCTGGGATGACGACACCAGCAGTCTCTGCCATGCTTGGGAACTGTACATCCCTGGGTTTTGTGGGTCAGGTGAGAGTGGGCCACTGACCTCCATCTCTTTCACACACCCCTGTTGTGCTTTGGGCATCCATGTACAATTTTTCGGTTTGGATTTAGTTTGTTTTATTTTTTTTTAGAAATCATTTTTAAAACAGGGCCTCCTTGTATAGCCCAAGTCATCTGGAGTTCACAGCCAACCTTCTGCCCTAGCCCCTCTGATGTTGTGATTACTGGTGTGAGCCCCCATGCCCAGCTCCTCCATGTAAGATTGTATTTGAGGGCCAGGAAGATGGCTCGGTAGGTTCAGGTGTGTGCAAGCCTGGAGACCGGAGTCTGAGCCCCAGAACCCACATCAAGGTGGAAGGAGACAGCAGCTCATCTCTAGACCTCCACAAACATATGATGACACCCACACCATAACTAATAAAAATGTTCTGTTTAGTTTTGAAAAAAATATGTTTGATAAGTATGAGCTCTGTGGGGAAGGACTGGAGGGAAGAGAGGCCCGTGCTGGCCCGCAGTTTGGTCTCGATACAGAGACTCTTGTAAATGCAGTAGCCCCTGCTGACAGCAAGCATTGTTCCCTGTGGCTTTTGCTATGAAGGTGAAAATGAAGTTGACGTGATGTAGTTAGCTGTGGTCATGAGCGCCACTCATCGGCGCTTTATGCATTCACCGTGTGCACAGCCACACCGGTACCCTACTTGAGAGCATTTTATTCTCTGAGAAAAACACCTCACGTCCACCACCCTCACTACTTCCTCTTCCAATGCCAGTCTGCTTCTTGCCACTCTGGGCTATCGGGCTGTCTTTTGTTTGTCTTTCAAGACAGGGTTTCTCTGTGTAACAGTCCTGGCTATCCTGGAACTTGCTTTGTAGACCAGGCTGACCTTGAACTGCCTGAGATCTACTTCTCTGACTCCCAAGTACTGGGACTAAAGGCTTGTGCCACCACCGCCCAACACACAAAGGGAATCAATCATATGGTGTGTTTATTTGCTTGCCTGCTCATTTGAAATAGGGTAACCTTGGCTAGCCCTGAACTCAAGATTTAGTGAAAATGATACTGAATTTCTGATCGTCCTGTCCTCTCCTCCCCAGGCTGGAATTACAGGATAATGCATCACCAGCATTGTGCCTATTTTTGTTGTTTGTTGTGCTGTTGGTGGTGTTTTAAGGTTTCGTGTCACCCAGGCTGGCCTTGAACTCCTTGCTTTTACCTTCAGTGTTGGTATTACAGAAGTCTGCCACTGAACCTCTCTGACTTTTTCGGGTAGGAAGTGTCAAACTTGTAAGCACTGTATAGAAGGAGTCCGCTCCTGCAGCTCACCCAGACTCAGCACACCTGGTTACTTTGTAGCAAAGTTTCACCTGCACAGCTGTCATTGTGGGAAGTACAGAGAGGAATCCAGAGACTGAGGTGCAATGTCTCCTATGTGCAGTAGGTGGCGCCATTGATCCGTCTACTTTTCCCTCTCTTCTAGGCTCTTGATCCGGTTTCCAAGCAGGTTTGGAACACCAACTGCTCAGTCCAGCTCAGCCATGGAGTTCCTGCCCAGACAGGCCCTCCCCGGCCGGCTTCCTGCCAGCTTCCTTGCAATAAAGTCAAGCTGCATTTGTTGAAGAAGCGTCTGTTGTGTGTTTTGGTACTGCTTGCTCACCTATAAGCTGCTGTCGTGTTTGCCTATGTTTCTAGAACCTCCCCCTGGAGGTCAGGTGTCCATCACATGTCCATTCTCTGGTGTGTGATCTTGAGCAGCCCACTGCCCTCTCTGGGCCTCTCTGTAATGGGAATATCATTGGGCCAGATCCGTAATTTCTTCTCACTATATAGACTCCATATTTGAAAGCCCGTCCAGTGAGAAGTGCCACTCTGGAGTGGTCGGAGGGGAAGCCACTGGAGAAAGGTTGCCCCAGTAGGTTTTGGCTCCTGCACCTCCTGGCTGGTCTGTTTAACCTCTCAGTGCTCAAGGCCTGGGGGAGAACAGCGCCTTTGGCAAATGATCGTGATGATGCAGTGATAACGAAGCAATGAATGTGAACAGTTTGGAGCAGGGATCTTCCAGCAAGCACCCACTGCTTACTAGCTTTTACGTATTTCATGGATCATGGAGAGAGGCACGGCAAACTGGTCCCCTTTACAGAGCTGCTCGACAAAGCAAGGCAGTGTTGGTTTGTGTAGCTTTAAGGGGGAAAAAGTAGCCGGGCGATGGTGGCGCACACCTTTAATCCCAGCACTCGGGAGGCAGAGGCAGACGGATCTCTGTGAGTTCGAGACCAGCCTGGTCGACAGAGCTAGTTCCAGGACAGGCTCCAAAGCCACAGAGAAACCCTGTCTCGAAAAACCAAAAAAAAAAGGGGGGGGGGGAGTGTTTGAGGTGTTACATTGCTGCGAAGCAGGGATCCAGAGAGATGCTAAGATGGACCCCAAGACCATGCAGGACACTGGATGTCCTTGAGCACATGCAAGACAGATTTCAGACCATGGGGAGAATTGATCTGGACAAAGTCATTGCCTCATGACCCAGGCCTGGGTGGGGAAGCTGGAAAGAGGAAGCCACACCTCACAACATTAACCAGAATCCCATTTTTCGAAGCCAGAAGAAAATCAAATGGCCTTCTACGCATGAGCAGGGTTACTACATGTTTGTTCACTTGTTTTTGTGAGGTCAGGCATTACTGTTAGCCCTGGCTGTCCTGGAACTCGGAGAACCTCCTGCCTCTGCCTCCCAAGTGATTGGATTACTGGCCTGCGCCACCATGCCCAACCTTGAGATTTAGTTTATTATTTGAGCATGCATGTATCTTTGAGTGTAAGCCATGTGTGTGCAGATACCTGAAGACTCCAGAAGAGACAGATCTTTTGAGTTACAGGCAGTCAGAGATCCCTAAGGTGGGTAAAGGGAACTGAGTATGAATCCTCTGGCATTTACTGGCTGTCAATGCTGCGCTGCTTAACCTGGATGGATTAGCTCTGCCCTTGGCCAGCCATGACCTTGGGCTAGTTAGATAATCTCTCCCAAGCCGGGCGACGGTGGCGCAGGCCTTTAATCCCAGCACTCGGGAGGCAGAGGCAGGCGGATCTCTCTGAGTTCGAGACCAGCCTGGTCTACAGAGCTAGTTCCAGGACAGGCTCCAAAGCCGCAGAGAAACCCTGTCTCGAAAAAACAAAAAAAAAAT
>NC_022014.1:43287102-43289000 GCF_000317375.1 Microtus ochrogaster
CCAGCCTGGTCTACAGAGCTAGTTCCAGGACAGGCTCCAAAGCCGCAGAGAAACCCTGTCTCGAAAAAACAAAAAAAAAATATATAATCTCTCCCAGGGGAAGTTTCTTCACCTAGTCGAACACAGGCCTTTACTCCCGGGAACTGGGTAGCCAGAACTGAGGCTCCTTATCACTCTGAGCAGAGGTGTCAGGCAGTGAAGGCAAGGGGTCAGGAGCACAAGCCATCCTCAGCTACACAGAGAGTCTGAGGCTAGCTTGAGCTGCACATGATCATGGCATCAGCTGCCTACCAACCAAGTCTTAGGCCTTTGTGGTCCCTTAGGGCCCCAGGGCTTCTTCTCTCCAAGCCTTCTGGTAGTTGTTTTTGACCACTAGATGGCAGTGTGTTTTGGATTTGGTCTCGAAGGACACAACTAAGGACCCCAGCTGAATGCACTGATCTCAGAGCATTTGAAGGGGCAAAGATCCCTCTGTGGAGCCCCTAGCCCTAAGAGGCACCACTATCTCAAGTCTTAGTGTTTCCAATGGACTAGGCAGCCTAGACCAGCTCACCTCAAAAGGGAGCCATCCCAAGCTTGATGTCGTATCTTCCTCCATTCTCCTCATCATCTGAGACAGAGTTTCTACTAAACCTGAACTAGATAAACTCCAGCTAGAGTGTCTAGCCAGTGAGCCAACAATCCATCCCCTTTGCCAACCCTAAGTCTTTGATTTGGTTTGCATTTTTCTTTTTTCTTTTTTTTTTTTTGAAACAGGGTGTTGCTATGAAGATGGTCTCAAACATCCCCAGTTGCTATTATTGAAGATTGTGTGCGTGCACACATGTGCGAGTGCATCTGTCTGTCTGTCTGTCTGTGTATATGTGCCGTGAGTGCGGGTTACCTTGGAAGCCAGAGGCATTGGATCTGCTGAAGCTGGAGTTACAGGCAGTTGTGAGCCACCTCACAATGTGGGTGCTAGGAATAGAACTCAAGTTCTTTGAAACAGAAATTTGATCACTGAGCCATCTCTCCAGCCCCTGTTTATTTTGTTTTTGAGATATGGTCAAGGAACACACTAAGTAGTCGGGATGGCCCTGAATTTCTGAACCTCCACCTCTGCCTCTCAGGTGCTAGGATGGCAAATACATAGCACCATGCCCAGTTTATGCAATACTGGGGATCAAACCCAGAGCTTTGGGTATGCCAACCTAACCCCAGCCCCAGTCCAGTTTCTAATTTTTCAGACTGCTCACAGTTGCCATCAAGTGTCCCCAAGGGCGTAGGGAGAACTCGTGTAGAATAGACCCTCCTGAGGTTGAAGAGCTGGCTCACTGCTCTTGCAGAGATCCTGAGTTCGGTTTCCAGCAACCAACCATGTGGGGGCTCACAACTGTCTCTAGTGGGATCTGATGCCCTCTTCCACCATAAAGATGTACACGCAGATATACATAAATAAATCTTAAAAAATAACAGACCCTTCCCATCTGATGTCCCCACAGCATGCAAGGCAAAGCAGCTTGACTTGTTTTGTTGGTCTCGCCCACCTAAGCAGGGCCTTGCACAGTGAGCAAGCACTCTGTCACCTGCTTCCCCAGCCCTGTTTGTGCATGTGTCTGTATCTTCTATGTATGTTGGCCGAGACTGCTTGTTCATTTCCTAGCTGCTCAGACCCTAATAATCACACAGAAACTATATTAATTACAACACTGTGTGGCCAATAACTTAGACTTCTTATTAACTAGCTCTTATAGCTTAAAATAACCCATTTCTATTATTCTGTGTATCACCACAAGTCTGTGGCCTACTGATAAGGTTCTGGTTGCCAACTGGTATCTTTCTCCTTCGGCAGCTACATGGCTTCTCCCTGACTCTGGCCTTTTTTTTTTTTTTTTTTTTTGGTTTTTCGAGACAGGTTT
>NC_022014.1:43289100-43298718 GCF_000317375.1 Microtus ochrogaster
CTTGTAGACCAGGCTGGTCTCGAACTCACAGAGATCCACCTGCCTCTGCCTCCCGAGTGCTGGGATTAAAGGCGTGCGCCACCATCACCCGGCGGCTTTTAGGTTTTTCAAGACAGGGTTTTTCTGTAGCTTTGGAGCCTGTCCTGGAACTAGCTCTTGTAGACCAGGCTGGCCTCGAACTCACAGAGATCCGGATTAAAGGTGAGCACCACCACGGCCAGGTGTGACTCTGCCTTCTTTTCTCCTCTATCTCTGCTTGGAATTCCCACCTTGCTCTGTTCTACCCTGCCACAGACCCAGAGCAGCTTCTTTATTAACCACTGATAACAAATCACATTCATAGCATCCAGAGGGGAATCCCACGTCAGATGTGCAGCTACGCAGGCCTGTGAGTGTCTGAGGAGTTCAGGCGGACGACGGGTGTCCTGCAGGATCACTCTATGTGTTGTTCCCTTGAGGATCTCACTGATTCTAGAGCTAGGCCAGCAAGCCAGAAACCACGCTGTCTGCAGCTCCCGTAGCACTAAGTTACAGCCACATGCAGCCACACCTGGCTTCTTTTCAGGTGTGTGCTGGGATCTGAACTCGGGTCCTCATGCTTCTGCAGCAAGCATTCTTACCCGTGCAACCACCTCTCCAGCCCCGACTGTTTGCTTTTGAAGGAAGAATCTCACTGTGTAGCTCAGACTGGCCTCCCAACTCAAGATTCTCCTGCCTCATCCTCCCCAGTGCTGGGATTACAGATGTGTGCTGCTGCACCCAGCTGCGATTCAGTTTTAGGGACTGGTTTTCCACCCACAGCCAGCGTGTTCTGGACTTCAGTATTCACCCTTCCCCTGCTGCTGGGTGTCTGTGGCCTGTGGAAGGGGTGGCTTCTTCTGTGAAATTGTTTCTTCATCTGTACTAGGGGGCTCATCACCCTAGCTCCTGCGATTCTTTATGTCAGTTCCGTAAGGAGAGCGTTGTCTTTCAGTTGGAAAACTGAGGGTTAATAATGAGAGAGAGAGAGAGAGAGAGAGAGAGAGAGAGAGAGAGAGAGAGAGAGAGATTTAGAGAGAGAGAGAATGAAAAAGCAAGAATGGACTCCAGAGGGTTGTGTCTGTGCCGTGTGGGAGGGGATCGGTCATTTGGGCCACCGCCCTCCCCATGACAACTCCTTTAATTAGTGCCCATCTCTTACACAGCCCAAGTCTGTTATTTCTGGGAGTATCCATTAGGGCTGCTTTTAGACTTCTGTGTTTTTGGCAACTGTGTCCACTAAACTAAAGTAAATGAATCAGGTTTTCTCAATCTGTTGGTGTTAAACTTTGTTTATCATCAATGTGTATGTGTGTGCACGCGCACACACAGATGAGTGAGTGACTGTGTGACTGTGTATGAGTGCATGAACGTGTGTGAGTTCGCGTGTAAGTTTGCAAGTGTGCAGGGTGCCAGAAATGGGGACAGTGGAGGTGGTCATGTACCCCTGCTTCTCCTGAGTGCTTCCCCAGTCTCGCCTGGTGTGATGCAAAGCTTGGAGTACTCATCCTGCTCTGGACAGCTCGGGAGAGGTTCCTGTGTCGTGCCTAGGGCTGGTAAGTTGCAACACATGGGACATTAGCCTAGCTCTTCCCCGTGGTGGTTCCACAGGGAAGAGTCCTTTCTCCTCTCTGCCACCCGCTCCAGCTTCTGTCCCCGTGAATACCACCTCCCATACATATCCCAGATCAAACAATCTTGTATTAACGGAGCCTCTGGGAAATATTTTCCTTTTTGCTGCCACTGTTCATTTGTGACAGGTCTCAAGTTCTCCAGGTTGGCCTTGAATTTGCTTTGTCACAGAAGATAACCTTGAACTCCTGATCTTCCCACCTTCACCTCCTGAGTGCTATGTGTACCACCATGCCCAGCCTTCTGGATGCCTTTTTGATAAAGGAAGCTGAAAAAGGTGGGAGAGGGCCACATTGATCCTACCCCATCTTGCAAGGTCCCGATGTGGCTGGGTAAGGGGAGTGTACTGGACCAGGGCATTGGAGGACCCTCAAGAAGGGGTCACAGTGGGGGTTCCCTGTCTATCCTCCACCTGGCACTGTGTCTCTAGGTGGAGCAGATAACCCACAAAGTTGCCAGCTTATAGGTGCTCCACTGAAACCAGTTTCTGTGCTCCGCACTTGAGAACAACCCACCCCCCCCATCTTTCTACCCTACAAGATCACTGGCATCCCGCTCTGGGCCTGGCTCCCCTTCTGCCCTCAGTGCAGGCTGAATTTGAAAATAGCCCTCCTAGAGGCAGCTGTTTGTGGCCACATGGCTCCCGTTTTACCTAAACAGAAGCTGTGCTCCCTATGCATGCCCAGTAATTAGAGGGCCACAAAGCCAGAGATGGCAAGGGATGGCAGGAAGGAGAGGCCGGAAGACAGAAGATGAACAGCCTGGGGCCCGTAAAGTGCCACACCCCCTCTGTGAGGTTAAGACCCTCCCAATGCCACCTCAGCTTCTGCCTCTGCTGCAGACCAAACTTCCTGTGGTGACAGGTGCTCTGGGTATTCTGGACCAGGACAGAACTGCACCAAACCCAATAGTTTCCCCCATCTTCCTTTTTGCTCGCCCTACTCCGATTGAGATACACGCTACCTCTTCATATTGTTGCTCTGGCAGTTTGACCCAGGATTCTCAGGTTGGCCTGGAACTTCCGATCCTCCAGCCTCCATGTCCTGAGGGTTTGGGATCACAGGCATACATCATCATGTCCCTTTCTACAGTACTGGAGGTGGAACCCAGGACTTCATGTGTGCTGAGCGAGCGCTCTGCCAGCTGAGACACACCCCCAGGTCCTCACTCTCCACATTTCATGTTTCTTCTTTTTCCTAGGAGCAGTGTCTCATTACACAGGCTGGGCTTGAACCCCAGGTCCTCCTGCCCTCACTACCCTCATCCGGGGTCACAGGTTCTTGCGACATCATCAGCTCATCGTCATTGTCTCGTTTTCCACTTTTGAAGAATACCGGCCGAGTGTTTCATAAATTGTCTCACTAGCGGGGCTGACTAACATTTTTTCTGGATTACACTGGAGCTGGGGGAGGACAAACACCTTTACTGTACCTTCTGGGAGGAGCCTCTCCTGTGCTGTGGCCTGGCCATGTTACCTGAGGACACTGAGATGGACTATACCACTTTCTTCCCCTGTAAAACAACTGTTTTTCTCTTCCCATTCTCAGCTCTCAGAAAGCAAAGTTGCCTGGCCAGCCTCACATAAGGTGGGGGAGGGGGGCAGTGAGAAATAAGTTCCCCCTCCCCGGGGTGGGGGCAAGGAGTCCCTACACATGCTAGTTGAAAGATGTTTTTTGGAAAGCTCCGGTCTGTCTTTTCATGTCAGAGTGGCTGGATGACACTGCGTTGTGATTTGTCTCAGCAGCCAGCCAGTCCAACACAGTCAGGGAGCTCCAGTGTCAGCGAGCAACCAGGTCCCCCAAAATAAGTGGGATGCTGGCCATGGTGGTGCATGCCTTCGCCCCAGCACTCAGGAGGCTGAAGCAGAAGATAAGGGTTTGAGGCCAGCCTAGGCTGTGAACAGGAAGACCCTAACTCCCTATCTCAAAACAAATGAACATGGATCTGGAGAGATGGCTCCGTGGCTGACAATATACTGCTCTCATAGAGGATCTGAGTTCAGTTTCCAGCATCCATAATTAAGAATAAGTCGTTTTGTTTGTTTGTTTTGTTTGTTGAGACAAGGTTTCTTCTCTGTAGCCTTGGAGCCTGTCCTGGAACTAGCTCTTGTAGACCAGGCTGGCCTCAAACCCACAGAGATCCGCCTGCCTCTGCCTCCTGAGTGGGATTAAAAGCATGCGCTACCACCGCCGGGCTAAAAATAAGTCTTAAAAACAGACAAACACCCCTGAAGCATATACCTGGTCCACTTACACTTGTGACTGCTGCACTGGCTTATTAACATGGCCTGGAGTTAACAGTCCTCTGCCTATTCTCTCCAAAGTAAAGTGCCCGGCTGTGTGTGGTGGAGCACACCTTTGATCCCAGCATTTGGGAGGCAGAGGCTGGTGGATCTCTGTGAGTTCAAGGCCAGCCTGTTCTATAAGAGTGAGTTCTAGGCCCTTTGGGGATATACAGTGAGACTCTGCCACAAGATAACAATAATAATAATAATAATAATAATAATAATAATAATAATAATAATATATTAATTAATTAATTAAAATATAAACTAATTGCTATTAAAGGTGATGGGGTGGCACTCATCTCTGCTTTGGATATTTCTCAAATTTAACATTTAATGTCCCAAGACTTTATATCCCAAGAAACCTTTGAATTTGGAATAAAACAAGATGTTCTGCCGCCACATTTAGCTAAGGAGTAAACATTTGAGAAGGGTAAATAAAACGTGGTCAGATCTAACAACCAAGCAGTCATCTTCGCCTTTGCTCCCAAAGAGAACTGTGAAGCAAATGCTATTCACAGAGAACGACAATCCCCCCTCACCAGAACATTTGCTGTTATTGTTGGGATATGACTCAGGCTTTTAGGTGACTGGACAGTATTCAGTCATGCAACTTCACCGCCATCCTATTTAACCTGGTCCCCACAGATGGAAATTTTCTTTCTTTCCAATATTTGGCCATAATTACCAAGTCTGACATAAACGTCCGTATTTATCTGTAAACTGGCAAACTCAGGGTAATAACTTGTTTTGAAAACAAAGTTTTCCTGCTAAAAACCAAGCTTCTGGGAGTCTCTTTTCCTTCAGGTGGACCAAGGATGAGTTAACATAGGTTCCTAGCCAAGGCCCTGGGAAGGCAGCCCAGATGAGGGGAGCGGCATCCTGGGGTGCAGGAGAACACAGTCTCCTCCTGTGGTTCCCAGCTGGGAGAGGGTTGTTTATCAAGGCGGGTGGGAGAAGAGCCGGCCAGACACTGAGGGGTCCAGTGCTGCCCGGGCAGGACAGAGAGACTGGGCCTATTCAGTCAGGCTTTAAAAGAAGCAGGGAAAGGCAGGAAAAACAAGCCCAGACACACACTGGGTGGCTGCTGGCTGGCCCAGCCTCTTGGTACACCAAGTTCGTGCAATGCCAGGCAATGGGACCCAGCCAGCTTTTCCCAGGAATCCACCCCAGGCTGGGTAGGTCTCAGTTGGCTCCTCGGCTCCACAATTGCTTCCTGGGGCTATAAGGAATGGATTCTTACAGAGTTTGGGGGAGTTCAGTACTTTTCCAGAAAGATGAGCATCCTGGACCAGGAAGGTGATTTTCCAGTCATCTGTGCACTGTGCCTGTATGGATACATCCTTACCTACTTCAGGAGTGGCATTTGACACAAGGCCTCAGTGTCAAACAGGAAAAAAAGTTTGAGAAATGTCAGACAGGCCTGCCGAAATCTAGCAGAACTGTAATGCTGGGCCCATGCTTACAAACGCCACACTTGAGAGGCAGAGGCAGGAGGAACAGATGCTTAAAATCTTCCCCAGCTCCATAGCAAACTCAAGGTCAGTTTGGGCCACCTGAGATCCTGCCTTTTCCCCACCTTCCACTCCTCACCCCCCTCCCCCAAAAAAATCTAGAATTGTGAAAAATCCTTATAAGGTTTCTAAATGCAAGAACAAGGAGGAAACTGAGCCAGATTAAGACTAATAGCTGGGCAGTGGTGGCACACACCTTTAATCCCAGCACTCGGGAGGCAGAGGCAGGCGGATTTCTGTGAGTTGGAGGCCAGCCTGGTCTACAAGAGCTAGTTTCAGGACAGGCTCCAAAAGCTACAGAGAAACCCTGTTTCAAAAAGCCAAAAAAAAAAAAGACTAAATAATATAAACCGGTTGGTGGTGGCTCATGTAATGGTCTGTCCTGTCCCTTTAAGAGACAAGCCCCACGCCACCACCCTTCTGCTGAGGCAAGAGGTTCTTCCTTCTGCCCAGGCTCTCTTCAGAAGGGGTGGCTGAGGCCTTTTCTCCTCTCTCTCTCTCTCTCTCTCTCTCTCTCTCTCTCTCTCTCTCTCTCTCTCTCCCTCCTCTCTCTCTCTCCCTCTCTCTCCCTCTCTCTCTCCCCCTTCCCTTTCCTTCCATAACCCATAACTATACCCAAACTCTCTCTCTTTGACCCTATCTGTCTCCCACGCACCGTGGCTCCTCATGGGACCGGCTACCCTGCAGAGTTCTCTCACCTGCCACCTCCCACCCACCTAGGACCCACAGAGGCCTGGGGTGATGGGACCTGGCTGCCCCTCGTGGCCTGCCGTCACCCCTGGGGGAACCGCAGCATTTTATCTAAACCATCACAAGTCATGCCTTAAATCTAGCACTAGGGAGGCAGAGGCCGGCAGATCTCTATGAGTTTGATGCCAGCCTGATCTACAGAGCACGTTCCAGGCCTGCCAAGGCTACACAAAGAAACCCTGTCTAGAAAAAGAAAAAAGAAAAAAACAAAACCAAAAAAAAGATAAAAAGAAAAAAAAACAAAAAAAATTAGAAAAGTTATTAACACCATAGACAATATGGCTGAGGTTTGCAAGCAAGTTCAAGCCCACAGAACTCACTGGGGGCAGGGGGAGGGGATGGTGTCCTTTTGTTGAAGTTTCAGAGAGTCTCGAGCCTTGCGGTTGGTTAATAGTCCATAGTATTCATTTGTAGTTAGACTGTCTCCAGTTCCTAGGCACCAGGAGACAATAGAGAGATTGGGCTCTTTAGCTAACGTGTGTCTCTTTCCTGAGTGGTTAGAGAAAACTTCCTTTGGCGACCTGAGGACCACAGCTGCACAGCCACAACAGGGTGCCTGTGAGCTACTCTGAGGGCAACACACCAAAGCCCCAACTTCAAGTGTGGTGGTGCATGCTGTAATCCCTGCACACAGGGCAGAAACTGGCAGCAATAGCAAGTTCTAGGCCAGGAGGCCAGCCTGGGCTGCGTGAGACCCTGCTTAAAGCAACAGCAGCAACACACACACACACACACGCACACGCACACGCACACACACACACACACACACACACACACACAGAGGAAGGAAGGAAACATTAAACAAAGTTGTTTACCGGCAGAATTCTCAGAGCCTTCCATAAACCACTTGTATGAACAGATAAGTGTTTGAAACTTTTCAAAAGAGAAACCGTGTGGGCACCACTTGCCCAATGTCTAGTCCTTGGATCCTTTAGGGAACACACAGTAACTAGGCCTGACCTTGAGCATACAACGATCTGACTCAGGGAGCCCTTTGGAACCTGGCCAGTGAGAGAGGGGTCTGAATGCTGCCACATCCTACACAGGCACACCCTCCCGTGTCTTGACAAGATGGCCTAATTGGCTTTCCTGAGGATGAAGCTTTGCCCTGAACTGAGCCACAGCAGGCAGTGGAGCAGCTGTGGCAGGAAACCCTCTCCCACCTTCTGTGCAGTAGCGCCCCTTACAAATACAAAGAGGTGAATGAAACTCATACAATTTAATAAAATTTTAATAAAATAATAAAGTTTAATTTCCAACTGCTTAAAATACCTTTGACCCCAAAAGGTAGGAGTAAGACAAAAGACTGCATTAACATGATACAAGGAAATGAACAGACCAATTGAAAGTCACGGACTACATTCACAGTTAAATATCCTGGTTACTAGAACAAAACAAGTCACCAAGTCACGCTCCTGCCCTAGACCAAAACATTCTGTAGGCAAACCACTGCCTGGGTGGAATCCCAAGTTATCTCCATAAAAGGGAACTGGAACTTAGTTGGATCCTTAGACTTTTGCTTGAGGTGGGAACGGGTCTGCTTCTCTATTCCTGGGGCGCCAAGTCTGGCAATTAGCCGCACCTGTTGACAATAACCTTAAGAGAGCAGAACTCTCTGATTTCAGCTAGGTGGGACCTTTGTTTTGAGGTAGAAGCACAATAACCTTGGAGGAATTAGTTCCAACTCTCTGACCTTTGGTCGGCTTGGAAATAGGCTCATAATTTCTGACCTCCATACCACAGTGATCTCTGAGGGCCCATGTGTGATGGGTTTGGTTATGTGGTGTGAGAGGTATCCCCCCCTCCACATCCCATGCTGGGTATGTAGTCTGCACCCCACTACAGCTAAAGTGTCTACCTGGGAAGAACCATGGCCAGGGTCTCGACAGCCAGTTATTTTCCTCTGAGATCAGTGTGGGGAAAAGGTAGGGTTGATAGGAACTGAGGTCGTAGGGCCCTGTGTTGGAGGCTGGGTTTACAGGCTTTCCTGGGCTCATAGGACAAGGCAAGTACCTTGTATCTTCACCCCTTCTCTTGAGGTCCATTGGAAAATAAAACACTAAAGTCTCAGAGGAAACTTTAGTCACGGATTGTTGGTTGGTCTTCAGCACACATTGCCCTGTGGACATTTACACACCATCCTATGGAGCATGCCTACAGTTAGAGTCAGTCAAAGGCCTGGCCAGGGTATAGGTCATTTGTAGAGCATTTGCCTAGCATATATGAGAGGCTAGGTTTGTTCTATAGCAACACAGACACACATACACACATGCGCACACACACGCAAGTAAGCACATAGCTCCACTATGTGTAATTGTTTGCTGGGTGCCTCTAAGTCCAGCACTCAGGAGTCTGTAGCAAGAGGATCATAGGTCCAAAGCCAGATTGATCTACACCTGAGAAGGGGTGGGGAGGGGGTCAAGTTAAAAACCAGGTCAAATTCCTAATCTTTTCTAGGGTGACATTCTTTTTAAAAATTGTTAAATATATATTATTTTTGTTCTAGGTGTATGAGTGAATATTATGGGGGCTGGAGAGATGGCTCAGCGGTTAAGAGCATTGCGTGCTCTTCCAAAGGACCCGAGTTCGATTCCCAGCAACCACATGGTGGCTCACAACCATCTGTAATGAGGTCTGGCGCCCTCTTCTAGCCTGCAGGCATATATGCAAACAGAATATTGTATCCATAATAAATAATTTTTTTTTTTATTTTCGAGACCGGGTTTCTCCATAGCTTTTTTTGGTTCCTGTCCTGGAACTAGCTCTTGTAGACCAGGCTGGCCTTGAACTCACAGAGATCTGCCTGCCTCTGCCTCCCAAGTGCTGGGATTAAAGGCGTGTGCCACCACTGCCCGGCAATAAATAGATATTTTTAAAAAAGAATATTATCCCAAAGGGGCTAGAAAGTTGTCTTAGAAGTTAAGAGCAGCTGGGCAGTGGTGGTGCACGCCTTTAATCCCAGCACTAGGGAGGCAGAGGCAGTCAGATCTCTGTTAAGTTCGAGGCCAGCCTGGTCTACAAGAGCTAGTTCCAGGAAAGGCTTCAAAGCTACAGAACCCACAGGCAGCTCACAACCATCTCTAACTACAGTTCTGGAGTGTCAGTGCCCTCTCTGGCCACTTCAAGCACTGCACACATATGATGTACTTACATATGTGTATCCTAACCACTCATACACATAAAATAAAAATATTTTAAAAATAATTGTGATACTATTTCTTTTTTTCTGGGGGTTGGGTTTGTTTGTTTGTTTGTTTTTGTTATTTGAGACAGGGTTTCTCAGTTGCTATGGAGCCAGTCCTGGAACTTGCTCTGTAGGCCAGGCTGGCCTTGAACTCACAGAGACCTGTCTGCTTCTGCCTCCTGAGTGCTGGAATTAAAGGTGTGTGCCACCACTCCTAGCTTTTTTTTTTTTTTTTT
>NC_022014.1:43299154-43300901 GCF_000317375.1 Microtus ochrogaster
CATGTGCTACTACACCTAGTCGGTATTTCTTAAACTTTTAAATTTTGATACCTATGGGTTTTTTTTATTATTGTGATAAAGCAAATGTAATAAAAATTTCTTTTCTGATCTTACTCTTGTCTCACTTTCTCTAGAATCCTGCTATGTGGTTCAGGCTGGCCTGTAACTAGAGATTCGCCTCCTCCCCACCCCCCACTCCACACCTCTGCCCTTCCCTGTCCCGCTAAGTCATGGAATTACAGGCGTGGCCACTGTGCTGCTTAATTTTTATCATATTGACACGAATAGAGTCACCTGGGGGAAGAAAGAATCTTCGCTGAGGAACTGCCTCCACCAGTTTGGCCTGTGGGGCAGTGTCTTGATTGATGAGGGAGGGCCTAGCTCACTAAGAGCAGTATCACTCCTAGGCAGATGGTCCTGGCCTGTATAAGAAGACAGACTGAGCAAGCCATGAGGAGCAAGTCGGTAAGCGGGATCCTCCATGACCTCAGCTTCAGATCCTGCCTCCAGGTTCTTGCCCGGCCTTCCCTCAATGATGGGCTATTACTCAGAAGTGTAAGGTGAAGTAAGTGTGTTTCTCCTAGGTTCCATTTGGCCAGGGTCTTATCACAACAATAGAAAAACAAACTAGAACAATCGCCATGCCTAGCCCCATAATGTGAAGTCTTGGTCGGAGATCAATCCCAATCAGATAAGGCTGCAGCGGTTACTAAGGCTGACAATGGTCCAGATTCTGGGAGAGGGTAAGAGAGAAAAGTCAGTCACACAGAAAAGATAATCGTGGCTTTGTGATGGGTGCTACGAAGACAATAGCTCAGAGTAAAAGAATAGAGGAGATGTGCAGGGAGGAGCCGGCTACTGGTGCCTCTCTCCAAGATTAGGAGGATTAGAAGTTAGGGGGTACGTGGTCTCCATGTTGAGATCCTTTCTCAACAACACGTTAGCGGAGCAGGACGAGCAAAGGAAGGGGTGTCTTGTCTGTGAAGACCTAGTTAGAGAGGCAGGTAGAACCAAGATGATGCTGATGGGCCAGGTCGTAGTGGGCTTGGAGGACCAAGAGACAGAAGTTGGGTTACATTCTACTGAGGAGAAACAGCGGCCCGGCTCAGGGTGGAGCCCTGGCTTATTCCAGAGGCCCTCCATCCTTACTCTCTTTGACTTTCTGTCTCCCAAGGCACCTGCTGTGCGTCTGTCTGTCCACCTCTGTGTTTGCCTCTTCTCTGACCCCTCCAACTTCCTTTCTGCCTCCTACATAAATGGGCAGCACCTCTGGGTGTTAGGGTCAGATGTAACCACCCTGTCCCTGCCCTCAAGAACCTTATCCTTCTGCTGCAGGAGAGCAATTTCCCAGCTAAATTCACACTGTTATCACGAAGTTACATCCCCTGCCCTTCTTGTCTATCACTATTTTTAAGCTCTTCATACATTTTAATTAAGTGTGTGTGTGTGTGTGTGTGTGTGTGTGTGTGTGTGTGTGTGTGAAAGCACACAGGTATGAATATTACTGTGAGTGTACACAGGTCAGTGGACCTGCTTACAAGAGCTGGTTCTCTCCTACCACAGTGGTCCTGGGCACTTGAACTCAGGTCTTCAGGCTTGGCAGCAAGCACCTTTACCAATGGAGCTATCTCTCCTGCCCAAATTTTACTCTTCCTAGTGTGATACCATCTTTCTCTGGTGGCCTCTGCTTCTCTCTCTCAGTCTTGCTTACCTTTTCTCTCTGATTTATTTTTTTTAACTTTTTCTT
>NC_022014.1:43301001-43314739 GCF_000317375.1 Microtus ochrogaster
AAGAGGGCACCAGACCCCATTACAGATGGTTGTGAGCCACCATGTGGTTGCTGGGAATTGAACTCAGGACCTTTGGAAGAGCAGGCCATGCTCTTAACCACTGAGCCATCTCTCCAGCCCTCTCTCTGATTTCTTATTCTTGTTTTGTTTTGTGATGGGTTTCCCTGTGTAATAGTCCTAGCTGTCCTGGAACTAGCTCTTGTAGACCAGGCTGGCCTTGAACTCACAGAGATCCACCTGCCTCTGCCTCCTGCCTGCTGGGATTAAAGGCGTGCGCTACCACTGCCCAGTGATTTCTTATTTTTTTTTATAAATTAAAAAAGATTTGCTTTAAAATCACATGCATGTATGTGTGCTTTGTGTGGGTGTATGCACCTGAGTACAGGTATTCATGGGGCCCAGAAGGGGGCATCCTCTGGAGCTGGAGTTCGCAGGTGGTTGTGAGCTTCTTGTTGTGAACACCAGGAATTTAACTTGAACCCTTAGCAAAGGCAGTACACACTATTAAACCCTGAGCCATGTCCCTGGCCTTTTTTGAGACAGGGTCTCACTATGGAGCCCTGGCTGGCCGGGAACTTGCTATGTAGACCAGGCTGGCCTCCAACACACAGAGGTCCGTTTGCTTCTCCCCCTGGAGTTCTGGGGTTACAGGATCACACTGTGTAACCCAGGCTAGCCTTGTGCTGCACTCCTCACCTTCCTGCCTCAGCCTCCAGAGTGCTGAGAACGCACCACCGCGCAGTTTTAAAAGGGTGAAAGAAGACAAGATTACATCCTAGTGAGAAATCCCACACGGAGGTATCAAGGAGGAAATGAAATTGCGCTCATCTCCACCTCTTTCCAATCTCTTCCCTCCTCTGGGCACTCCAAGCTCTCTCTGTGTGTGCAGAAGTCTCAGGTCTCGGGCTGGAGAGATGGCTCAGAGGTTAAGAGCATTGCCTGCTCTTCCAAAGGTCCTGAGTTCAATTCCCAGCAACCATATGGTGGCTTACAACCATCTGTAATGGGGTCTGGTGTCCTCTTCTGGCCTGCAGGCATACATGGAAGGAATGCTGTATACATAATAAATAAATAAATATTTTAAAAAAAAAGAAGTCTCAGGTCTCCACTAGCCATCCCTCTTTGGTTGTACACAAAACAAAGAGTGGGAAGGGGGAGGAGTTTGTGCCACTGTGGATTGCACCCGGGGGCCCAATGAGTGTTAAACCAGCTCTTTTCCACTCAGCTACCCCAGCCTACTACTAACCTTGTAATCGCCTCTCTCTATATATTTATGTGTGTGCGTATGTGTGTGGGTGTGTGTGCGTCACAGAATACTTGAGACGGTCAGAGGACAACTTTTAGGAGTCAGTCCTCTCCTTCCACCCTGTAGGTCCTGGGGATGGAATTCAGACCACTGGGCTGGGTGGTAAGTGACTTTATCCATTGAGCCCCCTCCATCAGCTCTACCAACCTTTTTGATAGTGCTCTCCCCCCCCTCTCTCTTCCTCCCTCCCTCCCTCTTCACACCCTATCTCTCCCACTAGCTTCTGCCCTGTCCTCCCCACTCTCTCCCTTTTATTCTCCTCCCATGTTAGTTCTGCCTCTCAGTAAAATGTCGGGTTTGTTTTTGTGTGTGTGTGACAGTCTTAACCACGTTGACCAGAGTAGCCTTGAGTTTCCAGTCTCTTGCCTTAGGCTCTTGGTAGAAGTACAGGTACGGGCCACCAAAGCTGTCTTCTTGACTTAATAGGAAGGGTTTTGTTTGATTTTTCAGGTTTGTTTTTGTTTGTTTGAGCTGGAGTCTCCTGTAGGGATGCTGGCCAGAGCTGAGTGTAGCGCTTGGGAGGTGGAGGCAGGAGGACCAGGTCAAGATCATCCTCGGCTACAAAGAGAGCTCAAGACCAGTGTAGGCTACGTTAGATCCTGTCTCAAAAACAAAAAATTGTTACTATTATTTTTACTTCTCTTTCATAAAAAAAGAGAGAGAGAGAGAGAGAAAGAGGAAAGAAAAGCAAAGAAGCTGACAGATAATACAAAGGGAATTCAAAGACAGGCATGTGCAGACAGGCCGTGAATGGATGAGCAAATGCTGGGAAAATCTGCTAGGCCACATGAGATACTGATTAGTGTCCTCCAAGGAAATTAGATTGTGTCAGTGGACAGAAATCCACGGGTTAACATGTAACTGTAGAGTTCAAGCCCTAATCAAAAGTAAACAGCGAATCCAGCAAAGATAAACCCTGAGCAGAGATAGTGCCTGGACAGGCTCAGGCACCACGCTCCCAGCCAGTCTAGAGGTCACCGGATTGACCTTTGGCCACTATCACATTCCACCTCTTTCTCTGTGACATAGGTTATGACCCTCTGTCTCCCAACTTGGATGCATCTCTTCTTTGTCACCTACTAGGACTTGTTTTCTTTCACTCCATCTCTGCCTTTATCTCTATCTGCCTTGGTCTCTGTCTGTGCTTCTTTGCACTGGAAGAAATCCCAGGGAAATTCTGAAGGCCTGGAGGAGAGGAGGGTGTGGGGACGTGGCAGTGGAGGGGAGGGCTTAGAGCTACCGCAGTGAGCAGAGGCATGCTCCCAGCTTCAGCTGGCCAGAGCAGAGGTGATTTCACGCTGAAAAAAATGTCTGAATCAGGAGAATAACTCAACTGAGGACGGGAGGTGGCTGCTCAGTTGGAGAGAGGAGGGGCTGGAGACCGCAGCCTGGGACCAGATGGGATATCTGGCTAGGATCTGGCCCAGCTCTCTGTTCTCACTCATTGTTCTGGAATCTTAGTCTGTACTCCAAGTGAAAGGTCACACAGAAGACCAGGATCTAGATCAGGAAGAGCTTTGGGGCGTGAGGTAGAGAATCCTATAGCTCTGTCGCAGAGACAACCATTGAGCACGGAGTGATGAATTCAGGGAGAGAGAGAGAGATGGAGCCAGAAGAGGAAGAAAGGCAAACACCGAATTGAAAGTCTAAAAGATGGCTGACGGTGTCACATGGTGGGAGATGACTTTCTCAGTGTGCAAAACTCTGGGTTTGATCCTCAGTCCTTCTACAGAAAAGCATTTCTGGCATGGGTGCGGTGGTGCGCTCCTTTGATTCCAGCGTTAGGGAGAGAGAGGCTTAGGGAGAGGGAGGCAGGTGGATCTCTGAGTTTGAGGCCAACCTGGTCTTCAGAGCAAGTTCCAGTCAAGGCTGAATCATATTGTGAGACCCCGTTTAAAAGAAACGTAATTCCTGAGGGGAAAAGCTATTTCTAGAGGGTTTGATTATTTTTTTCCGGGCATCTTAGTAGCTTTTTTACAATTAAAGTGGTAAAATGACTGGGGATACAACAAGAAAGACAGAGCTGGGGCTACCACCTTGCCCCTTGGTTCCTGCTGTTGGGGAAGTCAGTTGAGGCTGACACACTCATCTCCAGGATGGACAAACTAAGACCAGGAGGTTGGAGTTGACTTGCCATGCCCTTGCCTGACTAGTGAGGTGCTTAGGTCTCTCAGCTCCCCATCTAGTGCTCTTTTTAAAAGATTGAGAAAACAGTCACGTGGCTGAGCAGGTAAAGGTGCTTGCTACCGAGGCTGACGACCTGGGTTCCATTCCTGGCACCCACACAATAGAAGGTGAGAACGATCCCCCACTAGTGATCCTCCGGTCTCCAAATGTGTGCAGTAGCACACCTGCCCCCAGACATGTAGTTTAAAAGAAGTTAAAAGCAAACGGAAATCAAAGGTTGAAAGAACAGAAAGGAGGAGAGACGCCGAGGAGGAAAACCAGGCGTGGAGCGAGAAGAAAGTAGGCAGCTATTTTCAGATCCAAGCGACAGGGCTGGCAGTGTACAAGCATGATCCCAGCACTCTGGAGGCTGAGCACGGAAGACAGCAAATTCCAGGGCAGCCAGAATGAGAGCCTGTGTCCAAACCATAAAAACAAACTCCAGATACCCAGGTCAGATGCTGTCTCTTCTCTCTGAAGACAATGAAAGGAGAGGGGCCTGGGAGACGCTGGGTTCCCTTAGTGAAAGAAGGCTCCAGTTAGACTCGAGTTTCTCACTGGTGGCCCCAGGGGAGCTGGGCGTTTTTGTTTGAAGAGAAAACCTTTTGGGAGGGGAGAGAGGTCGGGTCTCTGGGTGAGAGACACTGAGCTTCAGGGTTGAAAGCACATTCTTCCTACTGTTCCAGCCTGTGAGAAGGAGCTGTGGGATCCAGAGGTTTGCAGGAAGTGGGTCTCCCCCGTTCTCCTCTCAGAACTTTCATGTACACGAAGAGCCAGGGGGCTCAGCGTCCATTAACACACTTGAAATGCTTTTGGTTTTGTTGCTTATTTCTTTATCAGGACAGGATCTCACCCTGCAGAAGACAGGGTTGGATTTTATTACATAAACTAGGCTGTCCTCAAACTTGAAATCCTCCTGTCTCAGCCTCCTGAGTGCTGAAACTATAATGCGAAGGCCACCATGCCTGGCCTCAATTTTTTTTTATAACAATAAAGTGTGTGTGTGTGTGTGTGTGTGTGTGTGTGTGTGTGTGTGTGTGTGTGTGTACACCATCCATGCATGCAGGTGCCCTCAGAGGCCAGAAGAGTTTTGGATCTCCGGGAGCTAGAGTTGCAGGTGGTTGTGAGCTTCCTGATGTAGGGTGCTGGGAACCAACTTTGGGTCCTCTGCAAGAGCAGCAAGTACTCTCTTAACCATAGAACCATCTCCTCAGCCCCCTCAAATTTTGTTTTCAAGTAGTAAAAACTTGTTTTCAGATGTGAGATCTTAGACAAAAATCTGATTTGTTAACCAGGACATAGCAGTTCTCAGGCCGAAGCCGGGGCAGGGTAGAGACCTGGAAAGCTGCCCCCCTTCTTTATCCCCTGGAGGCTTCCATGTGGGGTCCTAGGACTTCACAGACCCTGAGCAAGCCACTAAGAAAGGATCTTAGAGCCTGTGGGGGAGTCCAGGAGCCAGGAATGGGGAGCACGGCACAACAGGACACTGTCAACAGACAGTACCTTCCACCGGGGTCGGCCTTCTCTAGGGATGCAGAGTAGAAACTGAGCTAGGCTCTTCTTCTGGGGCATCTGAGCTCTCCAGGAGATGCATGGAGTGGCTGAGTCATGGGCTGGGTTGCCACGTCCCAGACTGACTAGTCCTCATCATTCCTGGCTTCCCACACAGCCACTGAAACTGACAGAGGTTTGCTTTGTGGGCCCTGCCAGGGCTGTGTAAAGCCGCCACGTGTCAGCCCGGCTTTCCTCTTCCCTTCAGAGAGGAGTTCTAGGGGGTTCAGAAAATTGGTGCCTGCCTGGGAATGTTCCTGGCCTTCGACCAGCGGCCAGACTATTACAGATCAGGACTGGGAAGCCAATCTACCACCTCGCTCCTCCATCCAAGTCGAGCAGCAGGAGACAGTGCAGGCCAGGGCAGAGCCTGCACCCCAAAGGCATGGGTACAGAACCTGAAGGAAATGGAAGTGCACAGAACCGGAACATGAAACTCTAGCATTCACACCCTGAGCTCCTGTCCTCCTTCATTTCCCTCAGTGAATGGGTGACAGGCATGCACTACCGTGCCCATCTTCATACAGTGCTGGAGGCTGCACTCAGAGCCTTGTGGCTGCTAGGCAACCACTCTGCCAAATGATTGACGGCTCGGCCCCACACAGCTCTAGCCTTTCAGAGTCCTTGTCCACATCCACAGCAGGAGCCGGACTTGGTTCCCAATATTTGCATCAGGTGGCTTACAGCCACCTATAACCCCAGCTCTAAGGGATCCAACACCCGCTTTTGGCCTCCGAGGGCATCTGTATTCAAGTGCACATAATTAAAAACTAAATCTGAAAAGAATATTATTAACATTTATGGAGTGTTTGTGGCATATACAGTGAACCAAATGCATCTCATGCCACCTCATTTAATATTCACAAGAACTTTATAAGAAGTTTCTATTTGGGTAAACCGAGGCTGGAGGTTAAGTAACATGCCTCAACTTACACAGAATTAAATGACTTGTCCCAGGTTCAAGCCCAGAGCTCTGACCGCAAAGCCAGCTCTGATACCACTCTCTTGTACTGTCTTCTGTCTACCTCAGTCAAGGCAGTCTTAGAGAACCCCATCTTCTCTACCTACAGGTCCTATCCATGCACCACTCAATGAGCCCAGAAGATAAAAGTCCTTTGTGGGTCGCACAGCACTGAGGGCGAGTTCCTAGCTGTCTGGGGGAGTACAGTGAGAGGAACGAAGGGCCGAAGTCAAATTTCATCCTCCTCTGTGTTTGGCCTTGCCCTGATCAGTAGCCTCTGTGCCCAGGGGATCAAGGCCTGAGTGACAATGGGATCTTTGTGTCCTCCAGCCAATGAGAAGATCTGGTTGGAGAAAGATGCAGTAACAAGGCAATGGGCTGAATCAGTCTCTGGTGAGCCCCGCCCTGTGAGCCCAGCAGCCTTGGCTCTGAGCCAGATACACAGAGAGTACATCCATCCACGAAAGCTGTGATACATGATCCTATCCCTGCATCTAGAGCAGGACAAGCTGGCACCAGCTCAGTCTGGGTTAGGATGTCAAAGCCCTAGGCTGTTCCATTGGTCTCGTAAGCCTTTATTTCCTAACCGTTCAAGCAAAGTGGGACTGGGTTGGAGTTGGTAGATTAAGAATTTTGAGGTGAGGTAACATCATCATGGGGCCTTACAAGATGGAGGCAGGAAGATCAAAGCCAGACAAAGAAACGGAAGCAGAAGTAGAGGTGGGAGTGAAGCACTTAGAAGGCAGAGGGAAGCAGGTTGAGGATGTAGCTCATCAGGCAGGATGCTTGCTTAGCTTGCAGGAAGCTCGCTTGGCTTGCAGGAAGCCCTGGTTTCCATTCTCAGCATCACATAAAATAGGCACGGGGAGCTGGACGTCAGGTCACAGGGGCATGCCCAAGGCAGTGGGCTAGAGGGACACGACAGGAACAGGCTGGAGGGGACTTGGAGAGGGTGTTGGCCTGGAGCAAAGACCTCACGGTCCTGACTTGTTATTTTGCAAAATGTGAAACAGGTGCAGGGACTGGAGAAGTGGCCCCAGAGTTAAGAGTGCTTGCTGGTCTTGCAAAGGACCCAAGTTTGATTCCCAGCACTCATGTCAGAAAATTCATGAGCACTGGATCTCTAGTTCCAAGGGAATCTGACACCCTTTCCTGGCCTCTACCTCACACACACACACACACACACACACACACACACACACACACACACACACACACATTCCTGTTTTGTAAGGGTCATCAGAAAATCTATGCAAAAAACTTGTCCCATTGCTTGGTCCAAAGTATGTGTTTAAGAAATGCCCATTGTCCGCTATGTTCAGCAAGTACGGTTTTATCCCATGCTTTTTCAGACCCAGGCCAGCTGGCCTTGGTGGGTTCCCGATAGAACATCCCCATTGTCTCAGTGTGTGGGTGCACCCCTCGCGGTCCTGAGTTCCTTGCTCGTGCTCTCTCTCCTTCTGCTCCAGATTTGGATCTTGAGATTTCTGTCCGGTGCTCCAATGTGGGACTCTGTTTCTGTCTCCTTTCATCGTCTGATGATAGCGGACAATGAGGACTACTGAGAACTCAAGAACAATGGCAATGGGTTTTTGATCCTACTGCACGTACTGGCTTTGGGGGAGCCTAGGCAGTTTGGATGCTCACCTTACTAGACCTGGATGGAGGTGGGTGGTCCTTGGACTTCCCACAGGTCAGGGAACCCTGATTGCTCTTAGAGCTGATGAGGGAGAGGGACTTAATCGGGGGAGGGGGAGGGAAATGGGAGGCGGTGGCGGGGAGAAGGCAGAAATCTTTAATAAATAAATAAATTAAAAAAAAACAAAACAAAAAAGCAATAAATAAATAGAATTAAAGATCTCACAAAAAAAAGAAATGCCCAAAAAGATTTTTAAATTTTCATTTCATCTAAAAAAAAGAAAAAAGAAAGAAAGAAAGAAATGCTATTTAGGGCCAGATCTCTGTGAGTTCGAGACCAGCCTGGTCTATAAGAGCTAGTTCCAGGACAGGCATCAAAGCTACAGAGAAACCCTGTCTCAAAAAAAGAAAAAAGAAAAAAGAAAAAAGAAAAAAAGAAATGCTATTCAGGGCTGGAGAGATGGCTCAGTGGTTAAGAGCACTGACTGCTCTTCCAGAAGACCTGGGTTCAAATCCCAGCATCCACATAAGCAGCTCACAACTGTCTGTAACTCCAAGATCTGACATTCTCACCCAGACATACATGCAGCCAATGCACATAAAATCATAAAAATAAAACACATTTTTAAAAAAGAAATGCTATTCAAAGCTGGGCCGTGGTAGAGACCTTTAATCTAAGCACTCTGGAGGCAGAGGCAGGTGGATCTCTGTAGGCTGAATACTGTATACATAATAAATAAAATATTTAAAAAAAAACGAAACAACAACAACAACAAAAAACCAACTAGCTAATTAAAACCTTTCAGACTGAGAGATGCACAAGGCCCCCGTTTTTTCCGGGCTGCTGTCAAGGAGAGGAAGTACATGATGTCGGATGGTGACAGCTATGAGGAGGAAGGGAAATGAGGCTAAGGTTATCCACTCTCCTGTGAGGGAGGCAAGGAGAGAGTTGAGTGGCCAAGAAGGTCTCTCTATGGAGGAGACCTTAGAATAGAGTTCTGAGGGATGTGAAAAGTCCGGGCTCAGGAAAATCACGCGGAGAAATGTCTTACAGCCAAGGTAGTAGGAGGAGTGTGGTAAGTGAGGACCTAGCGAGAAAGGGAGGGGCCCTGGCGTGTAGAAGTTTATCCTAGACTGTTCCCTGCCTTCTTCAATTCCATGTTACCCAAGCCCAAGGACTACTTCAATATCTCTGCCTTTCAGGAAGGCTCTGCCAGTCTGACTCTCTGGGAGAAGCCTTAGGGTCTGCATCACCGAGGATGTGGTTCTATGTTTGAGGTATATTTTTTTTTTTGTTTGTTTGTTTTTTTTGTTTTTTGAGACAGGGTTTCTCTGTGGTTTTGGAGCCTGTTCTGGAACTAGCTCTTGTAGACCAGGCTGGTCTCGAACTCACAGAGATCCGCCTGCCTCTGCCTCCCAAGTGCTGGGATTAAAGGCGTGCGCCACCACCGCCCGGCTGAGGTATATTCTTTTAGCCACACCCAAAGCTCCTGCAGCATCTATGATGGCATTCCCTGAAGTAGACACGCACAAAGTGCTCGGTCAAGAGCTGCAGCATGGATGGCCAGTTCACTGGGCTGACATGTAGACTCAGCTTTCTTGGACCAGTTTTGGTCAGGTGTTGTATACAAACTGTTTGCCCGGCATGAGCCTGTGCCCTTCTTATTAAAATGGTCTCTTAACAGCATCTAAGTCAGGCTGGGAATGTAGATTAATTGGTAGAGTGCTTGCCTAGCATGCATTAATCCCTGGATCCAATCCTTAGCACCATATAAACTAGTCTTGGTGGTACACATCTGTAATGCTAGCACCCAGGAAGTAGAGGCGGGGAGATCAGAAGTTCAAGGTTATCCTCGACTACAGGATAAGTAAGTGGTCAGTATGAGATCTTGTCCAAAAACAAACAACATCTAAATGGAAAGCCTGCTGTGTCAACCATGGCTTCCCCACCACCCCTCGTTATTGCTCCCGATCTATCACTATTACTGCTCTCTGTGTTTGTCAGGTACCACTGATGCCAGTCTCCTAGCAAGTTCAAATCCCTCATTTATCTATGGCTGGGTGCCGCTAGAGTTAGAGGGAGCCTTTATGGACCAAGACTTCACCTCATCATCAAATGTCACCAGCAGTAGCTTGTTTTGTTGGCACTGAGAAAATTCCGGACTTGTTTTTGTCACGACTCCCCCACTCCTCGAATTGCTCTGCCCTTCTGCACATCACCTAAGTCCACAGGAAAGTTCAGTCAAGTTCACTGGCTGGCTGGAAAGCCAGGACGCTGGCTTTAGCTGTGTCTCTTGGGTAATGCCTTGGACACTTCAGGCCTGGGGCCTCAGCCGGCCTCAGGCTGAACAAGACCCGTGCTGTTCTAGGTGACTTCTGCGGCTGTTCCAGCCCAGACCCTCATGTCTGTTTAGGCAGCAGCCCCGGAACAGATGAGGCAGGTGGGGCCAGGGTGTCTGGGTACCACAGCCTGCCACAAGGCAAGGAAGGAAGAAAGAAAAGACAGCTTTGGTTCTGGGGAAAAGGGGGAGGCAGGCCAGGGGAAGGAGGAGACAGAAAAGGAGGAGGGCCTTGGGTGGAGGCGGAGGGTGAGACAGACCCTGCCCAGAGCTCCAAGTGGCTTCCTGCTGCTTGCCTCTAAACCCCTCCACATTCCTGCAGCCCTTCAGACCGCCGGAACTGTTCTGCCGCCTGCCTGCCTGCCTGTCTGCGCCGAGGTATGCAACACCCTGCCAGCCCCTGCCCTTCTGTAGGCTGCATCAGTTCCTATGCCCCTTCCCCATGACTAGCCGTGGGGGCCAGGAGGTAAGCTAAAGGGAGGCTTCCCTTCGGGCACAGACTGGAAGCCTGTTGCTCACTCACAGGGGAACTTGCTCTCTGTAGCTCTGCAGAAAATAGCCATGATTTGTAGAGATTACTGTCTCTCTGTAGGCTCTCTGGGGCCAGAGGCCGCTAGTCTGTCCTCTGTCACCCTCGGTGGCAGCTGTCTCCTCTTCTGGGAATCTGATCCTCATTTGCCCATCACCACCCCGAGAGTCCATCCGGCTGGCAGCCTACTGGGTCTGGCTCCCTAGTCCAGGAGAACACAGAGAGAGTTCTGGGTCAGAGTGCTGCTGCCCAAACGGGACTTTGCAAGAAAGGTAAACCAATCTGTTTAAAAGCAAGGCATTGCCTCTAATCCGCTCCTTCGGGAAGGTTCAGGTCCAGGGAGTCTCAACCCACCCCCCACCTCACCCCGTGGCGTCAGTCAGCCTGTAAATTCTATTGTCTTTCCCAGCCTGGGATTGCCATTGTTCCCACTCTAATTCTGAGAGCTGGTCATCACAGGAACCCACCGACAGTTGCTTTAGTTGTATCCAGTCTTCTGAGAAAACCAACTGGTACAATCCATACACTGGGAGTGAGGTGATTGGAGGAGGGGAGGAGGGGATTCGGGCTCCAGGACACCTTTCACACCTCACTGCTGAACCCACCCAAGACTCGGACCAGCCTGGGGGATGCTAGTCTGCTCCGAGCTATTCTGTGAACTTTCCCAGGGTGGCCGAGATAAGTCTCACCCGAAGGGAACAGACACAGTCATCCTCCCCAGGGACAGATAGCATATCTGCAGGGGGAAAGTCTCCACTGGTGACCTTCTAGCTTAAGTTTCTTGAGCTATCCAAGTGCAAGTAGAGGAATGAGATGTGGACCCTATGTGGGGTGGCAAGCTTTAGGCACAGTTTGTGAGCAATCTCACCAAGGCATCTCCCTTGAGTTTAGCCTTCCTGTCCTAATAAAGAGTGTTAGTCTTTGGAGTACCTAAATTCCCATAAGACTTTGAGCCTATGAACAGAACTTTGAATAGCTTCAGGGCGTCTCTGGAAGTTCCTGCAAATTGTGTGCATAGTGTAGGTGTGTGTGTGTGTGTGTGTGTGTGTGTGTGTGTGTGCGCGCGAGCGCGTGCATGTGAGTTATGCCTGTGTGTGTAAGAGATGACGGGTGTCTGTAACTTTCAGGTTTAAGATCTTCCCAAACAGATATCAGACCCCCAGAATGGTGCAAGGCTGTGATGTGGAGAATAGAAACAAATTTGTATTTGCCAAGGATTAAGCCAGAAAGGAGTGGCTGGGAGAAGAGAGAGTTAATTCAGCCATCAGCTGCCACATCGACAGGGCTGCACTGGGGGGAGGGGGGAGAGAAGAGGGGGAGGTCCTGAGAAGGAGTCAGCTTTTGAAACTTTCTCCAAGTCCCACCCACCAAGAGGCTCTTCTCCCTGGTGACTCACTCCAAGAGGAATGCGAGTTGCCACGGCAACCTTTTTTTTTTTTAACCCCTAGGGTCTCCGCCTACTGATTGGGAGAGAACTCTGGAAACGGTCAGGGACCGTCAGGTTCCAGTCTCCCTTGCCACCATCCCACCCATCCCCGTCCCAAATACAGAATTGACAGCAAATTCCTGGCCCGGTCCCCATCTCCCAAGTCCCAGGGCCCCCAGGACTGTGATAAGCCTCTAGTGAGGCCCTTTGCAGGACAGGGAGTTTGGGTCTGTACTCAGAAGGTGTTGTTGAACCTTGAACTAATCTGTTTTCTTCCTGAACTCTGGCTTCCTCCTCATTTCGGGCAGTAACAGCGGTCCTTAGGAGAGGGTGCTGGATGGAAAGGGATAATGCACGCACGGGGAAGCATTTTACAGACCTGTAGCGGATAGATTTTAGAACAGACGGGATTCTTCAAAACCCCTTTCCCCCGGCAGCTCCAACATTTGGGGTCCAGAGACCATCTTAGTAAAAGTGCTGTCAGGAATACTTAAAAATACATTGTTTAAATTCATTTCAGTTTGGGAATCTTCTTGTCGATTTCCCAAGAGCAGTGCACCCTCCACTACAGAAAGTCTGGCCACTAGGGCTGGGACCTGGACTCAGTCTGGAGTGCTTGCTGGGTAAGCCTGGGGACCTGAGTCTTGATCCTCAGCCCTCACACCGGGAACCAGGTGTGGTGCCTGCCTGTCTGTAATCCCAGCACTGGGGAGGCAGAGACAAGCAGAGCGCTAGAGCTCACTGGCCAGCCTGCCTGGACTCATTAGCTTCAGGAGAGTGAGAGACCCTGTCTCAAAAAATAAAGGAGATGGGTATGGTGACACAAGCCTTTAGTCCCAACACTGAGGAAGTAGAGGGAAACTGACTTCTGAGAGGTAGGGGCCAGCCTGGTCTATATAAGTGAGTTCCAGGCTAGTCAAAGTTTCGTGTACACACACACACACACACACACACACACACACACACACACACACACATGCCACATACAGGAAAGGAAGAAAGGAAGGGCAGGTATTGGTCAAAAGCATGGGTCATAATTCAATGGTGACATCGGAAAAGATGCTCCCTGTCTTAGCCTCAGTTTCCCATTCTGTCAGATGGGGACGATCTGAGCTTGATATCCCCTGAACCCAGTCCCAGGCCCTGACTGCCTTGGAAGGAGGAGCACCCTGCATGTTGAATAGCAGCCTCCTTTCTCATCTGAGGAGAAGAACAGGAAAGAAGGCTCTGGTGGCACTGGCTCTGGGTGGTCCCGCATCCAGCTGTGGGCTCTGTAATCCAGTACACATCTGTGCTTTTCACTTCCAGCTGCAGCTTTCAATGTTGAAAACAAGCTTTAAATAGCAGAGGTTATGAAGCAAAGAATGCTTGCCTGCCGAGTCCTTTTGGGCTGGCGGTGGGGTCTGGAATGATAAATAAGCAAAACACATGGGGTACAGAGTTTAAATATGTAGATACTGACTTTACCACACACATGGCTAAAAAAAAGTGCAGAATGCAGCCACACCCTCACATTCTTCTCTCTGAGTGAGATCCTCACACACGCACATGTGTGCACACATACACATGCATGCGTGCACACACGCACACACACACACCACACACTGAGAGAAATTTTCTAAGTACATCTCTAAAAAAATATTAGTTTTAGCTGGGCAGTGGTGGTATACACCTTTAATCCCAGCACTCTGGAGGCAGGAGCAGGAGGATCTCTGTGAGTTCGAGGCCAGCCTGGTCTGCAGAGCTAGTGCCAGGACAGGCTCCAAAGCTACAGAGAAACCCTGTCTCATAAACAAACAAAAAAACAAACCATTGGGCTAGC
>NC_022014.1:43314912-43322623 GCF_000317375.1 Microtus ochrogaster
TGTGTTTTTGAACTTGCCCTTTTTTTTTTTTTTTTTTTTTTTTTTTTTTTAGCAGTAAGTATTCTTAAGGGTTCAGTCAGTTCTCCAGTCACCATGCCCCTTCCCCAGGTACATCTCGTGAGTATGAAACCGTGATCCTTACATACCAACAGATACCAAGTCAGGCAGGCCATTTGTCACCTATTCCAGACACACCGTCAAGGATGCAAATAGACTCAGTCATGAAGAAGCCATCTCTCTCTCTCTCTCCCTCCCTCCCCCTTACAGAGAGAGGGGGGGGGCATATGAGTGCCCTCTTTATTTCCTAGATACAAACATTGAAACTCAGGAAGGGAAAGAAATTCACTTGAGCTTATACAACAGGTTGGTGACTGAGTACAGCCTCCCCATCTTTGGAACCTTGTCAGGAGCTGACCTTGCTCCGTAGACCCTAAATCTTTCATAATACATAATTAACAGCAATTCCTCCCTCCTTTGCTGGCCTACAGTGGCCTTCCCCAGCCTGAGTGTCTTGGTCATTAGGCCCAAAGGCCAACGAATGGGAATTCTAAGTAGTTTCTTGGTTGCTTCCCACTGGCCCTTCCTTAGCCTCCAATTTAAAACAGGCAGAAGGAGGGGCTGCAGAAGCTTCCAATCAACTTTCCCCTATACTGTAGAGTGTGGATCCCTACTCCTACCAGCCTCACTTGCCACCCCTGGGACAGCTAGCTGGCTTGCATAGGGTCAGGGCCAGCGCCAGCAAATGGTGACTTAACCAAACCCTTTAGAGAACAGCCTCTGCCTTGGCCAGGAGTGTGGTGGGCAGCAAATGAGCTCTGCTTTCGCCTGCTGGGCCATAGATATCTAGTAGGAAAGCCATGAGCAGAGATAATGCCTTGGTCCTTCCAAGAACTGATATAAAGTCCTGGGTTAAAGACTCTCTTTGGATCATCTTGTACTGCTTGTGGCATTAGAATCTCAGACTTCAGTGGGAAAAAAACCATAATTAAAGTTTATATATTTTTGAATTTTTGGTTCAGAAACCACCTTGCCCTAGGAATCTGAGTGAGTTATTTTCTTTCTGTAAGCCATGAATTCTTTGTCTCATTTAGAGACACGGTAAAGAACTGTCATGTGACTCCCAATGGCAAGCCATTAGTAGTGGCTGTTAGAATGGTATTAGAATGCTAATGCCACTCCAGACTTGGAGGGAAAGAGATTATATGATGGATTAGTAATGTCTGCCACACACACAGGCGAGGGTGTGGGGAGGTTGGTGTGCTACTTATCTGCTGCCTTTGGAATTCCTTAGTCCTTTCCAGATGTTACATCTTAGACACTTTGATGGTTCTTATCCCCTTGTATTTGTGGCCACCCCTGATGCCACAGGGATGACTATACATTGAGTCCCTTCCTTTTGCCTTTATTTGTTCTGGAGAAAGTTGAAAACTCAGCCTGGGCTGCCAGCAGGACCCAGTCACATGGTCTGGAGGAAGCGCAGGCAGCAGGAACTCCTCTAGCCTGGTCTAGACAAAGTAAAACGTGGCACTTTAGGAAACTCTGTGAAATTTCAGCAGGGCTGTGTCCAGCCGCAAACTCTGGGGCCGCCTCCGAGCTGCCCAGAACCAATTCTAGGTTTTAACATCTGTGACTCTTAACCACTTCCCTTCCAACAAGAAATAGAAATAAAAAACAAGGAATCTGGTGCCAGTGGGGGAGAGGATGCATTCCAAAATCTGCTAAGTTAACCCAGGAGTTCAGAACAGATAAGGATTTTTGGGGCTTCCTTGCCCAAGGGTGTCTGGCTGTTTCTAGGGGAGTCTAGAGCTATTTCCAGGTGGCTTACGGTGTTGGAGCATACAGTGCCCTCAGGCCCAATTCCCCTCCTAGTATACTGAACTCTTTCTTTCCCTGTGTGTGATGTGTGCTTGCGCTTGTGTGTATGTGCTTGTGGAAGTCAGAGTCAGCTTCAGCTGTTGCTCCTCAGCTCTGTCCACTCTGGTGTTTTTTTTTTGTTTGTTTGTTTGTTTTTTTGAGACAGGGTTTCTCTGTGGTTTTGGAGCCTGTCCTGGAACTAGCTCTTGTAGACCAGGCTGGTCTCGAACTCACAGAGATCCGCCTGCCTCTGCCTCCCGAGTGCTGGGATTAAAGGCGTGCGCCACCACCGCCCAGCTTGTCCACTCTGTTTTGGGGACAGGGTCTTTCACTGACTTTTATCTTGCCGATTCGGCTGGACTGGCTGGCTGGCAAGCCCCAGATCCCTTCTGCTTCTGCCCTTCCCAGTACTGGAATTGCAGGCATGTGCTGCTATGCCTGGCTTTCACACGAGTCCTGGGGATCTGAACTCAGGTCCTCATGATTGCATAGCAAGCACTTATTAATTGATTCCCCCCATTCCTGCTTTTTGTTTGTGTTTTTAATTTCATGCACACAGTCACAGGGTCCAGCAAAGGCCCTGGTCTGTTAGGGGCACTGATCTTACTCAACAAGGCCTTGGCAGCATTTCAAGGTTCAGTAACCCCCTGGGTCTGGCCTGGTGGTGCCCAACACTCAGGAAACAGAAACAGGAAGATCACAGATTTGAGGCCAGCTCTGGCTACATAATGAGACCTTGTCTTAAAACACAGAACAGTTCCCTCATCCCCCAAAACCCAAAATCAACCAAACTGGGTGTGGCGATTCAGGCCTGTATTCCCAGCATTTGGGAGGTGGAGGCAGGAGAATCTGGCATTTGAGACCATCTTTGGCTACAGATCAAGTTCAAGGCCAGCCTAACTAAGGTCTCTGAGACCTTAGGAAGTTTTCTGAGATTGCATTTCTCCGCACACTTTCCACCTAAGTTAAGTCGTCCTAAGAGTCTGTGGTTCTGAGTCACACTGTCTATCAAAGCACCCTTGGGTTTTGATACTCAGTGGCATCTCCGTGTCCGTAGGGAGCTCCTAGGAGCCCCTTTGGGTTTCAAGGGAAGCAAGCTGGGGGCTGGCTGTACTTTTCCATCCCAACTCTCCATCCCAACTCTCCATCCGAAGAACTAGACAAGTGACCTCTGCTTCGGGTCCTGCTGGCAGCCCAGGCGAGTTTTCAGCTCTCTCCAGAACAAATACAGGCAGAAGAAAGGGATTCAATGTACGGAACAGGGGGAGGGGGTGCCAGGGCACCAACGGGGGCTGTCTGCATTTGGTGGTCACCAAGCCAAGAGTAATACACCTCCACTTCCTTCCCTGCCCAGGGCATTTTTCCTACCTATGTCTCAGGCCAGTTTGGCCCTAGTGGGCACCATCCTGGTGACCATCCCGGGAGCAGGCAGCTGCCAAGGGAAACATCGCACAGAGTTGAGAGACCATGCTGATACCTGTCACTCATGTGCTGGGCTGCTGGCTAGGCATGGATCTTCCTTCCCAGGCCTCTTTCTTCTCCTCTGTGCTATTGGGCAGAAAGACCTGCCTCAGGCCATCTTTTGGCTTGTGAAGACTCTGAAGCTATTGATATGTTCCCCAGAAAGCTGGACCTAGGTTTGAGTGTGAAAGATCATGGCTGCCTTGTACTGACTACGGGGTCTTAACCATACGCTCTGGCCTGGCTGGGGTGACTGTTGTACCTCCAGCTAGCTTTGAAGAGTGGACCCCAGCCTCTTCGGCCGGAGGTGTATTATAGAACCTCAGAGACGTGTCTCATGGGCAAGCAGGGGATGTAGCTCTTCATCCAAACTAGTTAAGCCCCCACCCCACCAGCTGCTCATCCTGATATTTAGAGGAGAAAGATTCTGGGATTGGTGAAGAGCACCAGGCAGAGCTGGGATGGGGATGATGACCACCTCCCCTGAGAGTTTATAGGTCTGTTTTCTCCCTACCCTCACCCAGCTTCTGGGCTTAAGGCTGTGAAGCACTCTAGGACTTGGATCCCGAGACAGGGCAGATGAGAGTGCAGGATGATGGAGGCAGGACAGTCTTGGGGTCCCAAGATCCCCTCCTTTTCCTTCAGCAAGACGGGACATCCAGACTCAGGTCTCTCTAACTCTCTAACCTGAAAGGTATGACATCTCTGGTCCTAGCCTGGCTACCTCTCCAGTGATTGGACTTCTCTGCTTTTGAAGACTGGAGAGGGTGATGTGTGGGCTCTAGCTGGCAGCCCCACTTTGACCTTTCTATTTCAAACACCTCAGACAAGGTCCTCATTGATACCCCCTCTCCTGTCCCATCTGCCAAAAGTCGCATGCAGAGGATGTTGAACTCGTATTTTCCAAACAGAGAAGCAAGAAGGGGAACAAGAGAACAGCTGTGAGAGGGGAAGGAATGTTCCAGAAGCTGACTAGAAAAAGGAAAGCCAGGACCTTTCCACCAGGCAGAGCTGTCCTGAAGCAATGACAAGCTTCCAAGTCAATTCATTGACTTCTTTACAGTTTTCCTTCATGTCCACACCATGAAGTAGGGGGTGAGGCTCTTCCCAGCTTAAGCTATTGCAGGACTATTATGGTCTATTCTTCTTCTGCCTGTTCTGCTACTCGGGTCCCATCCAAATAGTTCCGTGGTGCTGTAGATTGATTGAACTCAGGGCCTTGTGCATGCTAATCAAGCATGACACTGCTGGGCTACACCCTCAACTCAAAGATGTTTAGGAATCTAGACTATTTTTTTTTCCTTTCAAAGGCTATTATCCAAGGGAAGAAGGTGGATGCTGGAGGAGGGGCGGTCAAGACCAGCTTTCTTTGTGTTTGCTTGGCGTCAGGGACTGAAAGCTAAGCATGTATACCCCACTCCTCTGCTACACTCCCAACCTTCCGTTATTGTAAGCATTTTGAAGGCTGTGTCCATCATCTCAAAGCTGGCCTCCTCTAGCCCTCTCTGTTGACAGAGGAGCCAAGGCTTAGAGAGAGCATAGAATTTAACCCATACATGGAGACAATATCGAGATAGAGTGAGAGTCTGGGCATCGAATCCAAGCCTTGTAGTTCTGCCCATACTGCCAAGGCATCTTCCAGCACCAAGTTTTGCCAGTTGAGAATGAAGAAGCTAGGGTTGGTGGGGCTGATAGGGAACTCGGGTAAGCAGATAAGGCATCGCCATTGCTCCTTCGAAAGCTCTTGGGTGGCAGAGGGAGCAGGCTTGCTCTGTGTGTCTGTGGAAAGAGACAGAGTAGACCACAAGCTTGAGGGAGGCAGATTTCGGAAGAACTTTCAAGATCCATTTGGTAACAGAAGCCCATCTGGTTAGCCCAAGGAGTCAGATGTTCCCACCACAGGTCCCTGAGTCACCAGCAGAGGTCTGTTCCAAGATCCCTTCCTGGCTTGAGTTGGAGAGTTTAGAGTTTAACATCTTAAAACCTGGGTCAGAGCAGTGATTAGGGGGACTTTCTAGATTTTAGCTTAACACAAGGGCACAGCTGGGTGATTTCCCTGGAGGACCCAAAGAAGGCTGTCCCTCTGGGCAGAGCGGAGAAAATGCCATCTCAGGTTTCCACCACCCTAGAGCGTGGAGCTTTGTTTTCAAGTGTACCTATCTCATTGTCCCTGATTCCTCTTGACTTCTCCCATTGAAGAAGAAGGGGTGTGGAGGGGAAGAGGAGAGGGAGGGGGAGGAGGAAGAGAAAGAGGAGGGGAAGTAAAAGTCAGGGGAGGAGTAGAGGAGAGAGAGCTTGAGGAGGAGGGGGGAAAAGATCTTAGAACAAGAGGAATCGAAGAGCCCAAACTTGAGTTTTTAAGCCGTTGTCTTTGTCCAAACATGTCAAAAACCAAAATCAAATGTACTTAGAATGGAGACTTCATCTCATGACCATAAATAGGAAACTCTGTACCTTTATCCTCAATAGCAGGAAACTGGGAGATGGGAAGGGCCACGAAGCAAACAAACCCATTCCATTCGCTTGCAGCTGCACGGTTTCCCTTGGAGGCCCCAGGCCAGGTATGCTTCTTGCATGAAGTAGGACAATGGCTGTTGGAGGTACAAAGGGCATCTTAGCACAAATGAGGCTTCCTTTTAGCTGCCAAGCGGTTAACATTCCCATCTAAAGTCACCTTTCGCTTCTCAGGAGGAAGTGTCTCTTGCTGACCCCATTTTCTCTCCTCCCCGCAGGATTTCCCAGCACCATGAGGGCCTGGATCTTCTTTTTCCTCTGCCTGGCCGGGAGGGCCTTGGCAGCCCCTGTAAGTACCCAGAGATGCTGTCTGAGTTCTGACTCATCCTGTTTTCTTCAGTTTCTGAACCTGCTCTGGGTGCTCAAGGAGACAGCAGGCCTGGGATGTGACTCAGTTGCTAGAGTGCTTTGTTAGCACTCATGCACAAAGCCGTGGGTTTGGTCCCCGGCATTGCTTAAACCCAGCCTTACGGAACACACCTATAACTCTAGCACTTGGAGTTCAAGGTCATCCTTAGCTATGTAGTGAGTTTCAGGGCAACCTGGGTTACTTGATATACTGTCTTAAAAAAAGGGGGGGGGGGCTAGAGAGTGGCTAAGAGCACTTCCAGAGGAGCCAAGTTCAGTCCTCAGAACCCATATGGTGGCTTACAACCAGGGGCTCTGGCCTCTTGTGGGTACCAGTCATGCATATGGTACACAGACATACATGCAGGCAAAGCCCTATACACATAAAGTAAAATAAAAATAAAGAAATCTAAAAAGAAATTTAAAAAGATATGTATTTTGGGGGGCTGGAGAGATGACTCAGCATGTAAGAATAGCAGTTGTACTCCCAGAGGACCCAGGTTTGATGCACAGCACCCACATGGCAGCTTACAACTATCTGTCACTCCAATTCCAGGGGAATCCCATGCCCTCATGCAGACATATATGCAGGCAAAATACCAATACACATAAAAAATACATACATAAATAAAATTTTAAAAAATACATCTTTTTTTTTTTAAGTCAGCAAGGTTAGGAGAAATAATGGGAAGAAACTATTGGGTAAAGTTTCCGAAAAAAGAGAGCTCCCTGTAACCCATAGGTCAGAGCTTGCACCGCAGTTCAGAGTCCTTTAGCAGAAACTGGCCTCTAATCTGAGGGTGTCAACAGCAGAAATGAAGGCTTATCTATGGGAAGGAAGCTGGGAAAGGCCCTAGGCCCTGGGAAAGGGACAGACTGGCTTGAGCCCATGAAGCTATTTGATTATAAGTAAATGGCTCCAGCTGAATTGTGGGGGACAGAGAAGATGCAGGCAGAGATCATGACGTCGGAGACTGTTGGAGGCTGGGGACAGGGCAGCTGCAATTGGATCTTGGAGTAAGATTGAAACTGGGCTGGCTTACTGGGAGTGGGAGAGGTTGCCATCAAAATGAACCAGAGATGCCCATCACTCCAACTTTAGCGAATGTGCTGCATATAAAGCAAGACAAAACAAAAAAGAAACATATTCAAAGAGAGCCAATCTGGCCAAATGAGGTCCCCCACCCCTTCCAGGGCCTCGTTCACTATATACAGTTTGCCTCTAACTCCCTTTCCTGGGTTATTTGTACCAGCGTGCCTGGCTAGGAATAGCTTCTTTAAATCCGCATTCCCTGATGGCAGCTTCTGGCCAAACTCGTCAGGCAGGCAGAGTTTGACTGAAGACTTGGAGAGATTTCTTTTAATTTTGGAAGCGACTGCAGCCAATCAGAGGCCTCAAGGTTTTGGGCGGGCCCCACCTGATCTCCTGGAGTCTGAAATGTTAGGAGGGAATTTTCTAGTAACCATAAAACGAGGTCACACATAATAGGAAGGAAGGTGGGACATCTATAAGAAGTCACGGGGGGGGGGGGGG
>NC_022014.1:43322723-43346581 GCF_000317375.1 Microtus ochrogaster
TAAGAGCATTGCCTGCTCTTCCAAAGGTCATGAGTTCAATTCCCAGCAACCACATGGTGGCTCACAACCATCTGTAATGAGGTCTGGTGCCTTCTTCTGGCCTGCAGACATACACACAGACAGAATATTGTATACATAATAAATAAATAAAATATTTAAAAAAAAAAAGAAGTCACAGAGGGTGTTTATTCTGTCTGGGTCTCACAAAAACACTCCTGTCAATAAAATAATGGTTTGGTGGAAAGTCTGTAAAAGCCAAGTGTGGTGGCCCAAGCCCATGATTCCAGCTTTTTGGAAGGCGAAAATATAATTGGCGAGTTCAAGGCCCGCCTGAGCTCTGTAGCAAGCAAGATCCTGCCCAAATGAAATGAAATGAAGTATTGAGATAAGGGCTTGCTTCACTAGTAGATTGACTAAAACGGAAATGATACAGAGAAGATTGGCACAACTCTGATGCAAGGGGACACAGGAACACATGAAGTATTCCATACTTTAAAAAAAAAGAAAGAAAGAAATAAAGAGGGGGCCAATGAGATGGCTCAGCAGCCAAGCCTGGCAAACTGAGTTTGGTTCCCGGGACCCACTCACACGGTGGAAAGAAAGAATCGACTCCCACAAGCTATTTCACAGTGGCGTGGGTGCTCACTCCATCCCACACATACGACTCCTGCATACAAATTAATTAAAAATGCAATAACAAACGTTTTGAAGGAAGGTAGAAAGGAGAATGGAGTTGCAATGTGGGCTCCAGCCAGAGACGACCTCAGTGCTCCCAGGCTTGTGTTCCCAGCCTGAGACCTCAGTGCCCCCAGGCTTGTGCTCCTAGCCAGAGACCCTCCAGGGAGGAACTAACTCTCTGAACCCTGTTTTCTTTTCCAGCAGCAGACTGAAGCCCCTGAGGAGGAAACTGTGGTTGAGGATACTGGGGTACGTATGTGGTGCATTGGTGGTGACCCCACCCCTGACCCCCTTCTGCTTGGTCCCTTCCTTGGCCCATCCAGGCAAGGGCAGTGGGGCTGGCTCCTTGCTGGAATGGTCCATATGTCCTCCTCTTGTGTGCACACAGGACCCAATATTAACTGGATCATCCCCAGACACTCCTGACTGTTCCCCAAACTTTCAGTTGAGCCCCAAGGTTGGGAGGATTCAGGAATGTTTGGGCTTCATATTTCTTCCACTATTATCCACAGTCTCCCTGCTGTGAAACAAAGGGACCCACGCAGCTGGGCCTGGCAGGCATAGAGGTCTTTTGTCCTAACATCTTGGAGGCCTCTGATTTATTTTAATGGAATTTGGGGGCTCTAGACATATTAATAAAGAATAATAAAGCGAACAGACTAATAATAAATATAGGATTCCATCTAAATTCTCCACCCTAGCATTTGCACCATGGTCTGGGCCCAGCCTACATTTTTCCTGTGTGTCCCTCATACTCTCTTGTGGGTCTCTGAAACTTCATGCAGGTCCCTTCCTCCTCTGTAACTCTTTTCCCGGACTGGGATGGGGTGGGGACCCCTGTCCTCATTCTTTCTCTTCCATGCCAGGTCCCTGTGGGTGCCAACCCAGTCCAGGTGGAAATGGGAGAGTTTGAGGACGGTGCTGAGGAAACGGTCGAGGAGGTGGTGGCTGACAGTAAGTCTCTTCCCTGTCACTTGGCACATCTAGATGGCCCTTGCCCGTGTGGACACAAGGACATCTCGCAGGAAGTTTCTGACCGAGGGGATGCACTGTGGGGCCCTGGCAGCTGTAGAGGGCCAGCTGGAAATCCTCAGGCTAGGGGAGTCTGGGATAGATCTATTTATAACCAGTCCATCCAAGCTGTGAAGGGCCGAGGAAACGCCACAGTTGGGTGTCACATTCCCACAAAGGTCATGGTCACATCTGGTCACCAAGATTCCCCCAGGGCCTCAGTCTGGACTCAAGCTCCTCCCAGGAGCCCATCTGAAAAAGCTGACTGACTCATTCAATTTCTACTTGATCCAAGGAAGCAGGGGTGTAGGGAAGGAGCCTGACATAAGTTCTAATGCCTTGAGTAGAGAGGGAGTGACTCAGGGCTCCAGGCTTCAGCCCAGAGGCTGAGGCATCCGGGTCCCACGGATCAAAGGCATGGACTTTGGAAGCAGAGATTGAAACAAGGTTTGAATCCTTTGAACTAGGGCTTCCATATCTTAACAAAGCAGTTGTGCAGATGGAAGCCCCAAGGAAATGGCCCAGTGGGTAAGAGCACTTGCTTCACAAGTATGAAGACCTGAGTTCAAATCCCCAGCACCCACTTCAGCTTTCTTGAGGGGACAGTTAAGGGTATTTGAAGAGAGCTCGGCAGGCTTACTGAAGCAGGGGCTGGGGTCTTGAGTCATATCCTTTTCCTCTTCTGTGCCCAGGCATTGTTTCCTGTCGAAGCGGGGGGCCCATTGTCTACTGTGGGCCTGGGTTCTTCCTTTTCCTTTGGGGACACCTGGTTCTATTCCCTTGGACCTCACAGCTCACTGAATCCATGACAACAGCTCAATCTTCCAAGTCATTCTAGAAAGTGCTTTGAATCCAGAAATGCTGTACTGTGGTTGCTCAGCAGGGAACTGAGGATCTAGGTGTTGTTTCAGTCTCTGGGAGATCCATATGCACCCCAGGTTTCTGAGTCCCAGACTGAGGTTTCAACCCTCTGAAAAGGGCCTAGTCCTGACCTTGAACTGAATCTCTAATCCCCAGACTGAGTCAATTGCTATCCTAAACTCCATGACTGAGCACAGGAGATTGAGGGATGCCCAAATCTCTGGTGTTGGGAGTCTAGTACAGCCAAAAGTTGTCAGCCCCAAATTCCCATCTGTGTGGTGTAGGGGGCTGTGCCATCCTGGTGAGCTGACACTATGTTCTGTCCTCCAGACCCCTGCCAGAATCACCACTGCAAACATGGCAAGGTGTGCGAGCTGGACGAGAGCAACACCCCGATGTGTGTGTGCCAGGACCCCACCACCTGCCCTGCTCCCATTGGCGAGTTTGAGAAGGTAAGAGCAGGGATCTGCATCCTGCAAAAGCTCAATGTGCTAAGAAATTGGTGGGCACGGGAGACCTAGCAGGGCAGCCCCATTCTCAGAAGTCCTCTCCTTATGACCAGTCAGAACAGGAAAGAGGAGCTGAGTCATAGCTGAGGGCCTCCTCAGCCCCACTCTTCTAGCCACTGATGAGAATTCAAAAGAATTTACTCGTACCACCAGGCTCTAGACTCTGTGCTGAACTTGATCGCTAAGTGCTACACAATCTCAGATGGAATGCACTCTTGTTAATACTCTTATTATTTTTTTTACATTTTATTATTATGTGTGTATGAGTTTGTGTATCATGCATGTGGAGGTCAGAGGACTTCCTGGGGTCTGTTCTCTCCTTCCACCATATGGGGTGCAGGATCCTAAACATCAGGCTTGGGGACAGGCACCTTTACTTGTTAAGCCATCCCACTGGCCCTGTATAGCATGTAGTTAGTAAAGCATTGTGCCTACAGATGGGGGTCTAGGGTCTGCTTAAAGGCTCACTGCCAACCCCATCTCCATCACTTGGTAGCTGGGAGATCTTAGCCAAGGTGCTGAGAAGTTCTAAGTCTTAATCCCCTCATAACTGAAAAGGGAGAGAGAATCCTGAACTCCTAGAGCTGCCCTGCATTTGTTAAAGGATGCCAGGTATGTGACAAGGACCTAGCGTTGTTATTTCTTAAACCTATCCATTCTATTTCCAGTAGTGTGCACTTACCATATCTCCATCCACCCACCCATCCACACATCTGTCATGTATATATGCACCAATTCTTATGCATTCATCCACCCATACAACTATAAACCCACCCACGAATCCATCCACCTACTCAGCTACCCATCAATTCACCGTTCTATCTGCCCATCCACTCATCCATCTGTTCATACATTCATCTATCCATCCACCCATTTAACCGCCCATTCACTCACTCTACTCAACCATTTAAAGCTCATCATCCATCCATCCATCCTTCTTCCATCCTTCTGTCCATCTATATAGTCATCTATCTACCCATCCATCCATCCCTCTACACACTCACCTATCCATTCATTCAAGCAAATACTTTTTGGATACTTATTTAGACCAACTATTGTGGTAGGGACTATCTGGTTCAGGGCAGAAAACCTGGTACCACTGTTCTTCCAGCAACTTCCAATCTAGCTGCTTATTTTTAAATATCTTTCCAAGACAAACCTTGCCTTTGGGCTTCAAATATTATCTTCATTTTTTTAAAAAATTGTTTTTATTGAGCTATACACTTTTCTCCACTCTCCTCCCTTCCTCCCTCCTTTCTTTCTACCCTCTCCCGTGATTCCCATGCTTTCAATTTCTCAAGAGATCTTGTCTTTTCCTACTTCCCATGAAGAGTAGATCTATATATGTCTCTCTTAGCATCCTCTTTGTTGTCTAGGTTCTCTTATTAACTTCACTTTTAACTCCACCCCCATCCCATGGCTCTCTGATGCTGCAATCTCCCCCTACAGCAATGTGTAAGCCTTTACTGACTCCGGGTTCTTCCCCTATCACAGGGTGCTCCTACCTGGGTCTCTGCTCTTATTTAGCCCTCAGCCTCTCTTTATGGTTCCTCTATGACCAGAGGTTTTCCGGCAGGACTCAGTGAGTCAGTTCGCCCAGCAGAGGTTCACTCCAGACCATATCCTAAATAGTCATCTGGATCACATGGGAAGCAGAGAGAGGCTGCAGCATCCAGGGAGTCTTCATCTAGGAGGATCACACAGCGCTCTCTCTTACCCAGCCCCATACATGGTGCAGCGAAGCTCCTGCTTAGAGGAGCCCGCTGGGGTCAGTTCTCTCCTTCCGTTATGTGACAGGCATCTTTACCTGCTGAGCTGGATCACTGGCCCTTCAGTTTTATCTGAGCAAACCCTGGTGGTCCAGGCCTAGCCCAAGCACAGGGAGGCTGGAGTAAGTGACACGTTGAAAGTTCAAGGCTTGGTTCTGCCACACAGTGTGCTTAAAGCTAGCTTGGCCAATGTAGTGAGACAGTGTCTTAAGATAAAACAGTAAAGGGATAAGGCTTTGAATCTGGGGTAGAGTACCTACCTACCATGCAGCAAGCTATTCAGCTCCGGCACTTTAAAAATGTTTTTACCACACGCTGAGTGTGGACCAATTCTAGACTCCCATTGGGAGCATGGGTACTCTGCCTAAAGCATTCTCTGCAGGCAGCCCATGCTCAGTGAACAACTAGGGAAATGTCACCATTCAAGCTCCAGGCCCCAGGCCATGGGCACCCTTATGCTTCCTTCCTTCTTTGTGTTTGTATGTTTGTGTGTGTGTGTGCCTACGTGTGTGTATGTCATGGTCTGTGTTGGCAGTCAGTTCTCTTCTACCATGTGGATCTAGTTCAGTAAGCTTGGTGGCAAGTTTTTGTTTTATTTGGTTTTGTTTTTTGAGGCAGAGTTTCTTCGTGTAGCCCCGACTGTCCCAGAACTTGCTTTATAGATTAGGCTGGCCTTGAATTCACAGAGCTCTGTCTGCCTCTACTTTCTGAGCACTGGCATTAAAGCAACTTCCTGGCTTGAGTGTCTTTACTCTCTGACCTATCTCATCTGCCCTACTGTGTCTTCTGGAAGGATAATGGTTCCTGGCTTGCTGTGTTCTTTATGCAAGGACACGTGTCTTTCCCAACCCTTTCCTTTCTTTCACTGTTTTTGAAGTACCTTCCATGTCTTGATTGTGACTCAGATTTGCTTCTGCTCCAGAATCACCCCTAGCTCTCCTACGGGGGAACAGTGGGGTCTAGAGCGATGGTCTTAGTCAGTGTTCTAGTGCTGTGAAGAGACACCATGACTCTTAGAGAGGAAAGCATCTAATTGGGGCTGCCTTACAGCATCGGAGGTTTAGCCCATTGTCATCACGGAGGGAAGTATGGTGGATACAAGCAGACATGGTGCAGGAGAAGGAGCTGAGAATTCTACACCTTGATCCACAGATAGAAGGAAGAAACTGCCACATGGGGTGTGGCTTGAGCATCTGAGTCCTCAAAATACATCCCCAAGGACCACTTCCTCCAACAAGGCCATTACCTCCTAATAGTGCCACTCCCTATGGGCTTATATGGGCCACCTTCTTTCAAACCACCACAGTAGGCTTCTGTTCCCCAACCTCCAATTCGCTTCGTGTGTGAGAACTTGGCTGTTATTATTCACCGTTTGGGTTCCCATGTCCCCATCTCTGAAATAGGCAAGGACAGGGCTACCAGGTCAGGCTTTGGGAATGAAGGAGAGGTGCTCTGTGCTTGGTCAACAGGTGTGCAGCAATGACAACAAGACCTTCGACTCCTCCTGCCACTTCTTTGCTACCAAGTGCACCCTGGAGGGCACCAAGAAGGGTCACAAGCTCCACCTGGACTACATTGGGCCATGCAAATGTGAGTGTGCCCACACCTTCTAGTCTTCTGCTCAGGGAGACGGCTTTGTGTTCTCTGTGATCTTGGCTAAATTTCTTCCCCTCTCTGAGCTTTAGTGTACCCATTCATAAAATAAATTCAGGCCATCTTATCTCCCGGGAAGGTACTTAGCAGTCATAGGGGCACATTTTAGAGAAGAATGAGAATGTTCTTTTTTTTTTTTTTTTTTGAGGCAGGGTTTCCCTTCGTAGCCTTGGCTCTCTTGGAGACAACTTGCTCTGTAGCCCAGGCTGGCCTCAAACTCACAGAGATCCTCCTGCCTCTGACTCCTGAGTGCTGAGATTAAAGGTATGCGCCACCATCGCCAGGCAAGGCTGATCCTTCATAAGGCTAACTCAAATCATTCCTGTTTCAGCACAGTAAAATCAAAACCAAATTTGACCTGGGCCCGCAGAATATTTTAAATGCCTTTCAGTTTGAATGCTTTTCAAATGGGGGCATGCCTGGAGCTGGGGAGATGGCTCAGTGGGTAAAGTGCTTGCCATATAAGCCTAAGGACTGAGTTCCACCCCCAGAATTTATGTAAAAAGGCTAGGTGTGGTAGCACACATGTGTGGTCCCAGTACTGGAGAGATGGAGCCTGGAGGATCCCTGGGGCTCACAGGCCAGTCCTCCTAGCCTAATCAGTGAGCACCAGATCAATGAGAGAGAGAGAGAGAGAGAGAGAGAGAGAGAGAGAGAGAGAGAGCATGTCTCAAAAAATAAGAAGTCAGATGACCCCCGAGGTGTAATGTCTGAGAATGACCTCTGGCTTCCAGCCATGTGCACATACATATATGACTGTGAGCACACATCTATGCCAAAATAAATAAGTAAATAACTACATTCAAAATAGGGGCATGCCTTCCTTTCCTTCTGTTCCTCTGTATCGACACAGACCCTTAGCCCCTCATTCCCTCATATTCCTCGTCCCCCTTTTCTAAAAGCCTAGGGGTTTTGAAGAGGGATGCCGGGAGCCTTGTTAGTGACCCAAGCTGCAAATTCTGCTGGTATGGGGTTTCCCTATCATATGAGTCTCCCAAGCCACACTCAGTGCCCATGAGACAGCATAAGCTGTGTATAGCATGTTCTGTATAGGGGACATTCTTCCCCGTGGGCTGGGACTATAGCTAAGTGGTAGAGCGATTGTCTGGTGTGCACAAGGGCCTAGATCCCATCCCCCTGCTCTGCAAGCCAAACTGAACCAAACTCAAACAAAGGAGAGCCCCTCCCCAGTCTGAGGTTTTCAGCTGTAGGAAGTGAGGGCAGGAAACAATGTCCCAATAGTTAGCTCTGAGCTCTTAATAACAGGGCTGGGGTGTGCAAGGAAGGGCATAGATTAGAGAGCCTTAGAGAAAACAGGGTGGGGGATGTGCGCAAGGAGGCTTGGGCCGTGACGAGAGGCATGTTCTAAGGAGCCCTTAGCAAGCGGATGCTGATGCCTCTGAGGCCATCCACCTCCCCATCCAGGGAGACTTTCCACTCCTGGATGGCAGTGGTCCTAGCCTCAAAGGTACATTCTTTGGAATCACAGTAACAAAAGAGCATGCACCAGATTGCCCTCTCCTCCCCGCTGGTATCTATTCTAACTGGATGCAGGCTGACGGTCTGATACTCTGACTGCAAGAAAGAGCCTTCCCTTGCTCACTGCTAAGTTCAATGACTGGAGAGCCTGAATGAAATCTCGAGGTGTGACATTCTGGGGTTAAAATCTCTAAAGAGGTTCTGGAGGTTGTGCACTCTTGAGCCTTCTCCCCACTGTTGCTATGTTGGACCTATGGATAGAGGTTATTTCAAGTACCTTCCAGGGTTTATCCTCCAATAGCTGAGATCACATCCCACCCATCACCTAGAAAGATGCAAGAACATCTGGGGTGGCGGTGTGCCCTATTAGGTTAGGTGCAACTGGGGAGCCTCAGGACCCCTGAGCTTCCCCATGCAGTCTTCTTTACTTACCAAGAAAAGACGTTGGGAAGGGTCTGCCTCAGAGGGACAGAGGCCCCATGGCCAAGGTGAAGTGCCTGTAGGGAGTAGGGCAAGAAGCCGAGAGTAGCCAGGTAGTGTGTCTGCCCTCTGGTGGGGCCAGGCTGACTAATCTTGTCTTCTGTGCCCTAGACATCCCCGCCTGCCTGGATTCCGAGCTGACCGAGTTCCCTCTGCGCATGCGTGACTGGCTCAAAAACGTCCTGGTCACCTTGTACGAGAGAGATGAGGACAACAACCTCCTCACCGAGAAGCAGAAGCTGCGGGTAAGCGGCCTCCTCCCAGCTTGGACCAGTCTGCCTGCTGTTGACCTCTCTGGACCCTGCTGATGGGGATCTACGGCCAGTTCTTAGAACCGGGCCCCTAGGTGGCCCCACTTTGCAGGGTGCCTTCACCCTGGATTCCAGGACACAATCCTCCAGCTGCCTTTGGAGGCTCTGTGAAGGTCTGTAACAGACGGACCCAAAGCATAACCCTATTATTCCTTCTCCATCTGAGTCAACAGGTCTTCTCCTTTAGTGGGCATATGTAGCCCTGTGCCAGAGACCTAATATTGATTTCTCAGTCTCTCCTAAAGCCTCCTTAGGCAGCGATGGCATGAGTCAGACAGTACTATGACCTCCCCATCCATGGACAAGCTGCTGGTTCCCACCAGGGCCTCTCTCTTCCTCTCACTGTGGGCTCTGGCCTTGACTGGCCTCTCGTCACAGAGGGGAGGGGGCCGGGAGGCTTGGTCACCTCATGATTCCCACCTACAGGTGAAGAAGATCCACGAGAATGAGAAACGCCTGGAGGCTGGAGATCACCCCGTGGAGCTGCTGGCCCGAGACTTCGAGAAGAATTACAACATGTACATCTTCCCTGTCCACTGGCAGTTTGGCCAGCTGGACCAGCACCCCAGTGATGGGTAAGAGTCAGGGTGCTCAGGACCATAGGCTCAGCTCTGGCCTGAACTGAGGCTGGTAGGAGTACAAGATGGGTTTGTAAGGCCCCTCGGCTCAAGACTCCACGGTCTGCTCAGGGTTAGAGAAGATGGAAAGAGTAACCTGAGGAAAGATGAGCCCTGAGACCCCCTAACATTAGAAGCAGGAGCCGTCAGTACAAAGAATGATCCCTAGAGCATCCAGGAACAGACTCCAATGTAACCCAGGGCCAAGGCACAGCAGCCTTGCTCATGCCTCGTTCGTGCTTGTTCACGGTCCTTCAACAGACTACGGTCGGCATCCCAGTGGCCATGTCCCAGATCCAGACTGAGTTTGAGCTCCATGAAAACCACCTGGCCCCAGAAGTTCCTCAAAAATCAGTCAATGGCTTCCACATTGCAAATTCCTGACTTGGGTTGTGACCAGGGCATTAAGGAGAGTGCGGGGAATTCAGAGGACAGGAAGCACCTGAGCTGACACTGTGTAACCACACACACACACACACACACACACACACACACACACACACACACACACCGCTGTCACTGCTGGCCTCCTTTTGCAGCTATGAGCGTAAGAGACCCTGTTTAGCTCCCAAAGAGGCAACTCACTCAATCCTTCCTGGAGCTGTTTAGGCTCTTCACTTTGAATGTCAGAAACAGGTGGTCACTCAGGGGACAGGCAGGCCACCCTGCTGGCATGTCAGGGAGAAAGAAACCAGGCCAGGAAGGCTCCTCTCTGAAATGCTCATTGCTCGCTCCGTGTCCGGCTATGCGCCAGGACACTGCCCACCCTGCTGGTCAACTCCCCCGCCACCCCCAGTGCCTGGCTCTCCTAGGCTCTGGGAAGCTCTCAGCTGCTCCTCTCCCAAGCTCTTGCTGTGGCTAGGATCCAATTGAGTGACACAGGAGTATGAAGGGGAGAGTCCTAGGGGACATCCCGATCCCATGAGCCAAGTGGCCTAGAGAAAGTTCTAGATGGATTGCTGGGGCTGGGAGACTGGGAAAATGCTCCAATCTCCTCTTGGTCAGAGTTGTTGGTGGCCTTGCAGCTGCCTGAGTCGGTTTTCTCGCAAGACAGTGAAGGAGGGGCCTGGCTGGTTCAGATTCTGTGTGATGGCTTCTTGCAAGCAGGAGGCTATGAAGAACATTGGAGTCATGGTGTCCCCTGAAGTCCCTTGTGGGTGATAGTATTCTAGGGACAATTAACTGGGATTCTGAAGGAAGGAAAGAAAGAAAAGAAAAGATCGTGCTCCGGAGTCCAGCAGGGAGGACAGTGAGAGGGGCTCCAGAGGGCAATCCTTTCGTCGTTCATTGCGTGATATACAGAGGACCAAGAAGGTCCTGTACCCTTTCCATCTCGCTGCCCAGCCAGCTCTGGCTCAGTCCCTCCTAGAAGTCAGAGCCATCATCAGGTACATGCTAGATACATGCTAGGCAAACCTCTCACTAGGAAATTCTAGGAAGGTCTCTTATCACTGAGCCACCTCACGCCATAGCCCCTTACTAGACGATTCTAGCCAAATACTCTACCACTGAGTCTTTTCCCCAATTCTTTACCAGTAGATTCTCAATGGGGGATTCTAGGCAGGTGCTCTATTGCTGAGCTACAACCCAACCCTATTACAAGACTGGTGGGTCTGTTTTTAGACCCTTTTTCTGGCATCTGCATCTATGTATTGATGTGTGAGCTCTGAAAACCTATAGTGTGATTTCACTAGACTTTGACTTACCATAAGTGAGGTGCTGAATACATTGTTTCTGTGTGGCCACCACTCAGCCAAGTGACCCTTACAACGAAGCCACTGAGACTCAGAACCAGAACAGCCAGTTCCTCCCCCTGTCACGTAGAATAGGAAACCGAGGCTCAGAGTGAGGCTCCATTGTAGGTCCATGGCAGAGCTGTGGGTAAAGCCAGGATGCCAGCCCTGGACTCCTACCACTGGCTTCCTGTATTGAGCTGTGAGTTCTCCCATGCTCATATCTTTCCCCACTCTTTCCTGCCAGGTACCTGTCCCACACTGAGCTGGCCCCACTGCGTGCTCCCCTCATCCCCATGGAACACTGCACCACACGCTTCTTCGAGACCTGTGACTTGGACAATGACAAGTACATCGCCCTGGACGAATGGGCCGGCTGCTTTGGCATCAAGGAGCGTAAGTGTTGGGGTACAGGGCGAAGAAGTGCCCCTGAGGGATGGAATGTTGTCACTTCCCCTCTGGTGGCTCTGTCTGGCGTTTGTCTGTCCTGTCTGTCTCCTTTGCCTGTTATTTGCTGTCTTTGTCTTTGTGCCCTGAAGGTCTCTTTCCTGACCTTTAAACATTAGTCCTCCACAGAAGCGTTATTTTGGGAACTGGCTGCCTCGGGAGAGGAAACAGGAAGTACAACTTGGCAGCCAGTTCAAGAGATGGAAACAGGCTAGAGTCAGGGAGATCAAGGTCCCACTCCACCTCTTCTCAGTGACCTTGACTGGTCACTGGTGCTGGGATGGGAGGAAATCCAGCAGACCCTAGGACCCTAGGACGGACACCCAGCCTCCCTGTTTTATTAGCATATAGTGATTATACACAATGACGGATTTCATTATGACATTTTCTTACATCTACACAGTATATTTTGGTCATCTTTGAGGCTCATTACCCTCCTGTTCCCACTCCTGCTGTCCCCTCCTCTTCCCAACCAGCCACCTTCTGCTTTTATGTGGCAGAACCTTCTTTTAACCCCCACTCTTCTTCCTTTGCAGAGGACATCAACAAGGACCTGGTGATCTAAGTTCACACCTCCTTCTGCAGTCCCGGATTCTCTCCCTCTGATGTCCCCCTTACCATTCCCCCTTTGTTAAAAATGTTTGGATGGTCGGCTGTTCTGCCTGGGGATAAGGTGCTAACATAGATTTAACTAAATACATTAACGGTGCTAAAAGAAGAAGAAAAAAAAGATACTATAACCTAAGTCATGGCATTTTCCTATGTAACTCGACTCTGGGGCGTGGCCCATCCACAGCCGCCACATCCCCTCCACGGCCCAGTGCCTCACTGGCTGTGTTGGAAATGGAGTCATATGAGCTTGCCTTACACAAGCACGAGGTATCCTTCGCTTTCATTCCCATTTTCCACCTGACTCTAACACTCACCCATCCAGACTCTGCTGATCTCATTTTGGGGTGGAGGCTACCTGGGGTCTTCCCCAGGTGTTTCGTAGGTAGGCAAAGGAAAGTGACAGACATAGGATACAAAATTTGGGCAAGGGTGCTCTGAGACCCGAGGATCCACCGTTCAGAATCCAGTCATGGTAGCCTAGATCAACGATTTGAGAGAATATTCCGGAGCTGTGCGGACTCCCAGCAGCCCAAGACCTCACTGTCTCTTCCACTCTTTAGGCAGTTTCTTTCTGTGTTTGGTTGTTGGTTCCAATTTTGGCAAGCCATGGGTCTATGGGTGGACCGGAACATCTCACAGGATTCTCCTACCGATAATGGGCTTTCAGGGTTTTTCCTGGGGGCTCCAGGCACTGGGAGGCCGTTTTGGGAAAGCAAGACTCAAGAGGAAGGCATAGAAAGTTGTAACGTAGAGAAAGTGAAGCTGGTAAATTGGTTTGATTTTTCACATCTAGACGGCTATCATGAAGTTTCTAGCATGCCCCCCACCCCCCACCCCGCTAATAACCATCTACTAATCAAGAGAAACTTCCAAGTCAATGGAACGGTCGGATCTCGCAGGCTAAGAATTTGTTCACCTCCAAGCATTTCATGAAAAAGCTGCTTCTCATTAATCATGCAAACTCTCACGATGACGTGAAGAGCTTGACAAATCTTTCAAAATAAAAAGTAACGACTTAGAAACTGCCGTCCTGGGTGATGGTGTGTGTGTGTGTCTTGGTCTCAGGCACTTTATTTCCCCCGACCCACAGATACCTGGGCATCTTTGTGTACATCTGCATGGATGCAAACACACTATTATGATTTTATACATGCTTAGACACACTCATACACAGGGAAGCCCTGGCTCCTCTGAGCACTAATTTAACAGGTGAAGAGTTCATTCAGTTCCTGTCCCGTGGTATAGCTCAGTTGGTAGAGCATTTGCCCAGCTGCACAAAGCCCTGGGGTTGATTGATCCCTAGCACTGTATAAACTGGGTGTGGTGAAGAAGGCCTGTAATTCCAGCACTGAGGGGATGGAGGCAGGATAGTCTTCCTCAGCTACATAGTGAGGTGGAGGCCAGCCTGGGCTACGTGAGACTTTGCAGGGGGTGGATTAGTTCTTTCATCACTGCAGCCACACCTCAAGTGCCTGAGAACCATGCGGTAGCTTTGGTCACCCCACGGAAGAGGATACATTTTCTTCACGGGAAAGTTCTAGGTAGCTGAGTCATCCTGTAGTCCCCGCACTTGGGAGGCAGACACAGGCAGATCTCCATGAGTTTGAGGCCAGCCTGATCTATATAGTTACAGGCTAGCCAAGACTGCATGAAAATGTGTTTCCAAAAAAAAAAAAAATTCTAGACCCTCAAAAGCCACAGAACACTTTATGAAGCTTGTTCTGATCAGATGTGCTAATGTGATGTTTCAGGCTCCTAGTCCCGAAATTCCCTTGGAGAGGAAGGGACTGGCTGGAAAGATCTTTATCACTGCAATGGGCCACACAGCAGGTTCTTCTGACAATCTGAGGATGATTAACTCGAGTTTCTAGAGCAGAAACTAGCTGGACTTCTGTGTGTGTAATGGGAGGGGGAAGGAGGTGGGGCCCGGGCAGTTCTGTCCTCACCATGCGATGTGTACGAGCCCAGCACCATGACGTCTCTGAACAGTCAGAGGGCTTAGGAAGTTCCTGCAGTGCTTACCAGACGACTGCCATGTATGAGACAGAAACACACAGCTGAACAACTCCCTTCAGACAGAATGGTGCATGAAGGGAATGAAGACCGGTGCTGGTGCGAAACCCGAACCTGTTTCCTCTGGCCAGGTGAAGAGCGAGAACTTGACCCGGTGGGTGATTGATGCAGTCTTGCCCCTGGGCCGGTCTGGGCTGGATCATCTATAAACACGCAGCACTGACTCCCAAAGTCCAGCTCTCTACTAACCTGGATCCGATCCCTGGGACTTGGGAGACTTGGCTGTCCTGGGACTTGCCTGTCCCTTGAGGCAGTGAATACAGGGAGGAGGTGGAGCTTAGCATGCCTCCCATCCCTGTAAGTGAGCATCTCCTATATTGAATCTTCAGAATTAAAAAAAAACAAACAAACAAAAACAAACAAACAAACAAACAAAAAAACCCCAACAACCCAGCATTGAAGAATTAAGAATCAAGGTTGAGTTGAGGGTCCCGGGAGGGCAGAACATGGGCACACACACTGCAGTCCACAATAAAGTTGGTCTTCTGATGGCAGCATCAGTCTCCTTAGAGATGGCGCTTCCCTGTCCACCTGGCTCTGTCCTCCCATCCTTTTAACGCAAATTACTTAAGACACACCTGAATCCTGCACTTGGGAGTGGGGGTGGGGGCACGAGCAGGCAGATCTCAAAATTGAGGTTAGCTTGCAGATCTCAAAATTGAGGTTAGCTTGGGTTGCATAGTGAGCTCTAGGCCATCCATATATACATAACAAGACCCTGTCTCAAAAACTAAACAGAAACAAATACCCACCCCTAAAGTCCTTTAATATCCAAAGGAAATTATATCCTTACCCTAGATGGAAGGCCAGCTTCGTGTAGCCTAGAACATAACTGGAGTTGTGACTCAGTGGACAGAGGACTTGCCCTGAGTTTGAATCCATAACAAAAGAAACTGGGAATGGTGGCACAACACTATAATTCCAGTCTTTGGGAAGTAGAAGCAGGAGACTCAGAAGTTCAAGGTTATCCTTGTCTATGGGTAAGATGGAAGCTAGCCTGGTATGCTGGCTGGTCAACTTGACACACAAACTAGAGTTACCTGAAAGGAGGAACCTCAAGAAGAGGCCCCCATGAGATCCAGCTGTAGGGCATTTTCTTAATTAGTGATTGATGGGAGGCCCATTGTGGGTGTGGCCATCCCTAGGCTGGTGATTTTGGGTTCTATGAAAAGCAGGCTGAACAAGCCAGTAAGCAGTACCCTTCCATGGCCTCTGCATCAGCTCCCACCTCCAGGTTCCTGCCATGTTTGAGTTTTGTCCTGACTTCCTTCAGAGATGAACAGCAACGTGGAGGTGTAAGCCAAATAAACCCTTTCCTTCCCAACTTGCTTTTTGGTCATGGGGTTTTGTTGCAGCAATAGAAGCCCTAACTAAGACACCTGGGCTACATGAGACCCTATTTAAAAAATGAAACAACCCTCCCCCCAAACCCATCTATATTTAGAGATAGACCTTAAAGATAAACAAATACAAACCGTAAGAAACAATGTCATACATGAGTGCATGTGTCCTATGCCTCTTACTAAGAAAGAAATCAGATCTTGCCCTTGACAACCACACAATTCAAAGGAAAACCAAAGCACAAGTAATTAGACATAAATTAAGGCCAACCAAAGAGCTTTCCTAAAACTATCTTGGAGCTAAAATGATGATTGTCTCTCCCTTATGGGAGGTGTAGGTCTTTGGGGGACCATTGAAGACTCACCATTTCCAGAAGAGTAGGTAACCATAACCAACCTTGAGATGGGAGGTACCTGGGTCAAGGGAACCAGAAAGGGACACTCCCCATCCTTCCTCCCTCCCTCCCATCATCCCATCCTCTCTTCCTTCTATCCTCCTATTCATCCTCCCTCCCTCCCATCATCCCATCCTCTCTTCCTTCTATCCTCCTATTCATCCTCCCTCCCTCCTTCCCCCTCTTCCCTCCCTCCCTCTCTCCCTCCCTCTCTCCCTCCCTCCTTCCCTCCCTCCCTCCCTCCCTGTGTAACAGAACAGAGCCTTTGCCAACACTCCAGGCTCATGGTCCATTTGTGAAAACCCTGGCAGTCATGTTTCTGCCTCTCAGGGTGTGGTGCAGGGTACAGAAAAGGTCAATAAGTCGTCATCATCACCACCATTGGCCACTCTCTTTTTAACTGCGATGCCCCATTGTTCCCTCAGTCTAGACCTGTCCTTGTTCCCTTTTCTCCTGACAACCACACTTCTTCCCCAAGGCCACCTGTGCTTTGGGAAGGAACAGGGGCATCTCAGTCCTGCTAGGCTGTACCAGGCTACTTAGAGTCTGCTTTAGTTCTTGCTGCAGGGACTCTAAGTGTTAAATATGTCCAAACTGAAACAGGAGAATAGGCGTATTCAAAGAAGATAGAAGGGCCTGGACAGGGCTGGAAATGTGACATCCAGTCAGCTGTGGGTGGGGGCCTCTTTTCTTCTACATAGTGGTCAATAGGCAGCTGGACCACTGAGTGATACCGTAAGGAACTCTATGATCTCTTTTTCTACTTGGATGGATGGCTTCAGGCATATCAGACCCTGGTAGCCCTTATAACCTGATTTCCAGCTGTACTCTCGGATCCAGCGGGACCCAGAATCCAGCCAGTCACCAAACTAGGAGGCATCAAGGAGAGTCCAGTGCCCCCTGGTGGTGCTAGAGAGAATGGTTCCCAGGGATGCAGGATGTGATATTTAAAGTCATAGGGTGACCCAGTATGGCCCCTCATTTTCCACATTTGAAATATGAGTTTCAGAGAAGCAGAACCCCTTAGGTAGGATCACCCAATAAAACGCAAGACTCCTGGATTTATTTGATCTTTGGACAAACAATAATTTTTTTTTTTTAAATAAGTCTAACTACATCTCATTTGCTGCGATGTCTACTCAAATGACTTGTTGGGTCCTGAGGTTCACATTTAACTGCGTGTTTCTGTAGTAAGTCTAGCAACACTCCAAGCTCAGCCACTGAATTCATGTGTGAGCTGGCCTGCAACCCAGACTTGACCAACCCTTTCTCTCATCACCCGGGCCCAGTTGCCCGGCATCTTACAACAGTGCTTTATACGGCTCAGGCTGGCTGCAAACTCCCCGTGGAGCCGAGGATGACCTTGATCTCCTGCACCTCCCAATGCTTGGATCACAGGTGCCTCATCACTGTGTCTAGTGTCTCCTGCTTGCAGCTCTGCTCAGTCCTCAGCAGGGGCACAGAAAACGTTGGTGTCATTCTGGCACAGAATGATTGGAGGACCAGAATTCCAGCTGTGCCAGCCATAAGGCATGGTTCAGGTGGGAGAGAGGTAAGTCTTCTCTTGAGCTCTCGCCATCACTGAGAAACCCTGCAAGGTCCCATAATAGATCCATGCCCAGCATCCCTAATCCAGGCTGGGAGTGAGAGCAGCTTGGGCATCTGCATTTCTGGAGATTCCCCCAGGTGATTCTGAATGCATCTCAACAATGAGGACCCCTCCACCCATCACCACAGAAAAGAACAAGGGGCTTATGACAAGTTTAACTCGTAGAAATCTGTCATTGTCAGTCTTGCGTGGTGGGACAGTTAGAGTGTTCTTGGTGAACTTAGCACAAGGTGAAGGACAAACATCCTTTGACTACAAGGTTTCTGCAGCCCAATACGTCTTCAGGGCAAAGTAAAATTCCACAGCAAACTAGGTCTGAGGGACTTGGTTAATATTTTTGAAAGAGAGTTGGATACAAAGCTTAGACCATTCATTTGTAGACAGTTGGTTTAGAGAAAAGGCCCTGGGATTGCTAAACAGTACCATTTAAATGAAACAAAATGCTGTCTTGTTGTCTATTACTCTTTGAGGGGTACAGCACTGCACACTGTAGTCTCAGCACTCAGGAGCCTGAAGTAGGAGGATTGTGAGTTCAAAGCCAGCCAGGGCTACATAGGAGACCCAGTGGTTCAGCTCAGTTGTCAACTTAATGAGGTATAACAACAAGCTGGATGGTGGTGGCGCATGTCTTTAATCCTAGTACTCAGGAGGCAGAGGCAAGTGGATCTCCGTGAGTTCGAGGCCAGCCTGGTCTACAAGAGCTAGTTCTAGGACAGCTAGGATTATTATACAAAGAAACCCTGTCTCTACCTCCCCCCAGAAAAATGAGGTATAACATTACCTGAGAGACAGGTCTCTAGACACACCTATGGAATTCTCTTGATTAGATTAATGAGACAGGAAGACCCACTGTCCTGGCTAGTTTTATGTCAACTTGATACAAGCTAGACTCATCTGAGAGGAAGGAACCTCAATTGAGAAAATGCCTCCATAAGACCCAGTTGTAGGTCATTTTCTTAATTAGTGACTGATGGGGCCATCTCTGGGCTGGTGGTCCTGGGTTCTATAAAAATATAGACTGAGCAAGTACAGTGTGCAAGTCAGTAAGTAGCTCCCCTCCATGGCTTCTGCATCAGCTCCTGCCTCCAGGTTCCTGCCTATTTGAGTTCCTGTCCTGACGTCCTTCACTGATGAACAGTGATATGGAAGTATAAGCTCCCCAAGTTGCTTTGGTCATGGTGTTTCATCACAGCCATGGTAACCCAAACTGAGATATTCGTCCATTGTTGGTGGCACCATTCCCTGGGCTAGGATCCTGGATTGTATGGAAAGGAGAATGTTGAGACGAACAGCAAGTATTCATTGCCCTCTTCTTCCTGACCGGGGGGTGAAACGTGACCAGCCACTCAGGCCCCAGCTGCCTCCACTTCCCTGCCACAGTGGACTGATGCTGTGAGCCAGGACAAACCTTTCCTTAATTAAGTCGTTTTCATCTGTGTATTTTTATCACAGCGATAGAAGAGACTGAGACATTCCATCTGAAAAAAAGCAAGCACTGGGTCTTGAGGCCATTCCCTCCGAAAGGAAACATTCCTTTTGGGAAGCTAATGAAACTTGTAACATCCAGGAAACTCTGAAAATTGCAAGACCCAGAAGTCCTTCCGCAGGGTCACACCAGCAGGGAGCAGCTGCAGAAGAAAAGGAGACTCTCGGGAAAGCTGCCAGTAAGCTAGGCACGAAGCCCCGGGATGCAGCTGTTGGGAGCTGCCACTCACAGTGGAGTGTGCTCTTCAGTGATGCTGCTGTTCTTGAGTCACCCGTGCTCCTGTAAGTGACCCCAGTAAACTTGCTTGCGCACTAAGTTGGACTTGAGTGGAGTTTAGTCTATTCTTTTTGTCTATCTAGAGTGAATAGGCTTTTTTCCCCCATGTCTTCCCAAGTAAAGTCACACAGCATCTGGGTGTAGAGTCCCATGGATAGAGGGCTTATGTAGAGTTCTGTGTGCTTGCCTCGCAAGTGCAAGGACCTGGGTTCCATCTCTAACACAGCAAAGAAAAAATGAAAACATAACCTGAGCTATGCAGGAGGTGAGGACCTCACAGCACTGTACTGACTAGCTCGTTGAAGACCCTCCAGCTTTTCTAGCCTCTGCCACTGAATGTCAGTGTCACCACCGCAACATTCCCGAGGGTCCCAGGGGCAGTGCAGCAGCTGCCACTATTGGGAGTCTTTCGTGCAAGTTTACTAAGCACTACCACCAGAGACCAGCAGGGGGCAGCCTGCCCTCAGGAACGGACTCTTCCCCAGCCACTTGGCTCAGGCAAGGAGTAACACCTGAGGTGTAGGTTTTGAAGACTTTGGGGAATCATTTACTCTGCGGCACCACTCAGCACACTGTTACACAGGTGGAGAAACTGAGTCTCAGAAAGAAGATGTGTGACACCGCTCAGAACTGCTCTTCGTGACGCTGTCAGAATCCCCAGGACAGAACCCCAGAGTACACCTCCAGCCCTCGGGCAAAGGATCACTGAAGAGGGGGCAGAGGCCTCTGGAGCTGGAGCCTGGCTGCTGACTGCAGAAGAGACCCTAACTTGCCGAGTGCAAGGGGAGAAGCTGGGATCTGCTTCTCTGACGCAAATGCAGGCCTGAAGTGGAAGATCACGTGATGGCCGCCAAGTCACCCAAGCCACCTTCCTACTCCCAGCCAGTGTTGAAAATACTTCGGCAAGTGAGAACTACCGAACAGAAAAGCCCACGCTGTGCAGAAGGCTATAAGATGAGGCAAATTAACACTCACTATTCTTTGTATGTATTTCAGGAATTGCACTGATATTAAAAGATAGTAATAAAATAACATAAGCACTGTCTATCCATCCTTCTGTCTGTCCTTACCTGGATTTTTATTTGTGTTACTCAGTAGAATGGGGCACCTCTTCAAGAAAGGCAACAAACAGAAGCCACCAAAAGCTCTGATATTTAAATGTGCACCCTGAGCGCCCACAGTACATGTGGAGGTTGGAGAGAAACTCCTGGGAGTCAGTTTTCTCCTTGGGATCAAATTCAGGACTTAGTGGCAAGTGTCTTAATCCAGTGACCCTCCTCCCTTTTTGAGACAGAATCACATCGTAACCCAGGCCAGGCTTGGACTCTGTGTTGATGACCTTGAACTTCTGTTCCTCCTGCCTCCACCTCCCAAGTGCTGGGCTTACTGTCACAAAACCCCGTGCTTGGCTTATGTGGTTCTGGGAACTGAACCCAAAGCTTTGTTACATACTAGACAAACACTCTACCAACTGGGTCACACCCAAGCCTTTTTTGTTTTATTTTTGTTTTTGAGCCAAGTCTTATTCTATAGCCCAGGCTGGCCTGGAACTCTATTATGTAGCCCAGGCTGACCTCAACTTATTGAAATCCTCCTGCTTCAGCCTCCTGAGTTCTGAGATTATGGTCGTGAAACATCACACCTGGATTGTGTGTTTATTTTAGAACTTGAACTATCAATCAGAATCTCTTTCAGGTGGTGGCTTCTGAGCATCCCTCCCTTGTGGGGACCCTACTGTGTGACCTCGTGCTGTGGAGCAGGCTGCAGAGAGTAGCATGTGCACACATTCCCACACACAGAGCAGGCTTTCTTCAGGATGGATGGCTGCAAATGGAGCTGCTGGCCAAAGAACATATATGTGTGCATTCTCGGCACAGGATGCTGAGCTGACCTCCAAATGTACCAATTTCTACTTCTTCCTCAACTGTCTCGGAAGCCACCTTCCTCCTGGCATTCACCTCTGCCGCCTCATTTCTTGCTTCATGTGTATTGTGTATGATATGCACACATGTTCACATACATATGGGTATATGTGCATGTAAGGGATGCAGGTGCGGAGGTCTGAGGTTGACACCCAAGGGTCTCCCTTTGTCCCTCCTCCACCTTATTCTTCATGGCAGAGTCTTCAAGTCAAGCCCACAGTTCGAGGATGTGGTGCGCCTCACTAGCCAGCTTGCACTGGGCATGTCCTGTCTCTGGCAGCTGGGCCTCCTTGTCTGCCCGGCATCTGTGTGGATTCTGGGGATCTGAACTCTGGGGCCTTTGCTTGAGCAGCAGACAGTTTAACCACTGATGGACTCAGATAGTCAGGTTGGCTGGTGCCCAAATGTCTTTTGTAGCCCTAACTGCATGTTTGGGACCGCCCTGAGAAGTGGGTGTGGCCTTCACACAGACACGTGGGCTTTCTTCTCTCTCTTTCCCCTTCCCTTTCTGCCCCTCTCCTTCCTGGGAAGACGGGAAGCTGCGGCAGAACAGCCCTCCACCTGAACCTGCCCCAGTCCCTCCTCCAAGGCCCCCAGCCATCTTCCCACACGCTGAACAAGTCCTGGCCTCCCTCCCAGGGTGCCCATGTGGTGTCTGAGATAACATCTTATCAAGTCCTTTGCCAAGAAGCCTGCCTTTTTCTGCCCCTGGAAGGAATTATTTTCACTTGTTCTGAAGGAGTCTCTGCATGCTCTCTCTCCTTCTGCCAAGAAACCCGAGAGGCCCTGAATTCCACCGCACCTGGATGCAGGCTCTTTTGGTTTAATCTGCCCAGTGCTTTCCAAAGGGCTTGAGAGAATGGGGCTACAGGCTGCTTAAAGGCTTAGGGCTGGGAGTGAGGGAGCGTCTGCCTGTGCTTGGTGAGGCCTCTTGGATGAAAGACTGGTGGAGAAGGAGGGTTTACTGGAGGGGGCAGAGATCCCCCTGGGGCTGCTCAGACGTGACCTGCCAGCCACATCACCAAAACTGCTGAGCAAGACCATTTCCAGCCCTAAGTTCTCAGAACTGGAAGGAACGGGAGGCACGGAGTGTTTAGGGAGGAGATCAGAGTCACTGCACCTCATGCAACTCCAGAGGACACTGAACTGAGTGGTGAACCCCCTCTTACCCTCACTTAGCTTCCCAGTGGCTATCATGACCAACATAGAACCTGTGGGAGGAGTCTAAACATTTTTTTGGGGGGGGGAAGATTTATTAATTTATTTGAGTTTTTATTTCATGAATATGGGTGTTTGCCTGCATGTATGTCTGTGCACCATGTGAGTGCCCAATGCTGGCAGAGGCCAGAAGAGGTATTGGATTGCTGGAGATGGAGGTAAAGACAGTTGTGAGTCACCCAACATGGGTGCTGAGAACTGAACGCAGGTTCTCTGCAAGAGCAGCAAGCACTTTTAACCACTGAGACATCTCTCTGGCCTCTTAAATGTCTTTTTGATATTGATTTAGTTGATTAATTAACCTGTGTGTTTGTGTGTCTGTGTGTATGCACACATACGTGCATGAGTGTGCACATACATCTTTGCATTAGGATGAAGAAGGGCATGTCTAGTCCCTGGGAGCTGGAGTTACAGATGGTCCCAGGCCACGAGGCAACCTCCAGAAGCAGAAGCCCACCACAGACCAGTGAGAACCGAAGAGTCTTCCCTCAGCCACACAAACCTGGCCATGTTCAAAATCTCTGCCCATCGCTCTTAGGGTCTCAGAGGCCTCCTAGTAAGATGGAGAACTTGGTGAGAATATGGCGGCAAAAGGCTGACATCTCTGCTCTCGGGAGGTGGGGGCAGAGTGATCAGGGGTTCCAGATCCAGGCTGGGGATGTAGCTCAGTTGATGAAACCCCTGGCTGCCACACAGGAAGCTCTGGGTTCACTCTCTGTCACCACATAAACTGGGCAAGGTGGTGCACACTTGCAATCCCAGCACTTGGGAGTGGAGGCAGGAGGATCAAAAGTTCCAAGATATATTCTGCTACAAAGTGAGTTCAACGCCAGCCTGAGATACATGAGCCTGCTGAAAACAAAGACCAAAGAATGTTATCTACCCCTACCGCCCTTCTCTTCTTTTAGCTTCTCTTCTCATTCTTTCTTTCTTTTCTTCCTTTCTTCCTTCCTTCCTTCCTTTCTTCTCTCTCTCTCTCTCTCTCTCTCTCTCTCTCTCTCTCTCTGAGACAGGGTTTCTCTGTCCTGGAACATGCTCTGTAGACCAAGCTGGTCTCGAACTCACTGCTGATACCCACACACAAGTACAAATAATTAAAATTAATAAAAATAAGTCTTTGGAGCTGGGGAGATGGCTTAGCAGCTAGCAGCACTTGCCACTTTTGCAGAGGACCCAGATTTGTTTCACAGCACCCACGTGGTACCCCACTACCATCCTTAACCTCAGTTCCGGGGGATCCATCTCCCTCTTCGGTCTCCTCATGCACCCAGCACTTGCAGAAATTGTTTTTTACTGCCTTTAATCCCAGCACTCGGGAGGCAGAGGCAGGCGGATCTCTGTGAGTTCGAGACCAGCCTGGTCTACAGAGCTAGTTCCAG
>NC_022014.1:43346681-43376408 GCF_000317375.1 Microtus ochrogaster
AAAAAAGAAATTGATTTTTACAGAGGTAGCTGAAGGGGTGGGGAATTCCTGGAGAGGAAGTCTGGGGGTGTTGTAATTGGGATCTTGGGGGGTCTCTGCCTAGGTAGTGGAGTGGGAGGGAAGCACAGCCTTGTTGCCCCCCCCCCTCTTTTCAACCTCTGCTCATCTCAGTTTGCCTTGGGCTTGTATCCAACCTCAACTACAAGACCTGTTTGCAAACCAGCAAACAAGATAGCAAACAAAGAGCTGTGTGTGCGCGCGCTGTAACCAGTACCGCAGCTGGCTGGGGTGCATCCAAAAGCAGCTCTGGGCTCTGGCGCACATGGCATTTGGGCAGCGGAGGGGAGAGAGCTACTCTCCCAGCTGTCCAGGCCACCCTGCCCTCCACCCCTGCAGTGGTCACAGTGGGCATCAGAGGCAGGCATTGGATCACACAAGCTGAGCACCTGTCCACTCCTTTTGTCCTCCTGAAGACCCATGTGGTGACCCCAGGCTACCTAAAGTGTGTGGTCAGCTGGAATGGGCTGGAAATGGGTGGAGCTGGTCACACCCTGCTCCCTGGAGTCAGGGCTGGAAACCCCTTCAAGGAATTCAGCAGGTCACTAGCACTGCTGGAGCAGACAGCAGTGGGTGGGTGTGGGTGGATGGGGCTTGTTCTGTTCTTCCTCTGCAGCCACAGGGAAGGAGAGGAGGCCAGGAGCTTCATGCAGAGCTAGCAGCTGGCTTCCTTCAGGTACCTCCGTGTGCACAGTTTTCCCCCTTCCCGTCTTCCCATTTAGAGCCTAGAAGCTTCTCAACGCTCAGGACAGGTACTTTCTAGTTCCTAGTGGTCCCCCTCCACTCCTGGTCATTTCTGCATCTGCTGTTTTTGTATAGGCTACTTGTGTGGGCTTGATTGTCTTGGATTCTGTCTGTAGACCAGGCTGGCTTTGAACTCAGAGATCCACTTGCCTCTGCCTCTTGAGTACTGGGATTAAACGGCCTGGCTTTTTCGGTGTCTCTTGTACTTGACTAAGTTAGGAACACAGAGTCAGAAAGGCCCTTGCCTGAAGTTAGATGGAAACTGCCATTACCCTCTCCTTGTGCCACAAAGAGGCTTAGAGAAAGCAAGGGGCCCATAGGTGGGCAGGCCTCGGAGATGAGTTGAACTAAGCGATAAGGGTGATCCCTGCGGCATGCCCATAAAGGCAGAGATCTGAGATCTGGATCTGGATCTGGGATCGTCAGTGTGGTGGTTTGAATGAGAATGTCCCCCATCTGATCAGGTGTTTGAAGGGTTGGGAAGGCTTAGGAGGTGAAGCCTTGTTGGAGGAAGTGGATCGCTGGGGCAGGCTTTGAGAGCTTAAAGACTTGCAGCATTTTGAGTTTGCACTCTCCGCTTCCTGCTTGCAGTTCTAAGATGTGAGCTCTCAGCTTGCCTCCCCAGTCACCGCGACTGCCTGTTGCCAGCTTCCCTGCTGTGATGGCGATCCCTTCCTTGGTCACAGGTAGAAAACCTAAGACAGTCTGCGGCATCTGGATCAGCTGCATTTGCAGAATCAAAGCCGTGAGCTGCTGAAGGTTGAAGAGCCCCACTACTGCACATCTTTCCTTATGTCAACAATCTGAGACCTGGGACGTGGCTCAGATGGAAGAGTGTTTGCCAAGCATCCATGAAGTCCTGGCTTTGATCCCTATCACTGTAGCATGAATTCTAATTGTTCTTAATAAAAACCCAGGGTCAAATATTAGGGGGTGAAAGCTGAGAGATCAGAGAAGTGGAACAGGCAACCACTAGAGAGCTTTTACCTCTACCAATGCTCAGATCAAAGGGGTGATCCTGCCCTCAGACTGCATCCTCAGACTATCTCCTCAGACTGCAACTGTCGCCAGCAAACCTCATACTGCATCTCCAGACTGCTCTGAGCTCCTGCCTCCTCCCACCTTATATTCCCTCTCTCTGCCTAGCTGGATCACTCCTGTCTCCACCTCCCTAGTGCTGGGATTAAAGGCATGGAATCCTAAGTGCTGGGATCACCTGTGTGTGAGCTCTGTTTCTCTTATAGACAGATTCAATCTTATGTGGCCTTAAACTAACAGAGATCCCTCTGCCTCTGTCTCCTGAGTCCTGGGATTAAAGGTGTGTGCCACCACTCCCTGGCCTCTAATGGCTTAGCTCTGCACTCTGATTTTCAAGCAAGCTTTATTTGTTAAAACACAAACAAAATATCACTAAATATCACCCCAAATCCCATTTTTGTGGCCAGGATCTCTCTCTGTACTTCAGGCTACCCTTAAACTAAAATTCTCCTGCCTCAGTTTCTTTCTTTCTTTTTTATTTTTTTTAATATTTATTTATTTATTATGTATACAATATTCTGTCTGTGTGTATATCTGCAGGCCAGAAGAGGGCATCAGACCTCATTACAGATGGTTGTGAGCCACCATGTGGTTGCTGGGAATTGAACTCAGGACCTTTGGAAGAGCAGGCAATGCTCTTAACCACTTGAGCCATCTCTCCAGCCCCCTTTATTTTTTTTTTTCAAATTTTTATTTTACATGTATTGGTGGTTTTCCTACATGCATGTCTGTTTGAAGATGCGGGATCCCCTGGAACTAGAGTCATAGACAGTTGTGAGCTGCTGTGTGGATGCTGGGAATTAAACCTGGGTCCTCTGGAAGAACAGCCAGTGCTCTTAACTACTGAAGCATCCCGTCATCCCCCCACCTCAGTTCTTAAGTGCTGGGATTACAGACATGCACCACCCACACATGACTCCTTGTCTTCAGTGGATACTTCAGTTTCAAAGCACAATGAATAAAATTTGCTCTGTCAGACATGACTATATCAACCAATATCTAAAATTAGGATCAAAGCACAAATACCTGTTGTTGTGGAATATTATTTTAACCATGTAAAGATGTGTTATATTTGTTTGTGTTGTGGAATATTTAGCTATGTAAAGGTGTGTGACATTTGTTTATGCTGTGGAATATTACTTTAACTGTTTACAGGTATGTTATATTTGTTTACGCTGTATTGTTTAGCTATGTAAAAATGTGCTGCATTTGTTTCCCCTTGCCTGCCTAAGGCAGCTGATTGGTCTACTAAAAAGCTGAAGGTCCAATAGCTAGCAGGATAGGGATAGGCAGGGCTGGCAGGCAGAGAGAATCAAGAGAGAACAAGGGAGAAAGAGAGGGACACGCCTGGGGTCAGAGGTCAGGCAACCAGCAGCCAGTCAGACACTGGAGGAAGCAGGAAAGTAAGATAGAAAGAAAGAAGGCAAGGAAGGAAGGAAGGAAAGAAAGGAAGGAAGGAAGGTAAAAAGTCCCAAGGCAAAACATAGATAAAGAGAAACAGATAATTTAAGTTGAAAGAGCTAACTAGAAATGAGCATAAGTTAGGCCAAGCATTCAGATCTAATAATAAGTCTCTGTGTCATGATTTGGGAAGCTGGCTGGTGGCCTCCCCCCAAAAGAAAGCCTGATACAACCTAAGAGCCACAGTTTGTTTTTTCCTTAAATTTTATTTGTGTGCGTTCATGCATGCGTACATATGAGTGTGTGTGTGTACCTGTGCCTTGGCGTGCACACCATCAGAAGACAGCTCTGGAGTCTGTTCTCTCTTGCCACCATTGTGTGGTCCCAGGTGTCAAATGCAGGGCTCCAGTCTTAGCCAGCAAGTGTCTTTTCCTGCTGACCTGCTGAGCCATCTCGCTGGTCCAAGGTGCGGTTTTTACTTTTCTTCTAGTAGGTCTACATGAGCCTTGCTGGCTTCTTCCTTGTCTACAAGATAACTGAGCCTGGAAAGAGAGGAGCGGTGACGTCTCCCCATGTCCTCTCTCCCCTATGCACACTTCCCATACAACAGCACCTTAGGTCTAGAGGGCCTCTCTCCCTCTCTCCTCCCTCCCCACTCACCCCCCCCCAATTCTCAATACACTTCTTTCGCTTCCGTGCTCACCTGTTGTTGGTGGGCATTGCTCATGGGCCTTGTGAGAAGAGAACCCTGAATTGGCTCTGGTGTTGGGAGTTCTGCTGGGCTGATTGTTCAGCACCTTTGTACCAACGCCAAGCCCTTGTGAGTCTGGTGGTCAATCTCTTCCTGCTTCTTGATCTGCTGAAATGTGAGAAAGGGCTCACTGCTACCTCCAAGCCTCCTCCACCATGAGGGGTGGCATCCCTTTAAACCACGGGCCAAATACACCTTAAGGGGAGGAGGTTGCTTACCTTGAGGCAAAGAAAGGAAGAGGAGGGGCCAGGGCGCAAATACTTCTTTTAAGTGTAGCCTCCATGTTCCTGGAAGACTTTTAACTAGGCCCCACCTCTTACAGATTCTCTGACCTCCCAAGAGGACTTGCAGGTTGGAGACCTTTAAGAGACATTTTATCTTAATTGTTGTGTCCAGAGAGTTCCTTGAGTTTAGACTAGCTGACCTTGGGAAATGGAGATTATTAAGTCTATATGCCCCCCTTTGGCTATACGTGTGTGGTGTACATAGGTGTTTTATGCATGTATGTGAAAGTGCATATGTATCTGTATGTGTGTGTGTATGTGTAGAACAGAGATTGACTTCTGGTGTCTTCCATGTTCTCACCATATATGCGGAAGCAGGGTCTTTCACAGGAACCCATCCCTTGCTGATCTGACTAGCTGAGCTAGCCAACTTGCTCTGGGTTGCCTGTCTCCACCCGATGTACACTCAGATTACAGATGGGCATTTGTGTGAGTGCTGGGTATCCCTGGGTCACGGGACTGTTGTGAGGATGAAATGAGATCAGGCAGGCAGGACACCTCCATCGAGTCACTGCCTCTTTAGTCGTGGTCGTTATTGTGAGCGCTGTAGGGAAGGATGAAGCCCTGCTCATGAGAGGTCTCTGACAGCGTGCCCATTCGCTTTCCACCCCACAATAGCAGAGGAGGAACAGCTTATTTGGGGTGACATTTTCATCCTGAGGTCGTTTGGGTCCCTTGCATCTGCAACCACGGGTGGGACAGAGCACTTCTGTGAAAGCCTGGGATGGAAGAAAGCTGCCACAGGCCCCTCTTCTAAGTTTCCAGCACTTTCCTATGGTCCATCAGATGAAGAAGTAGCCTAGAAATGGGTGGATCATGAGGGCTTGTAGAACTCAGAATCCTCGTGATTCCCCCCCCCCCCCGCCCCCGCAAGCACCTTCCAAAATCACAAGATCTGGTATCCAGCTCTTGGCACATTGTCTTTGGGAGGTGGGGAAATTTAGTTCTAAACATAACAGGAGGTAGCTTTCTTTTACTTTGAGTTTTTGCTTTTGAGACAGGGTCTCAAGTAGCCCAGACTGGCCTCAAACCTGCTATGTAGTCAGACTTCCAATCTTCCTGCTTCTACCTCCAGAATGCTGGGGTTATAGCCATTTGCACTACTGTACCTGGTCCAAGGACTGACTTTCTCCGTATTGGCCCTAGAGGGCAGATCAGGATCAGTTAGACACAAGGAAGAACTCCACTAGAGCCCTAGGAAGAGGGATGGGTTTTGGGGGTATTTAGGGGGAGACTGGAGAGCCCCATGGAGGGGTGTTATTGAAGGGACTATATTTTCAGATGGAAATTGTGTGAGCCTGGGGTTTCACTGCTGGTGAAGCCTTGGGACTGGGGTGGTTGAGCAGCTGCAGTTCCAGTAGCTCACAGGGAGCCATCAGGTCTTTAAGCACTTGAGTTCTGACACGCCTAGCCTGGGATCTCTTCCAGGCACTCTGCTTCCAGTCCCAGAGCCTAGCTGGCTGTCAGTCGCTCAGCTGGAGCTGTGAGAGCAGAGGAACGGGTCTGGGCCCAGCATGGCTCTGTGGGGAAAGCCCTTGGAAGTGACTTCTCGGGGCCTGAGATCCCAGTTTGCATCAAATAACAGCGGTTGACAGTTTTTGCATCCGCTGTACGGCTGCAAGGGGACACTGCAGCACTTAATTTTTTAGGAAACTTGGCTCAGAGAACCAAATCCTTAGCTTCGACACAGAAATAAATTTTGGTCAAGCCAGTGTGCAGCAGGGTTGGAGGGGATTAAAGATATTTTATTGCAGATTTTATTTAAAAACATGAGGGTTTAAACAAGGGTTAAGAGAAAGAGATGCTTAGAGAATGCAACATACCCAAGTGTGGATGTGGGGTTATTTTAATAAAGTGTCTTAACCATTCGGAAGGGGAAACCTCAATTGAGAAAATGCCCCCTGTAAGATTGGCCTATAGGCAAATCAATAGGGGGCATTTCTTGATAAATATACTAGAAACACATGGATAGACAGAGACACACAGAGACACGGGGACTCAGGTCATCCTTTGTCACAGCCACCCTCATCCCGCAAGGATGACGCGACCACTGGAGCTCTTCTCACTGCAGTTTATTCCAGGACTTTTTACACTTCTCTCTTCCCCTCTCTCCTTGACCTCTCTCCTCGGGCAAACCTCTCCCAGCCCTTAATTAGGCATGGGCTGCCAACCCCAAACTGCCAGGTGGGCACTGCCCATAGGTTCACGCATATGCAGGCAGCTGATAATCATTGCGTGATCATAGCATAGGTCAGGCCTTAGCCATCTCAGGAGTTGATTATACATCTCCATCAGGTGTGACACCATGCAGCTCGCTACAGTTCCCCCTTTTGTTTTGTAAAGCACCAGGTAAGAGTAGAGGTCTGATCTGTTAAAAATGAAACATGTACTAGTGTTTGTCCAGGTGTCATCCACTCAGAACACTAGACCTGTCCAGTGCCTTTTTACAGAGGTGGGAGCTAGACACCAACCCACATGCAATCAGACTTGCTCTTACATCTCTAGCCAAACTTGGGGAGACTGTCCTGCTTCAATGGCCGTGAAGGCCTGAATGATCATAACTGCATTGCGATGCTGTGAAACCCTTCTGTGACAAATGCACCACAGGCATACCAGGGAGGCAAGCACCATTAAGCCTGCCAGGGCTCCTATTCCCGCCCACTCCTTCAGATGATCCATGGAGTGATCCAGGAAGATAGTTCTTCTGCCAGGCTGGTATCCATGCGTGTGGAATCTGCAGTCACCATTGTTACTCTCAGCTTTTCCAGTTGTTCGAATTCACCAGACCAATTACCTAAAAGATATCTAGACAATTCTTTAGACAAATTAGCTGCATGAGTCATATTGAATGCTGGTCATACACACAGCCCTGGATGGGTAGAAATGTCTGACAGACTAGGGTATAGACTTGCCTCTAATAACATACCCCAGCTGCCATATCCCCGTGGCTCATTTATTCCTGTCAGCTGAGTGCATGGAAGACACCTTTTCCCTCGTGCACCTCTTTGGCTTCCCTAGCAGCTCAGCTGATCCTGCTTCTGCTCTGAAAGGGCCCCGCTTAAACCGTTGTTTTAGGGAATTTGGGCGTTGTCAATCTCTCTGGCTACTTCCTGCTGAGTGGGGTTGTTGCATTCTCACCAGTTTTTACTGCAATTTACTGCTATTTTCTAGCCGAGCTTGGACTCAGGTCGCAGCGACAGAAACTGTAAGGTGGAGGTGTGGTGGGGTTGAGCAGCCAGCCCGGGGGTCCAGCTGGTTGCCCCGGACTGGGACAGAGGTTCAGGCCAACAGATCTTACCACGGTTGTGCTTCTATGCCCTGAGGCAGGTCCCGGTGTCTGCGTCTTCACAGACCCTCAGAGCTGAAGCTGCTCACACTCCACTGCAAACTCCGAAGGCCTCGGTACCTCAAACCAAATGAACATCACTCCCTTCCTTAGTGTACCTTGTTCAGCAGCAAAATTCAGATCTCTACCAAGCCTGTCCCAGGATGACACATTAAGATTGCCAGAGACGGCAAACCAAGGTGCAGTTGTGTCACCTTCAGCCAAAAACCTCTCCAAAGCGCTCCGTGACAGCTCGTTAAGAGCCAGAAAAATCAGGTGTGATGTTGAAGCGCCCATTCTAAACTCCTATTCTTCCTTTTATTTTCATTTTAAACCATCCACTATTGTCGTGGTCCTCACTTTAAACCCTCCACTTTGATCGTGGCTCTGACTTTAAACCATCCGCTTTGGTCGCGGCCCTATTACCCCCACTCTCCCTTCTTCTACCAGCGAGAGCAGAAAACTTGCTTTTTGTCGCGGATCCCCAATCTTTACCTTGAGGATTATTTGGTGCACCCCCTGCTGCAGCAAGTTCTGGGCTCCACGGAGAGAGGTTTGGAGGTTCCCCGTAAGCTTGTCCCCGTACGGGCCACCAGCTGTCGCGGCCACCCTCGTCCTGCAAGGAAGACGCGACCACCGGAGCTCTTCTTGCAGCAGTTTATTCCAGGACTTTATTCACTTTCTCTCTCTCTTCCTTTTTCTCTCTGACCTCTCTCTCCTTGACCTCTCTCTCTCCTGGCAAACCTCTCCCAGCCCTTAAGTAGGCATGGGCTGCCAATCCCGGATTGCCAGGTGGGCACTGCCCATAGGCCCACGCATATGCAAGCAGCTGATGGTCATTGCGTGATCAGGTATAGGTCAGACTTTAGCTATAGGAGTTGATTATACATCTCCATCAGGTGTGACATCACACAGCTCGCTACAATCCTTGATACAAGAATGCCAACTTTATTGTGCTCCAGGGAAGCTTATATAGGGATCCTTAGCTGATAGCTACGCCCCAGCTCTTGGGATCTTTCAGCTGCAGGCCTCACCAGAACCCACTCCCCTGCCATCAGGGTCTTGTGCTCAGAGCAGCTGCAGGCACAGGTAAACAAGTTGTTTTTCTCAGTTCACTCCAGCAGGCAAAGGGTCTGAGGTAGGCAAAGGCAAGGGGCCAGGGGTCTGCAGCCCTCAACAGCTCCTCCTTTTCTATATAATTAGATCAGGCCTGTCTTGGGTTACAGAAGTGCATATCCACATCTTATCTGTCATAAGGAACACTTTGCCTCAGCACGCAAGGCCTCTGTCTTAGGTTGACTGTGACAGGCTCCTGCTTTACCTGCCTCTAGCTCACTGGTCTTTCCATAGCCTGCTAACCCATACTGCTCTTGGAGGAAGCCCACTCTCTTGGGCAAATAGCAATTTACATCGCTGCTGCTCCTGCTGCTGCTGCCTGTTGTAGAGGCCGAAACCTTCCAGCTACAGGAGTTCCTAGGGCCAGCTGCTCAGCAAGCCTAGGCTGTATGGGAGTGGCTGGACTGGCATGGGCGTGGCACAAATATAATGAAAGAAAGGGAGCAACCAACCGCATGCTTGGACTGTTCTTATAAAAGGAGGCCTATAGGTCAAACCAGAAAATGCCCTGGCGAAAATGCTCATTAAGGGAATTCTGGATCTCTAAGGCAGTAGCAACCTGTCTGGCTAGGGGATCAACAGTGCTAGCCACAGCAGTCATCTGACTGGTTGCAATTCCAGTTGTCTGGGAGGCCGCAGTGGTGACAATAGCAGTCACCCGTGGTGATCCTGAAATCTTCTTGACTCACCAGAACAGGCACCGAGCCTGGAACCTGGCCCACAGCGGCAGTCATCTCTTTAGCCCCAACAGCTCTTCAAAAGACACAAAGTTTGAGAACAGTTAAGGGCAGAATCGTTCATTAGCCACAGACAGCGGCATGAGAAGCCCTATTTTGGTTCTTGTTTTCCATCTTGCTGTGCTATTAAACAGGGTAGAATCCTGCACAACCAAGGGCCCAAAATTTAAACAGGCACGAAGTCCACAGAGATACCATCCTGTGAAGGTAGACCCTACACCACATTGGGCTGGATTCCAGAAGTGAAACTCCTGAGAATCCTGGCTAACATTCTTGTAAAGTGAACACGGTCCCCATCACCACAATGAATAATGTGCTCTGGGCATAAATCATAATACTGGGCCAATATTTAACACAAGGAGAAAGAAAATTCATCAAAAATAAAACACAAACTGCCAGATAGTTTCCACATCCCAATAACATTATTATGTCTTCAATCAATGGCTGGCTGTTCCATAGCCCAATCAATGGAAAGAAAGTACAGCTACACGGGACTATCCAGGCCTACCGGCATCAGCACCCGAGGATTCCTGACTGGGGCCCATCATACCTGTTGGCCCTGGCTGATGGTCAGGAGAACTGTCCATAGAACACACAAATTGTTCAGGAATCCATTTGGGGCTTTCAATATCCTGTGGAAACACACATACACTTCTACGTCCCCAATTGAGGACTGAATCAGGCCCCTTCCATGCTCCAGCCAACACATCCTTTCACTGTACCATCGATGAGTAGAGCCATGGGGCTGCCAGTGCCTCTGAGCAGCCAATGTTTGAGTATGTGATTCAACTGTTAGAAAATTTAATATATAGAAAACATTAGAAAGTATATCCCGGGGAGTACTATACTCCTCCTTATTTTATTTTATGAATACAGTCTTTGAGAATTCAGTGAGCCCATTCCACTATACCCTGTCCCTGAGGATTGTAAGGAATTCCTGTCTTATGAAGGATGTCATAATTGTCACAGAATAATTGAAAGCCTCTACTGATATAAGCTGGTCCATTGTCTGTTTTAATCAATTTTGGGGCAAAAGGATTTGAAGTGGCAAGGAATGGATTCTGCCACGGAGGTCTATAGAAACATCTTTTTGCTTGTCTCCTTTCTTCCTCTTCCTCCTCCATAAAGTTATTGATAGATTTCACAGATTCCTCATCTTGAATTTCCTCAAAAGTTTTGGCCAAATTATCTAACTGTTCCTTCACCTTCCCATTGTTGCTGAGAAGCACATCTTTGACTAAATGCCAAAGTGAAAATATTTCCATGGGAAATTCTCCTGGTCCTCTCTCTTTCAAAGCTTTTTGAAGTTCAGCTTTTACGTGATCCCAATCAGGAATATTAAAACCTCCCGTCTGTGAAAACCAGAGACTAAATTCTAAAACTGTCTTAATAAATTCTTGTGCTGTCTCAGTCTTAATAGTGGTGCCCTGCTTCTTTAAAAGAACCATCAATTGACTGGTCAATAGCTGAACAGAATTACTGGTACCCATCTTCAATCCACCCTCACCATCAGTCTCTTACTTGCTTGCTGACCAGCCTTTCCAGGGTGATCACCCAATGTCTTCCCAATTCCCAATCTCCCAGGGGGCCTCCACCTGTAGTACCTGAACTACAGGATGGTACATGAGCCAGGAACTAAGATGGAGACTTTAAAACACACTCATACAGACAGATAGAGAGACACACAGAGACACGGGTCATCCTTGATACAAGAATGCCAACTTTATTGCACTCCAGGAAAGCTTATATAGGGATCCTTAGCTGATAGCTATGCCCCAGCTCTTGGGATCTTTCAGCTGCAGGCCTCACCAGACCCCACTGGTCTTGTGCTCAGAGCAGCTGCAGGCACAGGTAAACAAGTTGTTTTTCTCAGTTCACTGCAGCAGGCAAAGGGTCTGAGGCAGGCAAAGAAAGTCAAGGGGCAGCCCCCATTCCCTCCCCCCCCTTTTCTGGAATTCACTCTATAGACTAGGCTGGCCTCAAACTCACAGAGATCCACCTGCTTCTGCCTCCCAAGAGCTGGGATTAAAGGCCTGTGCCGCCATTGCCCATGTCCTGTCTTCTCATTTGAATTATCAGAGTAGTAGATTTCTTTTCTGCAGTGGAGCCAAGATAGTCACTCCAATACAACAACTGCTTTTCTCCCAAGGAGAAAAAATCTTATCAGTATGATTGTGCCTGCTGGACAGTGGTGGCACACACCTTTAACTCCAGCACTTGAAGACAGGCAGGTGGATCTCTGTGAGTTTGAAGCCATCCTGGTCTACAGAGTGAGTTCTAGGACAGCCAGGGCTACACAGAGAAACCCTGTCTTGAATTTTAAAAAAAGTGGCCAAATCACTGTGGTAACTGCAACTGCTTTTGTTGTTGTTCCCTAATACCTAACAAGAAACAACTTAAGGAGGGTGCAGGCTTATTTTGGCTCAAAGCTTGGTTGTATAATTCATCATGGTGGGACAGCCACAGCAGCGGTGATATGAGGCAGCCAGGAAGGACAGAGACGGATGCTGGTCCTCAGTTTGTACCTTTTCCCTTTGATTCAGAGCAGGACCCCAGTCCATGGGATGGTGCTACTCACATTCAATGAGTACCTTCCTTCCTCAGTTAAATCTTTCTGGAAATACACTCTTAGATGTGCCCGGAGACTGTTTCTAAGGCAATTCTCTCTCTCTCTTTTTAAAGATTGTATTTATTTATTATTATTTTTTTTTCTAGACAGGGTTTCTCTGTAGCTTTGGTGCCCGTCCCGGAACTAGCTCTTGTAGACCAGGCTGGCCTCGAACTCCCAGAGATCAGCCTGCCTCTGCCTCCCGAGTGCTGGGATTAAAGGCGTGTGCCACCACCGCCCGGCCTGATTGTATTTATTTTGTATACAATGTTGTGCCTGCATGTATGCCTACAGGCCAGAAGGGGGCACCAGATCTTATTTTAGATGGTTGTGAGCCACCATGTGGGTGCTGGGAGTTGAACTCAGGACCTCTGGCAAAGCAGCTAGCGCTCTTAACCTCTGAGCCATCTCTCCAGCCCTCCAATGGCAATTCTTAATCCAGCGAAATTGGCAATCAAGATTAACCATCATAGCACCCAATATTTAGAAAGTTCTAGAAAAAGCTTATGAAGTATGGAAAAAAGAGAAATGACAAACAGCAGCGGTACCTGCAACCTAACTCCTTTATCATGGCATCATTTGACAAGTGCGGACTTCAGAATGGGAAGGAAGCCCTGCCTTCCACACAGCTGCGGAGACTGAGACCCAGGGAGGCAGACTGGCTCACTCAGTGTCAGTGGGTTGGGTTTAAGGACTTTGTATTTTGAGTTTCGGGCCAAGATTGGTTTGTAACATAGAAGGCTGGTGTTTTCTTAGCCTCTAAGCCATCTCTCCAGCCCAAAGGCTGGTGTTTTCTAATGATGTAAGAAAGATGATTTGAAACCATGGACAAGTTGGAAGCCATGTTTGATGGGGTTGCTTGCTGATCTTTGTAGTTCCCTCTGGGAGCAGAGGGAGCATTCTTCTCTGCCTCTGAGTACCCACCTGGCCCTTCCTTCCATCCCACACCCGAGGAAGGGCAGGATGAGGCAGAACTCAGCTCTGTTCCTCAAGTCTTCCTTGCCGACTCCTCCTCGGCCTCCCATAGGAAACCAGCTGGAACTAGCCCAGGAACCAGATGCCACAGTGCCACCCACAGGGCCTGGCTTGTGCAGCCAGGAAAACAACCCACCTGTGTATTGTCCCATTTCAGTCTCCAGGATCCCAGCTCATTCCTTTAACCTAAGTGTTGGCCCAGCCCCTGGCTTGTCACATTCACCCTAGAGAGACAAGCTGGTTCATCAGGAGACTGGCACCATGGTGCTGAGGGGGTGTGCTTCTTTTCTTTCCTTACTCACACCCCCATTTCGGTTCACTTGTTAAGGAGACAGCTGAGGTCGGCCCTTGAGGGCCTTGTATACATTAGGTGAGTGCGTTGCCGTTGAACCGCACCCCAAGCTCCTCACTACCATCTTGAGGGAGCTTGTTGTCACTGAAGATGTCTTACCCAGTGCTATGAGAAGATGGGTGAGTCTAGTTTCATGAGTGGCCCTTATGGGGCAGGTACTGGGCTAGGCGCGGGACACACTTTGCTTTCTATAGTTCTTACAAAAGCTTGTGAGGCTCAAACATCTTTTTTTTTTTTTTTTTTTTTGCCTTGTTCATGTGGGAAACCTTGCTACTCAGGTTAGGTGGAACACGGTAGGGAAAGGCAGTAGTGGGGGTTGGGGATTCTGAGAGCAGGAAGGGCCGTGGCTTTGAGGTGTGTATGTGGGCATCCTCTAGTCTCAGACACTGCCCCAGAGCCATTTCAGCTGTCTGCCGCCTTCCTCCTCCATAGCTAGGTAAGCCTTGGAATGGGCCCCAGGGATGATCCACCATAATCTTTGTTTTCTTTCTGAGGCACTTGAGGACACAGCCCAGGGTTGGACAACCTTGGACACTGTTATTTCATGGTGTATCTCAGGATGGTGCCTTCCTGGAGGGATGTGATATAAAGTCTGTCTGTGAGAAAGATAGGGACTAGCCTGAGCCTCATGGTCTCTGCAAGAGCCTGGACTTGAACTCTGAGCTACTGGGTGCGCTTTGGAGCCCTGTTGCTAGATGGATGAGATGAAGGCTTGGGCCGTGGCGTCCATCTTGTTTACTCCACAGCCAGAAGCCTCCCCTTGAGGAAGGAGCAACTGCGTTCCCGCCCGGATCCCGGCTAGCTTACCCTCGAAATAATCACAGAAACTGTATTCATTTAAACACTGCCTGGCCCATTACATCTAGCCTCTTATTGGCTAACTCTCACTTCTTGATTAACCCATTTCTTTTTTTTATTATAATGCACAACTTTAATGAACTACGAGCAATAATACATCTACTTGGATGGAAATATGCCTGGCTACAGAAAACACTACACTTGACAGCAGTGACATGGCTCTGACCTCGCCTCCATCTGTCTTCCAGCACAGCTGACTTAGAGAAAGGCCTTCACCCTGGATGACTCTACTTCGGCGGTCAGTTGAAAATATTGTCTTACTTTTGCGAGGTACCCCAGTAAAGCCACATGTGTAAAGTTCTCAAGCAACACATCCTTGTACACAGCCTTCTGGTCAAGTGTCAAGCTGGCCAGTTCCTGCTCTGTGAAATACACAGCCATGTCTTCAAAAATCTTAGGCTCTGGTTGTATAGAGATATTTTCCATCATAAATTCTTTTAGTCCTGTAGTTAATACAGGCTCAAAAATTTCAGGACTGAGGTTCAGGCCGAGGTTCAGGCCGCCAACCCGGAGCACGTGGATGACACCACACAGACTAATTAACCCATTTCTAATAAATCTGTATGTTACCACGAGGTCGTGGCTTACTGGCATGAGTCTAGCCAGCATCCGTCTCGGGAAGGGGAATCATGGCGTCTGCCTGACTCTTTCTTTGGTTCTTTTTGAAACATCTATTTATTGGTTTGCTTGTTTATTTGTGGGGAGGCATATATGTGTCACAGCTCAAATGTGGCGGTCTGAAGACAACCTGCAAAGATCAGGTCTCTCCTTCCACCATGTGGGTGCTAGGGTTAGCACTCAGGTCAGAGTTGGCAGCAAATGCCTTTATCCAATGAGTCCCTTCCCCTCTTCTTTCTTCCTCTCCCTTCTTTCTCCCCTTTCTGCTCCCTCTTTTTCTTCCTCTACCCTCCTCTCCTCTTTTTCTCCCTTCTTCCCTTTCTTCTTTCCCTTCTTTTGTCCTTCCCTTCTTTCTTCTCTTCTCTCCTTTTTTTCTTTTGTAAGTCAGGGACTCACTTAGCTCAGGCCAGCCCCAAGCACATTTATGTAGCTGAGGCTGATCTTAAACTGATCTTCCTTCCTTTACCTCTTGAGCACTGGAACTGCAGGCATGCACCCAACCATCTTAGTCCCCATCATTTTGTTTTGTTTTTGAGACGGGGTTTCTCTGTGTAGCTCTGGCTGTCCTGAAACGCACTCTGTAGACCAGGTTGGCCTCAAGCCCACAGAGACACACCTATAAGCTCTCAGCGGTGCGCCTCTATTAACCCACTCTTTACCAGAGCACAGTTAGGCTTTTTCCACCATCTCCAGTCAATGTGGCCGTGAACATGCCACTTTTCTGGATTCCTTTCTGTCCCTCTCAGCCTGTGACCACTTGCTGGATCATACATGGAAGGGTCCTGGGGACAGCAACCACAGCTTTACATGTCCTAGAGCAACCTGGGCTTTGGCTGTGAACTTGTTTCTCACTCACAGTCAGGTGTTCCCCCACGATTGCATTTTAGACACTGATCTAAGTCTTTCAAAGAGCCTTGGTTGTTCCTAGCCCCAGGACGCATCATGAGGATGGAGGTCTGCTGCCCCACCTCATACCAGCACTAGACTGGGTGCTAATCCAGCCCTGTGATTCTTGCTCTATCTGTCCATCACTCTCCTCCCAGAGAAGGAAGCAAGGATGTCGGACAAAGAGGACAGAGGTTAGGGCTGTGCTGGAGCCCCAAGTCCCAAGGCTTGGAATGGCTGGGGAGCTCCACTGAGCAGATGGGGGAGGGGAGCACAGCCAGAACCCCAGCGGGGATCACACCATGATGGATGCTTCCCTCAGCTTCTTCCTGTGCCAGCTTGTTCCTGATGAATGGGCTTGCACAAGAGGACAGAGAATAGGGCAATGCCAAGTTCCATCCAGCCCTCAGCCTGCGGCCATCAAAGAGCCCTTCCACACTCAGAGCCCTTGTAATTTGCTCTCATTTATCCTGCTTTGTTCTGGGATGGGGTGCCGTGGGGAACCCCCAGGCAGAGGCTGCAGGCTTGGTCATGCAGCCTCCTCTCGCCTCATCTCTCTTCTTCCAGCCTTGGGAGGGCAGTCCCTGAGGGATGGCACTTTCTCTGTAGGGGTCTGCCTTGTGGAAGTGGTGAGTGTGTTAGCTCCAGAGGGGTACCTTTAGTGCCCTGTGGCTGACTAGGGAGCAAGATTGGGAAGGCCCTAAATGCAGTAGGACTCTGTTCGAGGCCTTTGCCTATCTGAGCCAGCAGGTTCCCTTCTGTCAAGAGGCGCCTGCAGCTGGCACGCCCAGTTAACGCCAGTTCTCAGAAGGAAGAAGTCCTTAGTGTCTCCTTTGCCACTGAACTGTCTCTGCACACAGCCCTCCTGTCCTGCCTGCTGCCTCAACCTGTTGCTGCTTCCTCTCAGCTTCCATGTTTCTTCTCCAGTTTGCAGGGTTTTTTTTCCCCCCACAGGCCTCCTTCCAAGATGAAGACATAGTATGGTGACCACGCCTGGGCCACCGTGGGCCCAGGTGGTTGGAGGATTTCATCAGGTCACTCAGCAGACGCCGGTCAGCTTCATGGTGAGCACTGTCAATGCTGAGCAGAAACAGGGCTCTGGATAGACCAGCACTCCTAACTCTTCAGATTGTGTTGGTTTGAACATTTTCTGTTCAGTCCTCCACTGCCTGCTCTCCACACCTCCTCCTATACTTCTCCATTTTCCTCCCTTTTTACTTTTTTTCTTTAACATTTATGTACTGTGCATGCATATATGTGTGTGGTGCGGGGGGGGGCATCTGGAGGTCAAAGGACAACTGTCTGTCTGTCTGTCTTGGCAAAGTTTTCTGTATCCTAGGCTGTCTTTGAATTTGCCATGACACTGAACCCCGGATTCTCCTGCGTCTACCTCCCCAAGGCAGAGATTACAAGTGTGTGGCACCATGCCTTTACGTGGTGCTGGGGATCACACCAGGGCTTTGTGCAGGCCAGTCGACTGAACTGTGTCCCAGCCCCTGTTTGTTTTTATTTTGTTTATTCACTTTGAGATAAGGTCTCACTCTGCAGTGCTGCCTTCCTTACTCTCTAAGTCCCCATCCTCAGACTTCTGAGTGTTGGGGTTGCGTGCTCCAGTCCTGTCTTATTACTATTACATTAATTGTAAAAGTTTTATTTTGTGTGTATGATTATTTTGCCAGCAAACAAACAAAAAAACAGGGAGAAAAGTTTTATTTTGACTCAATTTCAGAGGAAATAGCCCCAAATTCCTGGACCTTGCTGCTTGTGACTCGTGTTAAGCCAGAGCCTCAGCCTCATGATGGAAGCATGGTGGAAGGAACAAAACATCCCCTTCAAGTGCACATCCCCGTGACCTACTTCCTTCAAGTAGACCCCTTCTTCAGAAGTTCTCCCACTGCCCAATAGCCCCTTAAGCTATGACTTGTGGTCATAGTGGACTAGTAAATTCTTTTTTTTTCCTTTTGTTTTTATTGAGCTCTACATTTTTCTCCACTCCCTTCCTTTCCTCCCCATCCCCTGACTAGTAAATTCTTGAGGTCAGAGCCCTTGTGATCCAACCCCCTGCCCCCAAGGCTCCGCCTCCCAAGGCCCCACCCCAAAGCCCCACCCCAAGGCCCTGCCACCCAAAGCCCAACCTCTGAATACTGCTGCTCTGCGGGCCAAACCTTAAATATAAGCGCTTTTGAAGACACTTAATGATCCAAGCCATAACAGGTTCTGAGACCAAGAATGCTTGGGAAGTGCTGCACAAGCCCCAAATGGTTTCAGTCTTGTACCACCTTGGCTGTGCTCCAAGAGAGGCCTGTGTGAAGGCGTGGCCCTGGCTTTAACGTTAAGTCACAGAGCCTGGCTTGTGTCTCACTGACGGGTCCACAGGAGAAGCTCCGTCCCACCATAGCCTGTGACTCAGCACATCGGCGCTTGTGATTGACACATGGGACTCAATCCTAAATCCTTCTCCAGGTTCTTTCTAAGTCTTCTTGAGAGTGAGGGTGTGTCCCTTTTGATCTGTGATTCTGAGAGCACCTACGATGTCTTCCTTACAGTCTGAGATGCCATTTACAGTACTGCCCTAGATCAATGTTATTGCCTATTCAGCCTCGGGGTGTGTGTGTGTGTGTTTATGTATGTGTGTTTTTTTATGTGTATTTATGTGTAGATGTGTTTGTATGTGTGTGTATTTGTGTGAGTGTGTTCATGTATGTGTGTGTTTTTTATATGTGTATGTGTTTGTATGTGTGTCTCTGTGTGTGTGTGTTTGTATGTATTCAACTGTGCACGCAGAGGCCAGGGTCTAACACTGAGAACAAGCTCAGGGCTGGAGTGCTTGCCTAACAGGCAGGAGGGCCTGTCTTCAGTTCCAGGGCTGGTATCAAATGAGTATGGTTGTTCCTGCCTGGACTCTTTGAGGCTGGAGGTAGAAGCATGAGAAACGTAAGGACGTCTTCAGCTTCCTGGGGTCCAGCCTGAGCTACTACATAAGAGCAGTCTCAAAAAGTACAAGCTCACAAACATCCCTCCCAACTTGGTGACAATCCATTTGGTGACTTCCGCTTGCTGGGATGGTGATTAGAAGCGGAATAGTGAAGCAATGGGCGACCCCAACAGGAGGTATTCTGTAAGCGTGCATGGCATGGAGTCCAATGCCGCACCTTGGCAGATCTGGAGAGAACTTTATGAAATGCTTGGCAGAATGTTCTAGAAGTATAGGGGAATCTGCTCTTCTGATGGCATTCCTGATTTAACCTTTCATATGAGCCTGCCAATCACTCTCCTTGTTTTAGAGCCCTATGGGAAGGATGTATGTTTCAGAAGGATTTTATCCTAAACTATTAAGTTACAATGTGCCTTGTTCATGACTTTGCCTTTCAATGTTTCTTGCTTGCTTGTTTGGCTGAGACAGGGTCTTACGTGCCCAGGCTGGCCTTAAACTTACTGTGTGGCTGAGTATGGTCTTGAACACCTGATCCTCCTGATTTCATCTCTGAAGCACTGGCCTGTACCCCACTGTGCCTGGATGTTTTGTTTTGTTTTGCTTTATTTTGAGTCAGGGTCTCACTATGTAGGTCCTGGCTGGCTTGGAACTTACCATGTAGACCAGGCTGGCCTTGAACTCCCTCACGTAGGTCTAACTGCCTCTGTTGGACTTGCTCAGTTAGCTGTTTGTTTTTGAGACAGTGTCTCACTATGTAGCCAAGCTGACCTGAAACTCACAAGCCCCTCACTCCGCCTCTCACGCGCTGGGTTTACAGGTGTCTACCTTACGCCTGCCTCCTTTTAATGTTCTGATAAATGTTCCCTACCGAGTCGGTTAAATGATTCCAGCCCTCAGGGGCTATGTTAATTCAATTTAAGGACTCACCAAGAGCATTCCAGATCCCACTTGGCAGCTTGACGGTGCTTGGTTTGGCTTTGAACTATGTCATCCATCCAGAGACTTGCCTGAGAGTGGATCTTGTTCTGGAAGCTGGCAGAGGCGCAGTGTCAGAGAGAACAAGCCTCTCATCTGACTTGAAAAGAGACTGCAGGCTACGAACTTCTGTCCCCAGTTAGGACATTCCTGAGTGATCCTGGCTGAATGCAAAGACATTCTAGAACTCTAGATTTTCAGCTGACAAGTGGAAAAAGAAATCTAACCTCTTGCCCTTTCAGCACCTGTTCAGAGGATCAAATAAGGTCGAAAGACATGGAAAAACAGAGAGCACTTGTCTCTCCCGGGAAGCCTCTGACGTCCCTCCCCTCCCTGCTCTCTCCTGTGGCTGTGTAACCCCCAATAGTCCTAAAGCTGGATGGCTCTTCTCTCCACGGTGGCCTACCCCCCCCACCCTACTACCACTCCCCACCCCTCAAGCCTGCCTCAGGAACTTCACTCCTGATGTCCTTTGTTTGGCAAGCTGATCCCCAGGAATCCACCCTGGCTCTATAGCCTTCCTCTTGTCTGAAATGCCTTCTCGATGCTCTGGACCCTGGTCAGTGTCCCCAGCACTTACATGAGCACTGGCACACTGAGGAGTTAGGGGTCTACCTGTTGACTCTTTAAAATGTCAGTACCAGGAGGGAACTGAGACTAATTTTTTCTGCTACAATCCTGGTGCTTAGAACCTGGCGTGCATGTACTTTTCTACCAAAACAAACAAAAAACAGTTTAAAAGACTAAGAAGGGAGGGAGTGGGTGAAAGCATGGAACCCAGCAGAGACTGACCTAAGAGTGTGGAATGGGGTAGGGGGGCCTGGCAGATGGCATTCCAGTGGGGCCAACCGCGTGGAGCAAAGGCCAGGAGACCCCCTCTCTTGTTCTTGCCCCAACCTCACCTCCTGGCTTAGGTGTATTAGCACACAGCCTCAGAGTAATTACCAAAGGCCTTTGGATTGTTTACTCCTCATTAACCACCCTCTTTGCTCACTTAATTGGTCCAAAGCCCGTGGCATGGGTAACTAACTGTGTAGCAATTTGGCTCCCAGTCAGCAGCAGGGGTAGCTGAATCGTGCAGCTCCTAGGCTCTGGACGCAGCTCATATTGGACGGTAGAGCTCAGGCAGGCTGTGGCTGCAGACCGAAGCACCTTTGATGTCCTGGCAATGTGTTCCGTGGGACTTGCTCAACCTCAGGATCCTCCCCCTGGGTTGAGGAGGCATGCATCGTGGAGCTCTCGAAATCCCTGCTCTCTAGAACCCCACACAAATGGACAGAATAAATCTAGGTCCTGATTCGGGGCAATCAGATCTAATGCATATAGATGCCTGGCCACCCCACCTCCTACCCTCCGAGATTTCATTCGGTCTCTCTTGTCTACTGCCTGCTGCCTTCCTGGGGAGAGGCTGCTTCAGACCCTTGGCACAGGCTGTTCCTCTGAGTCTCCCAATGTGTCTGCTTCTGTCACGCACAGACTCTATTACTTTCAGAGGTTTATAATCCCTCTTTGGTTCTCCATTTAGTTAAAAATAAATGAATAGATTAATCCAAACTCCTCCTCCTCCCCCAGGGAACATATCATCACCTGAGTATTGTAGCCGGTCACATAATGAAGCTGTAGAGGTCTCTGAAGACTTCTTTCTGAGCTGAGTTCCAGTGCTATGCAGAGAGTAAGAAAGGGGGTTTGGGGATGTGCTTGCCTAGTGTATATAAGGTTCTTGGTTCCATCTCCAGCATCCACACAAACTAGACCTGGTGGTTCATGCCTGTAATTCGAGCACTGAGGTCTTAGAGGCAGGAGGATAAGCCATTCAAGGTCTGCTCCTTAGTGAGTTCAAAGCCAGCAAGGGCTTTGAGATTGACAGTAAAAAAACAAAACAACAACAACAAAAATGCACACTATGTAATTCCCACCATTGAGAAGTGCCACAAAGTAACACTTAAGGGACTGTGACGAGGGGTGGGAGCCGCGGTGGGGAGGTCAAACGAATGCTGACCCTTGAGGGAGGGAAGCTAAGAATAAGCTTTCAACAGAAAACTGCCAAGAGGACAGAAGGCCAGGGTTGGACAGAGGGCCCCGGAATACTTGATGCAGGTGTGAGATTGAGGTGGGGTGGGATGCTGGTAGAGAGCCTGTTGCTGGGGCAACAGAGATGATGGAAGGAAGTGTGGGGGGCAGAGCTGGGTGGAGAGTACGCGGTTCTCATGCAGAGTCACAGGAACGAAGGAGAAGCTTTAGGAGCCCCTTGGCTTAGTCAAGTCCTTCAGTCTCCCAGGAGAGCAGACAGCAGGGATGATGATCACCCAGGGAGAGAGAGGCAGGCAGCTGCCGGCAGGAAGAGGGGCTGGAAGGGCAGTTAGGAGGAAAAGTCCGGAGAATCTAGAGCGACGGACCCCATGATCTCACGTGGGGAGATGGGGCATGGAAGCCTATGGCACGTGTCTGATGGACAGCAGACTTGGCTTTGTGATGTGACCCCTGACCCCAGCAGGAGAAAGGGTTCATTTGTCAGAGCTCAGCTCTGGGATCTAGGCAATTCCTGAAACAGAACAAGGTGATTTCCATTTCCCACCTGCTGGCTTCTCAGGAAGGGCAATAGGTGACTTTCTCCTTCTCTGTTCTCCCTGGGCAATGTCAGACAGAGTAGAGCGGCCCTGTCTGGCACTGGGTGGCCCATCCCCGGAGTCCCTGTCTCTCTCAGGGACCTCACAGGCAGGCTCAGGGCTGTGTCAAGAGGCATCTGTCAGTTCGTGGGCTCAAAAGGGAACTACCAGTTATATCAGTAACCAACCCAGGAGGGAGACAGCCTTCCAGCCTCACCCACTGCTGTCCTCAGGTTACGGGGTGCTCTGACAACACCTCTGCACCCTTCCCGGCTGCAGGAGCCCCACCTCACAACTACAATGCCGTGTAGCTGCTTTTTCAAATCAGCGGTGTGCATACTGTTTGCGTTGTCTGAAAGTCGCCTACAGTGTAAAGCAGGGGCTGGGTCAAGCGCTTTCTGGAAACACACGAGGACTTGAGTTCAGATTCCCCAACACCTATGCGAGAAGCTGGGTATTGGTGGCACAAGCCTGTAATCCTAGAGCTGGGGAGGCAGAGACAGGAGGCTCCCTGAGGTTGCTGTCCAGCCAGTGCAATCAAACTGGTAAGCTAGGTTTAGTGGGAGACCCTGTCTCAAAAAAAATAACATAATAGAGAAAGGCACCTGGTATTGACCTCTGGTACAGATACACACACACACACACACACACACACACACACACACACACACACACACACACGGTGCTTTGGGAAATGTCGAGGAAGAGATACTCTGGGGAGGAGATTTAATTCAGGTTCCGCTCGGTTGCCCCCCCCCCCCCCGTTTATTTTCTGTGATTCAGATTGGTTCAGGAAAGAGATATTCCTGCCTCATTGGGTCCCCAATACTCCCCCAAAGAGAAGAGCATTAGCAGAAACTTCTCAGGAAAGGGACTTTTAAGTCCTGCACTCTTTGGCCCAGCCTGGCTCATGACACAAGTTGCTCCCAATGCCGTCCTTAATAAGAAAGTCAGCCCTGGAGGCACTGGGGCCTCGTAGTAGAGTTTTAGTAGCCATGGTGGGTTTGATCCCATACTTCTGAGAAAATGAGTCACTCCAGGTTCAAGTGAGGAGGAATCTGTGGGCAAGTCTCAACAGCCTGCTTCTAATTTGGAGAAGGAAAGGTGTTTACAACCCCCCAGAGGCAATAAAGACTAGAGGAAGGCGCACTAGGCAAGGGGCCTGTCTCCCGCCATCCTAGAATCTGTTTCACTGTGTGCCTGGCATCATGTTAGTCAAGGCTTCTTCAACAGACCTAAGGATGTGACCCCTCCCGTCTCTTGGCCTTGGCTTCCTAACCAACAAACGCGGCAGTGGGGGCTCCTTCTGCTTCACACAAATGGAGTCTGTAGCTGATGCTGCTCCCTGGAGCTCCCATGTGAGAAGGGCCATGGAGGAGTGAGGGCATTCAGGAGGGCCGTGATGGCTGGTGCAGCTGGGATATCTTCTGCCTGTCCCTTGCTGCTTGGGGTGAGTGCAGAATAGGTTAAAGTCACGGAGTAGGGAAGGACGAGTCACCCAGTCCCCCTCCTTCTGGAGCCTTTTCCTCCTTTTGTTCTCAGGGATCTGCTCCGTTTACTGGGGTTAGGCAAGCCTGGCCCTGGGCTGGGAGCCATGCCTCTCTGGCAAGAGACTCAGTACTGTAGTAACTTGCCCTCGCTCTGCCCCAGGCAGCAATCTGAAGCAAATGTGGCCGAGAAAGCCTGGATTCTGAGAGCACAGGCTGATAGGAGCTAGAAGTGACTTTGGAGAGCAGAGTCCAAGACACATTTGAAGGACGAGGAAACTCAGACTCAGAGCTGAAAGAACATTTCCCAAGCTCTTCCAGCAAGTTAGGCACAGACTCAAATGCAGAGATCACAATGCCAACACGGAGTCTTTCTTTTTTCCTGGGCTGAGCTGCAGGATTTGGGGGCAGTTCTTGGGTTAAGGTTGTCATGAAGAGGTAGTGCTAGCACAAGGAGCCTTGGTACCAGGTGCCAGTGAAGTAGGAAAAAGGGGCTGGTTCCATGGAATTGCCATCTTGGTGCCCGTCCTGGCCTTTGTCTGGTTAGCTCAGGCACTCGAGGTGAGCGATTCCTTGGAGCCCGATAGTCTGCAGGTCCATTCTCACCGAGAGACCAGGCCTAATAGAGATCCCTTCGGTTCAGGGCTCAGCTTTTGAAATAGGCTTGGCTTCAAGTCTAGTTCTTCTTCGTAGCTGTGTGGCCCTGGGCAAGTCCCTTAAGCTTTCTGAAGCCGAGCTACAGTTTACAACATGGCTGCATGGCTAACCCCTCCCCCTGCACCCTGGTGTATTGTGGGAAGGCAGAGCGCAGAGAAAGTGCGGGAGAAGTCAGTTACTCTTGTTCTGCCTGGCATTTCCTCAACTGCCATGGATCAGTCAGTCTCTCTGTAGCTTCCTCCTTTTCCTTCTCAATGAAGTAGCTGCTTTTGGGGCTCCCTCCTTGTGGGATACAAAGCTTCTAAAGGCAGCAGAGGCAAAGCTTCTCCCTTTATAAAATACAACAGGGGAGCCATGATGCTTTGGAAGTCCTGCAACCTAGATAGTTTTGTGGTTCCTGGACCGTCTCTGGGTAGACCAGTTGTCTGTGGGTTTGGGCAAAGTTTAGGGCAAACAAAGGACAAGATGACAGATTACAGGTGCCTGTGAGCTGTACGGCTCTGGGGTTACCCTTCACGTCTGTGTAACAGCTTATCTAAGGCACCGCAGGACCAGAATCCCTGCATTCCCTCCCTCATGGGTGTCTGCATGCTTGGCTGATGGAGTGCTTGAGAACCTGAGTTCAGACCCACGTGGAAAGGAAGGCACAGCAGTGTGCATCTGCAATCCCAGTGTGGAGGAGAAGGAGACAGGGAATCCCCAGAGATTGCTGATCAGTCAGTGAGAGACCTTGTCGCAACTAAGTGACTAACTAACTAAGGTGGAAAGAAGTAGAGAAAGGCACTCCACATTGTCCTCTCGCCTGTACGTGTACACACACAGTTGTATACATACACACACACACACACACACACACACACACACATGAAAGGTAAAAGCTTTTTACATGTCTCTGCCTCCACCCCCTCCTGTGTACACTAGCCTTCCAGGGAAATCAGTGCTTGGGGGATAGATTGCTGTCCCAGGGTTGGGTTTGAGATCTGGGTCAGTCCACCAGAGCTCTGGATTCCATGCAGCCACTGGGACTGGCTGCAAATGGCCTGGGATCCAATCACAGCCAATCAGGGTCTACCCTGGGACTTTTATTCTCAGGAGTTCTCCCAGAGTGGGAGAAACTAGCTGCTCTCATTTCTACAGACAAAAGTGTGGAGGGAAGACACACAAAGAGCAGCCCGGGATCATCAAGAGAACTAGCTCAGATGTACACAGAAGGACAAGAGTAGAGAGGGCAGCCTCTTGCAGGCTCTGTCTGCCCATCTGGCCCCACACCGAGACCAAAGTCAAACTGCTTCTGGGCTTTTCAGGGGATATTCATTCCTTTCTTTCTTTGCTTTTTTTTTTTTCTTGCTTGTTTACTTTCTCTGTGTAGCCTTGGCTGTCACTTTGCAGACCAGACAGGCCTCACACTCAGAGACCTGCCTGACCCTGCCTCCTGTTGTTTTCCTTCTACCTGCTGTTTAATCCATTTGTTTATGCATAAGCCACTAAGCCACTCTGATTTAGGTTTATGTCACTTGCAATCAACATTTAATTTAATTAGGACAAAAGAGAGACAGAAAAGGAGATATGGTGCAAAATTTTAATCCCAGTGCTCATGAGACAGAGGCAGGTGGATTCAGGTCTACAGAGCAAGTTCCAGGCTGGTCAGAGCTATGCAACAAGACTCTGTTTTAAAAAACAAAACCAAAACAACTGACTTCAGATAAACAACTTCTAGGAAAGTTTGGCTTGTGGTCTCAGCAGCTTCAGGCTTATTAGTCCACTGCCTCTGAGCCTGTGGTAGACAGCATGGTGGGAACAGGTAGGAGATAGAGCAGAGACTGAGAAAGGGGTGGGCTCCAATATCCCCTTCAAGAACTCATGTCCAGTGACCTAACCTCATCTACTAGGCCCTGCCTCCAACACATGCCACCTCCCCCTTTAGTTCCTACTTGTTACCAAGCCTATAGCACATGGGCCTCTAGAGGACCTCCAGACCCAAACTACAGCCCTGAATCATCAATGGTAGATCCTGGCCCAGCTAACAGAACTGGAGATGGGGATCGGGGCCAGGAAAACACAAGTAAACCTCAAGAGGCATGTGATAATGGGCCAAGACAATCAACACTGTTTTTTTGATGTCTTATATTTTTGTAGGCATTTAGCATCCTGTGATAGCCATGTGACTTGGGTTTACACCATGACACCCAGGGGGAACCCACTGGGCACATACACACAAAAAGCATCACTGCGCCTCCTACTTCGTTCCTTGAAAGTGAGTAGAAGCATCTGGAACATTGTGACCGTGAGGCAGAAGCCAAAGACATTATGGAGCCACTGACAAAATTCCAATAGCTGTCTGCCTGTGTGCTTCTTGCAGTGCGATAAAAGCAAATTCCTTGTGGGGAATGGAGCTGGATACTCTATAATTTACCATTCAGAAAAAAACCTAGCCAGGTGTGATGGCTCAGGCCTTTCGTTCCAGTGCTAGGGAGGCAGAGGCAGGAGGATCTCTGAATTCCTGGACAGCCTGGTCTACAGAGTGAGTTCCAGGACAACCAGGGTGACATAGAGAAAAAAAAAAAAAGAAGTAGGAACCAGAAAACTGCTGCAGGTGGCCTTTTGTCAAGACTACACAGACGTTAGCACTGCAGACACAACTGTTTCTCAGTGGCCACAAAGTGTCCCATTGTGTATTTTACTCATGGGAGGGCATCTTGCTGAAAGTGACCTGTTCATTTTATACACCGCACAGACTCAGGTATTCGATAGTCACTGTCATAAAGGAGAGAGACAGAAGGGCCCCAGAAATAAAAAGACACCTAGCACCATCAGTAGGGATGATAAAACACACAAAAAGAAAAGACATGGAATGCAGAGCAGATGGCCTAATGTCTTTGAGAGCCCATCATGGTCCAGCTTCTGTTGCTATAACAAAATACCCAAGGCCAGGCAAGTCATACAGAATAGAATGTTCCAGAGGCTAAGGTACTCTGACAGGATGGCACTGGTGTCTGGCTAGCCTGGAACATGGGCAGCTGAGAGTATCTGTATGCTCTTTTCATTCCAGTACATGAACTTGGGGCAACACCTTCAAACTAGAGCAGGGTCAATGCCTCTGTTGTCCTAAAGCTGGGTCAAGTCGTGACAGTTTTATAATGGCCAGTATGGTTATTAAAGATGGACTCAAGAAACAGGGATGTGGGTCCATGGGTAGAGTGCCCACCAAACATGTAAGAAGGCCCTGGGTTCCATCCTGGACATCTCAGAAACAGGGTGTGGTGACACTCAAGAAGTGGAGGCAGGGGGATTAGTTCAGCCTCAGCTACATAGGAAGGTCGAGGCCAGCTTGGGCTACATGAGCCTGTGTCTCAAAATAAAAAAAAAAATTAAAGAAAGAGACACACAGACACAGACATATAGACACAGACACACAGACACACACAGATACACAGACACACAGACACACAGACACACACACACAGACACACACACACACACACGGGAAGGTAAGAGACAAACACATGAATGGGCTTTAGTTAAAGAAAACAGAGAAGGAGAAGACTCAGGGAAAAGCTTGGGAAAGTTGAGCCTGTCAATCAGCATCTCCCCACTGCCAAGATCAGCTCACAGAATGCTCCAGACGCTCAAGGAAGCTGAGGACTGCATTTTTTTTCATTCAAGGACATTCCCTTCGTGTGTGTGTGTGTGTGTGTGTGTGTGTGTGTGTGTGTGTGTGTGTGTTTGCAGCCTCTACCCCTGAGCCACCCTGCCTGAATCATCCCTCTGTGGTCCAGCTCCCTTTTCCTGGTTTCCTCAAGACCCAGTGCTCTGAGTACCATCCCTGACTCACTCACCCTGTCTCAGGCCAGAACTGTGGTTTTCACAAGTCGGGGCACAGCCTGATGTGGGTATGGAGGAGTGGGTACTGGTGGTGGGAAAGAGGAGGTCGCTCTCAGGTAAGGACCAGGAAGTGATTCAGATGTGGGCTGTGTGTCTGGATTGAAGTGTCAGGGCCATGTACTGGTCAGGAGTCACCGCAGGCTGTCTGTAACCAGGACCCCTGACACTGAAGTTACTGAGTCTCCTCCATTCTATTGCCCTTGGGGGGCGGGGTGGAAAGTCTCTGGCATTCAAGTTGGTTACATTCATTTCTGGGTCTTAGTCTGAGCCTCTGGTATCTCAGTTTCCACTTTAATGCTCCTGCCACTGTCAACGTCCTAGGCCCCTGACTGGGGTATTTCTTCCACCATGGCACACTCATCCAAGGGTGGCCTGAAGGGGCCAAGGTGATGCTTGTCAAGGAAGTCTAAAGGTATTAGAGGTTGGGATAGTTGGATGTGCTCTGTGAGTCCCCAGGTATAGTTACTGTTCCTAGAGTGGGGGATGGGAGAGAAGGGGAGGGAAGCGTGGAAGAAGAGAGGAGAGGGAAGTGAAGAGGAGGACCAGGCAGGTGGCTGGAGCCATAGGCATCAAATGCATTCTCTCTTTGTGCCCTGTGGCATTTGGGTGTACCTGCTTGGCCATCAGCCCTTGTTCAAGAGTGTAGGAGTCTTCAGAAGGCCAGCACCAGGCCAGGTTCTGACAGTGTCTAATGTAGGAGGCTGGAGTACACATCAGAGAGCCTGGGTTCAGGCCAAGCCCTCCCCAGATAGGAATGTCAGCTCCCTTCGCTGACACATGAGGCCACCCCCACCCCTACCCACCCCGTGGAACCAAAAAGGGCTGTGCACATTAGTAAACTCTAGGCCAGAGTTAGCCCAAGAGAAGAGAGTCTCAAGACCCAGAATCCTCTGTGGCAGAGAGGAGCAGATACACCTGACCCCCACCCAGCGCCAGCCATAGTCAGGAGAGCCCAGACCCTTTATGTCACCAACTGTCAACAGCCCCTTGGACTACACAGCCAATCAAATGCCACTTTCTGTTCCTGCTGACACCTGGAGGGTCGTCCTTTCAGCTCCATGGACTCTAGTGCCCTCCGGCCTTTCCCGTATCAGCCCCATGTACACGTCTCAGTCAGAAACCCCGTCACCTCCAGTTCAATGTCCAGGGGCAGGACAGAAGGATTGTTGCCTTCTCTTGGAGGTGACAGGTTAAGACCAGTGTCCCTACTGTATGTTCCCACCATACTCAAGCTGGCCTGGCCCACAGCTGCACCCCTAATATGTAAAGCACTGTGGGGCACCTTGGAACCGACTTTAACTGCTTATCTCCCCATTCTTCGTCTTCCTCTATAATCTCCTTTCCTCCTTCCCTCCCTCCCCCCTCTCTGTCTCTCTGTCTCTGTCTGTCTCTGTCTGTCTCTGTCTCTGTCTCTGTCTCTCTCTCTCTCTCTCTCT
>NC_022014.1:43376643-43397407 GCF_000317375.1 Microtus ochrogaster
TCTCTCTCTCTCTCTCTCTCTCTCTCTCCCTCCCTCTCTCTCTCTCCTCTCTGTCTCTGTGTCTCCCTCTCACATGCTCCCGATTTCCCCCTTGGTGCCCGTGACTGTGGTTGGCAGGAACGGGTGAATGAGGAAACTCCAGTAGAGCCGAGGCTCTGGGGACCTAAGATCATGTCTTCCATGAACGAATGAGTGAATAAATCTGAATGAATGTCTCTGGGGGCACTGTGGTCAATCCCCCCAGGAATATTAGGGTACAGAGGATTCTAAAAAGCTGCACAAGAACTTTGATCTAGAACTATTTTATTTGTTTACTTATTTTTAATTTGTAGTACATTTATTTATTTATTTATTTATTTATTTATTTATTTATTTATTTATTGACTTACTTATGGGAATGTACTCAACCCACAGAGCACGTGTGGCAGTCAGAGGACAACTTGGGAGAGTTGGCTCTTTCTCTTCCTGGTTAAGATCCCAGGGATCAAACTCAGGTCGTCAGCTTGGTGACATGTATCTTTACCCATTGAACCACTGGCTGGCCCTTGGTGCCATTTTAGAGAAAGGAAGTCTTGATGTCACCAGCAGGGGAAAACTTGACACATGGCCTCTCCTGTGTAGCTTTGAAAGTTCTGGCCTTTGTTGAGCCTTAACCTCCTAATCTACAAGACCACACCCCTCCAACAATCCCCAGCTCCGGCAGTCTGTGACTGGAGATAAAGTTTCCCCTTGGCCTCGTGTTCCCAGGACTTGTGACCAGATACAAGGTCATCCCCGAAGATTTCAAGACAAATGAAGTCTCTATCTGTGAGGCCCAAGCCTGATTTCCATGTCTCTGGCTTTGCTCTTTGCTTAGCATGGCCAGCTGTCCCTGTGTCCATGGAGTCACCTGTCTCATCAGCCTTCTGTCCACTGGGCTTCTGGCATACCCTGGAGCTGGGCCAGGGGGAAGCTGGTAGGGGGCCTGGCATATCACTGTGGGTACCCTGGAGAGCCTGGCTCTGCTGCCCGGGCTTCAGCCTTCCTCTCCTAAACCTACATACATTTATTGCAGCCAACAGATTTTGGAATGAGTCAGACCTGCCCTGGCATTCCAAATGCCCAGCTTCACTGTGGGTATTTGGCCTACTTATCTCATTCCCCTGAACCCGAGTCTCTCTATTCACCAAGAGATGATAGTAGTTATCCGCTTATTTATTGGTTTAGTTTAGTCACCAATTCAACACTATTAGCTATGAATCAAACATTGAGTACCACCCCATGCTCACACATGCCAAGGATTCAGCTGTCAACAAGCCACCATAGTCCCTACCCTCATGACACGGTGCACCAGAGGGTCGGCATGGCTCACACCACGGCCACCCTGTGCTCACAGCTGTCAAGCTTTAGAGATGTGACAAGAACAACCAAGGAACTAAAACTTAAAGTTCAGCTAATTCAAGTTCATTTACAATTTATTTTATTGCTGCTTTTAAGATTTTTTAAATTTATTTTATGTGCATTGGCATTTTCCCTGCATGGATGTCTGTCTGTGTAAGGGTGTCGGGTTCCTTGGAACTGGAGTTACAGACAGTTGTGAGCTGCCAGGTGGGTACTGGAATTGAACCTGTGTCTTCTGGAAGAACAGCCAGTGCTTGTATCTGCTGAGCCATCTCTCCAACTCGCGCTTTTGTTGTTTTAAAGAGAGAATCTTGTGTAGTGCAGGTTGACCTCAACTTATTATGTAGGTCAGGATAACCTTGAACTTCTGATCCTCTTGTCTCCACCTCCCTAGTGTTGGAATTACCTGGTTTATTCAATGCTGGGGATCAAACTCAGGGTTTGCATACTAAGCAAGCACTCTACTGACCGAGCAATGTCTGCAACCTTAATTTTAAGTTTTTGTTTTGTTTTTTTCTAGGCAAGGTTTCTCTATGTAGCCTGGCTGTCTGGGAACTCTCTCTGTAGACCAGGCTGCCCTCAAACTCAGAGATCCTCCTGCCTCTGCCTCCCAAGTGCTGGGATTAAAGGCATGTACCACCATGCCCTTATTTTTAAATTTTCAAATGGATACTGGCTCCTTTTTAAGCCTGCTTGAAATGACCTGAGGTGAAGCTACCTTTTCAACTATGAATTTTATGGAATCTAAATATGGATCAAGGATGGCTGACCGAAATTTAGTATTAGAAATCAGATATATTTGAAGGATATTGAAACATACTGGATTTTAAAGATAATAAGGAAAAGAAATGGAAAATGTCTCACTAATAAATATTTAAGTATCAATGATATATTGAAATAATAAAAGTAGTTGTCTTAAGCAAAAATAATTTTACCTTTGCTTTTTTGTTCCTTCTTATTTATAGACCAGCTCTCACCATGTAACCCTGGCTGGCCTAGAATAATACATTATGTAGCCCGGGCTGTCCTTGAACTTGTGGTGATCTTCCTGTCGTCTATGGCTTCTCAGTGTTGGGATTACAGAAGTGTGTCACAAGGTTTGGCTCTTTTTATTGATTTTTTTCTTTAATTAATTATATATATGCAAATATATAGTATAATAAATTAATGGTTTTTTAAATTTGGCTTAGATGTACAATATCAAGCAAGATTACACAATCTCAGAAAGAAATAAACTGCATGTTCTCTCTCATATGTAGAATCTAATCAATAATATCAATAGTATATGTATAAATGTAAACAAGTGCACAACTCCACCAAATGTAAACACACTGTCTAAGTTAGGGCTTATATTGAGTGAAGATATACCATGTCGGAACTCTCTCTCTCTCTCTCTCTCTCTCTCTCTCTCTCTCTCTCTTCGATTTTTCGGGACAGGGTTTCTTTGTGTTGCTTTGGAGCTTGTCCTGGAACTAGCTCTTGTAGACCAGGCTGGCCTCGACTCATAGAGATCCACCTGCCTCTGCCTCTCAAGTGCTGGGATTAAAGGCGTGCACCACCACCTCCCAGCAACCACAGCAATTCTCATAAAGTAAAACATTTAATTAGGGTAGCATGCTTACAGTTTCAGAGGTTCAGTCTATTGGCAGCATGGTGGGGAGCAGATGTGGTGCTGGAATCGTAGCTGACAGTCCCTCATCTTATAGGGAACAGGAAGTCAACTGAGACACTGGGTGGTATCCTGAGCATAGGAAACCTCAAAGCCCGCCCCCACAGTGACACACTTCCTCCAACAAGGCCATACCCACTCCAACAAAGCCACACCTCAAATAGTGCCACTATGAGATTAGGGGGCAATTATATTCAGACTACCACACCCACCAAATGTGAATCCAGTGTAACATGAAAACAATGGAACAAGAAAGGCTAAATGTATGGGGACAACAAAGGACCGAATGCAGAAAATGAGTGTGAGTTAAGACAAATGAATAATTGCTAATTGCTTTTCTGGTTCCAATTCTGTCATGGTTTTGGTAATAGATAAGTACATAAAAATATATTGAACATGGAAAGTGTAAAATCCAATGTGAAGTTTCACAGCTCCCATCTGAGTGCATGATCTAACTGTACAGAAGCTCATCGAGTTGTATAGACTGGCATAGTCTGGTTATTTTTGGTATGTGCTATTTATATTTATTTGAAACATTTTTATAATAAAGTTTGTTAAAAGTGATCATTGTTTTTAAAGTTTTATTTTAAATTTTGTGTGTGTGTGCACATGTATGTGTGTGTGTGTGCATGCACGTTTGTGTGTGTGTGTGTGTGTGTGTGTGTGTGTGTGTGTGTGTATGTGGTTATGTGCACATGAGTGCAGGTGCCTGTAGAGGTCAGTTCTGCTGGAGCTCCAGGAGCTGGGGCTACAGATAGTTGTGAGGTATTTGATACGGATGCTAGGAACTGAACTTTGGTCCACTGGAAGAGCAGCATGTGCTCATAACTGCTGAACTATCTCTCCAGCCTCTATCTATCTATCTATCTATCTATCTATCTATCTATCTATCTATCTATCTATCTATCTATCTATCTATCTATCTATCTATCTTTGAGACAAGGTCTCATGTAGCCCAGGAGGACCTCAAACTACTTATGTAGCTGAGGCTGACCTTGAACTCCTAATCTCCCTTCTTCTCTCTTTTCCAGATTTGGGATTACAGGCATGCACTACCGTGCCCAGATACCTTTTTATCTTTTTAAATGTGGCTCCTGGCAGCATAAAATCACATGTATGGCTCTCAGACCATGTTGTGTTGGGTAATTAAACAGGCAATTACGATGTGAACTCAAGAGTCCGTGGTGAGCGTTAGTTAAATGAGATGCTACAGGCCAAATGCTTCGTTCATTTAGCATTAGTTCCAGCCATGCACTAGACAGAGGGCTGGGCTCCAAATCACTCATTTCTTTAGCTTTGACAAGTGGTACCTGTATGCTTCTGGCTGGGCCTGACTGCCGTCACTGGGGGTGACCTCTCCAGGAGTCTCCTGGTCTTTTCTACAAACAACAGGTTATACAGTCCTAACCAACCCTCCCCGACCCAGTTGTTTAGATGTTCAGTGGTGTATCCACAATCACTCAGACCCAAGGGCACCCCCTGACACCCCATTCTCAGCAAAATCCTAAAATCTGGCTACCTTCTAGGGACTTCTAAAATATGTTCAGATTTTTCAGATAGATGAAAATTCCCTGTAATTTTAGAGATTGGACACCCTCTCCCCTGAGAAATGCCATTAAGGGCAGAGGAGAGGGAGAGGGGAAAAAGGAAGAGGAGAAAAACAAAGGAGGAAGAGAGGAAAATAATGAAGAGGAGCGTTCTAACCAGTTTTAACTTTTTATAACTTAGAAATCACCCGAGATCCTCAGTTGAGGAACGATCTCGATCAGATGGGCCTGTGGACATGTCTGTGGAGAATTAGCTAGATTGTTGGTTGATGCACGAGGGCCAGCAGACGGCATCTTCCATGGTTTCCCTGGCCAGAGATCATGTGCGGCATAGCAAGCAGAACTGCTCCGCCCCTGCCTGCTCGAGGTTCTGCCCTGACTCCCCTCCGTGATCGACTGTGGTCTGGGAGTGTCAGCCAAACACATCCTTTCCTCCCCTAGGTTGCTTTTGGTTGGAGTGTATTATCACTGCAACAGAAGCTAACTAGAGCAGGGAGGGAGGGAGGGAGGGAGGGAGGGAGGAAATCATCACCATCCTCTAAAACGTTATTTTATAAGAATACTTGGAGATGGGGCCCAATCTGGCAGAATTTGGCAAGCTAATCTTATAATTCACATGGCAATGTGAAGGGCTCAAGAAAGTTAAAGCAATCTATTTTTTCCTTTGTTTTTGTTTGTTTGAGATAGAATTTCACTATGCAGTCCTGGAACTGGACTGGAACTCTTTATGTAGACCAGGCTGGCCTCAAATTCATAGAAAATTACCTACCTCTGCCTTCTAAGTGCTGGGATCTAAGGAATGTGTCACCAAGCCTCTCTCTCTCTCTCTCTCTCTCTCTCTCTCTCTCTCTCTCTCTCTCTCTGTGTGTGTGTGTGTATGTGTGTGTGTGACAAAATTCCTTGTAACCCAGCTCAACCTCCAACTTGTTATATAGCCAAAAATGACCTTGAACTTCTGATCCTTCAGCCTCCACCTCCCAAATTCTGGGATCAAAGGTGTGAGCCACTATATCCAGCTTTGCTAAAAGTAATCCTGGAAAAAAAAAACAAAACAAAGTTAGGGCATGCTGTTCCTGATTCCAAAGCTCACTACAGAGACACTGTAACCTGACAGTGCAGTGCTGATGTAAGAATAGCAGCCAGTCCATCACTACAGAGACACCATGACCTAACAGTGTGGTGCTGACATAAGAATAGCAGACAGTCTGCCACACCAACTCCAGTGTCGTCTGTGTGATATGACATATGTCATTATGCCAGACGGGAGCTATGTGTCCCATGGGACTAGGCTTCCTGGAGGTCAATGGCAGACAGCCCGGTATTGGCTGCCCTTGGGGCATAGACAGTTTTCTCGATTAGCTGGCTATGCGGGATATGGGCTTTGCACAATCTCTTTTATAATAATGATACTCTATATATCTACAAGACAAGGATTATCTCTTCAGGAACAGCTCTGGGATAGGGAAGCACAGTATGGGGATGTATAAGACTACAGCAGAACCCTTGTCATACAAGGGGTGTATGATGAGCAAGGGAATAGATGGGTTAATGTTGGTGGACAAAGACTGTTATATTATACTCTGAACTTTATGGATAGGCTTGCTAGATCCCAACCCCCATAGTGTCTGCTGCATAAGAAGGTACTAAAAAGTATATTTCAGCAGGTGCAGAGAACTGATTAGGTATATTGGGTCACTAGAAGAGATAAATAAAGGGTTAGAAAGAGGAAGGGCCATGATAGCGATAATGAGACAGAAACTTTCTATTCATATGATGAAACCACTTGTCTGAGGTTTACAGTCCCAAGGACAAGGTTTCCTTTTCTAAGGATGCTTTATGTCTAACACCTGTTCCTGATAATATACTTTTCTTAAATATCGCTGATGTGACTAAAAGAAGCTTTCATACTGTGCCAACCAATGATACATGACCTTCTGGTTTGTTCTTTGTTTGAATACTATATAATGAAAACATGAATTCAGATTCCAAGCACTCTCTTGTATGTTGTGTCTGTCTTTCATTCGCTGAACTTGTGCCTTCCTGTGTACCAAGACCCTGCTTCTCTCACGGTCTGAGTGGCTTCCCTGAGCCAGTCCGTGGCAACAGTCCATCACTACAGAGACACTGTAGTCTGATGGTGCGGTGCTGACATAAGAATAGCAGACAGTCCATCACTACAGAAATACTGTAACCTGATGGTGTGGTGCTAACATCAGATTATCAGACAGTCCATCACTACAGAGACACCGTAACTTTATGGTGCGGTGCTGGTGTAAGAATAGCAGACGGTTCATGGGACAATACCAGGAACCTAGGAGTAAACACTTAAATCTGTGGTCTGATTTTGACAAAGGGGTCAGGACAATGGGAGAGACCAGTCTTCTTCAACAAGTACCTCTGGGACAGCTGCATACACAAATGGAGAAGGATCAGTAGGACCCTGTTAAGCTCATTAAAAAACTGAGCACAAAAGAGCAGACCCAGTGCATCCCTTTATATGGAATGTTCTGAACAGCAAAGCTGTAGAGAAAGTAGATTGGGGTCACCTAGGACTGGGGCGAGAGATAGAGATTGTGTAGTGACTTCCAGTGGAGGTGAAGTTTCCTCTCTAAGGGATGGGAAGGTTCTAAAATTAGTTGTTCTGAAACGGTTGCATGAGTAACATAGAAGCCATTGAGTCACTCACTTTAATGGGCAGACTTTACAGTGTGCAAATTATACCCCAACAAAGCTGTTGAACATCCAGGGGCATCAGACAGAAGAGAGCAGGGCTCTGGTGTCCCAGGGCTTCAGTGAGTTCTGGCTATAAAGCACTTTAGCTGTGGTGCCTTGGGCAAATTCATTGACCTTGACTCTGGGGAGATAGCTCAGGTGGTACAGCGCTTGCTCTGGAATCTTCACGATGTAGGTTTAACGTTCAGAATTGACTTGAAACATTCCAGTTGAGATGGTCCATAGGTAAAGGCCTGCTGCCACACCTGATAATCTGAGCTTCCCCCAGAACCCAAATGGTGGAAAGAGAGAAAGAACCGACCCCTGACCACCACATCGGTGCTGTGGCACAAGGGGTCCTCAGGGTCTCTGTGTGTAACCTTGGCTGTCCTGAAACTCAATCTGTAGATCAGGCTGGTCTCGAACTCTCAGAGATCTGCCTGCCTCTGACTCGCAAGGGCTGGGATTAAAGATTGAAGGCCTGGGAGCCACCACTGCCTAACACATTTTTATTTTTTTAATTTTTAAATTTTTCAAGACAGGGTTTCCTCATGTAGTCCCAGATGTCCTGGAGCTATCTAGTAAATTAAACCAAAACAACACAACAACAGCAAAATGTCAAGCATGGTGGTGAGAAATCCCAGCACTGAAGAGGCAAAGACAGGCAGATAGATTCCTGACTGGGGGAAAGTGGACTGATATTTTGAGGAATGATACTCAGTGTCAGCCTCACACATGCCACACAAGAAGAAGAAGACACAAACACACACACACACTCTCTCTCTCTCACACACACACACACATGCACACACATATTTTTAAAATTAACTGACCTTGGCAGACAGCAGTTTTCTCAGTTAAACAATTGGGTTTTCCCTATGGAGGGTGTTGTCGGAGTGAAATGATAACACAGGTAAGATGCTTGGGATGCAGCTGTTGACAGCCTAGGCACAGCTCTCTTAGCTGTCAGGCTCCACCTCTGGCTCAGGGGCCTTTAAACTGAACAAGGTGAGGCTACATCTCTTCAGCTTGCCCTATTCCTCATTTCCTACAAAAGAACAAATGTGGCTCAGCTGGCCAATGGCATGCTGGGGTATCAGGATGTTGGGATGTTGCCCACACGACTTCCCGCAGGGCTCAAAGGTCATGTGGGTCACCAATCCAGCTACCTAACCCTTTAGTAGTAGATTCTTCACAAAATTAAAATCACAATTTCATGCCAGAGGTGGTGGCTCACACTTTTGATCCCAGTAGTTAGAAGGCAGAGGCAGGTGGATCTCTCTGAGTTTGAGACCAGCCTGGTCTACAGAGTGAGACCCTGTCTTAAACAGCAACAACGCAAATCATAATAACGGTAGAAATAGCTGAGCTGAGCATGAATGAGTCATCCCTGATAAGCATTCTCCTTGAAGGTATTTAGCGCTCTCTCTCTCTCTGTCTCTCTCTGTCTCGCTCTGTCTCTCTCTGTCTCTCTCTCTCTCTCCCCTCACTGGAAAAAGAGCTCACGTAGCCCAGGCCAGCCTCCAACTTGCTGCTGTGTAGCTGAGGATGACCTTGAACTCCTGATCCAGTTGCTTCTACCTCCCCAGTGCCTGAATGACAGGGGTGTATTACCACAGCCAGTTTATACGATGCTGGAGATCAAACCCAGGGCCCCATTACATGCTGGGTAAACACTACCCCTGAGCTGCATCTCCAGCATGCACCTGTCCTTTCAACTCAAGCACGCACAGCAGTTAGAGAGATGGCTTGGAGACCAGTTGCACGCCCTTGAGCCTCCACTCTAACTTTGGAAGTCTATCCGCGCCCTCCTCTGTGAAGCAGAGCGTCAGGGAAAGGTGAACACACCAAGGACTTTGGGAGTGCTTTGTTAGCTCCTGAGGTCCCTACCATGTGGGAGGGCTCTGGCTTCATTGTCACTGACACCACACACCCCCCCCCTTCTTGTCAGAGGGCCAGAGGGTAAGCTGTGAGGGCCTTGTAGCTAGATACAGAGCCTGAGTCCTAGCTGCCCCACCTGCTTCTCTCTGGTGGCTCTGCCCCCAGGGCAGCTGCTAGAGGCCCCTCTGCAAAATTCTAGATCCCTGGGCAACAGTTTCGCTCCACCACCTCAGCTCATTCCCTGTTGTCCGTGACCCAGATAGCTATGGGGTGCCACTCAGAGTCATAGTCATTCAGAGGCAGGCCTAGGACTGGGACTCAGGTTGTTTCTGCTATGTCTGGGGTCCGGTGGTGTCCCTTCATCCTCAGGGGATTGTGCCGCTGCCAGGACTCCCAGGTGGTGCTCCCTCCCTCCTCCCCTAGTCTCAGAGCTAATCCCATAATGAATTAAATGGAGCAATTATGAGGGTTGGGGAGCCTGCATTGCTTTTGGGGAACTGGTTGGCATCTCACTTTCGTTCAGTGGTGTACTTAAACATAATCCCTTTTATGCTTTCCTCTCCAGTTCGAGTCTGCCGTCCCTGCCAGGTGCTGAGGTTGATGTGCGAGCAAGATTTACCTGCCTCTGTCTCCTCTCCAAGGACAGGGTGGCAAAGAATCTATGTCTAGAGCAGGAGGAACCCTGGGTCTCAGTCCACTGCATGAGGAACACCATCTAGTGCAGCATGCGTCATAAGCAAAATCCACTTTGTTCCAAGTGGAGGGCAAAGGGCAGGGTCTTGGAAATAACTCAGTCCCAGCTGCATCCTTCCAACAGAAAGCGTCCCTCTCTGGTTTGTCTGTCTGTCTGTCTCCTCAAGGTCATCTGCTCAGAAAAGCCCTCTGGATAACATTCTGCAGTTTTGTTTTGCTTGTTTTTGAAAGAACAAAATATCTAGGACTGGGGAGGGGCTTGTAAGGAGAGGAGTTTGGTTTAAAGTGCTGGGGGCTGGGAAGTCCGAGACAAAGGCTAGCATCTGCTGGGATTTGGTGAAGGACTCTGCTACACCATTGATCGGAGGCCATCACAACGCAATCAGCAGCCTGAGGCAAGGGTCTGTCTAGCTGAACTGATTGTGTATTTACTCCTCTGTCTGTGACCTGAACCCCATATGTATTTAGGATGTTGTCCAGAGCACCTAAGCCTCAATTTCCCCATCTGGAATGCTTTCGGGTTCTAAACCTGTCCCTCCAGCTATGGAGAGCAAGCTCCTGGGTAAGGGACGGATGCCTCTAAGCATCAACTTCCAACCTCACTCACTCCATATTGACGACACCTAGGGAGGCTTTGAACTGCAGCTGCATAGGCCTTCACGACATCCAGACTCTTTGGGTCTGAGCGGACAGCAAACCTTTTTAAAGCTTGCAGCCTGGGCTGAGAACAGCTGCTCTGAACGCTGCAGGGTTATGGCTCTGCTCTGTTTGCACACTTCCACAGGCCCCAGACTGGGGCACCCCTGTGGACAACAGGGCAGCCTCCACCTGGGCAGCTGTCAGGTAGGTGGAGCAGCAAGAATCATGTATCTCCCCCTGGGTTCTAGAAGGATCCTTGCTGAAGCATGCTGGAAGCCGAGGGCTTAGCACAAAATCTTCAGGCAATTTGAGCGACTTGTATCTGGGAGCTGATGGGGAATTGGCAAGCTTAGGGCGTAGGGCCATGGAAGGGTCATTTGGACTCTGTCTTTGCCTTTGGGCAGGAGGCATTGGTAGGGGCCTCCAAATAGGTAGCGGGAGAGCTGAGTCAAGTTTCAACCCTGCCAGGCACCAATCAGTTGAGCATGGATGAGGGATGACTGTCACAGAGGGAACAGAAACACTCTGTGCAGCGCTGGTGTACCAAACACCGAGCCGGTAGGCCTCTGCCTGGATACAGTGATTCTGAGACGGATCTCACTATGTAGTCTTGGCTATCCCAGAACTCACTATGTAGACCAGGTTGTCCTCAAACTCACAGAGATCTGCTGCTTCTGTCTTCTGAGTGCCGGGATTAAAGTCACAACCACCGTCTGTGGAGATGACAGATGAGCTGTACTTTGAGGAAAGTCACCCTAGACCAACCCCTCACTGTACAAAACAGTCACCTGAGGGTCAGAGAGGATAAGAAATTGCCTAGGCTCCCACAGCATGCTAGTGTGAGAGACAGGCTTGTAGCCCAGGTGTCTGGCTCTAAGATGGTGGCCTTTCTCCTGTACTGAAGAGAGAAAGAAACTAACTAGAAAAATGGAGACAGAGGTTGGGGTGGGTGAAGGCAGAGTGTGAGGGGCTATGGTACCAGTGACTTCAGCCAGTAGGAGATCCTGCAGAGGAGAGAGAAGTGGGAGGTGGCTCTGCCTTTAAATTTCCTATGCTCTGTCTCATAGGTTCTCAGGCTTCCCTTTCTGGAATTGCCCACAGTTGTGTGGTTTGCCCCAGGAGCCTCACTTGGCCTTCCAGCTCAGGAGCGTCTGGGAGACACCCGCAGCCTTGTGGTTTAGTGACCTTGGGCCATTTCCGTCTCTCTCTTCACCAGTTTCCTCATTGACACTGTGGGAGGACCCAGCAGCTTCTGGACTTGGCTTTGAACTCTTTCCGAAGTTTGCTTAAAAATGCAGAATGCAGCTGGATGGTGGTGACATCCACCTCTAATCCCAGCTCTCAGAGGCAGAGACAGAGGCAGACGGATCTCTGTGAGTGTGAGGCTAGCCTGGTCTACAGAGTGAGTTCCAGGGCAGCCAGAGTTACATAGTGAGACCCTGTCTAAACAAACAGAAAATGCAGAACACAGGGGCTGGGGAGACGACTCAGTGGGTAAAGGCTCACAGTGCAAGCAGGAAGACCTGAGTTCGAGCCCCAGGACCCATGTAAAAGACAGGGAGAGACTCTGTCTCAAAAATAAAGTGGAGAGCAATAGAGGATAATATCTGATATTAACCTCTAGTGTGCACATTTGCACACACTGGTCCACACATGTATCTACTGTAATGGTCTGCCCTGTCCCTTTAAGAGACAAGCTCCTCCCACCCCCTCCCCTTTCCGGCAGAGGCAAGCAGATCTTCCTTTTGTAACATTATACAGACTGAGCAGGTTATATTTATATATTTAGCAATATATACATTCGTGTGTGTGTGTGTGTGTGTTTGACAACAACTAATTTAAAAAGAGGCCATGGATTTGAAAGAGTGTTATCTTAGACAGGGTGTTTATTGCTTTGATGAAACTCCATGACCATAAAACAAGTTGTGGAGAAAAAGGTTTATTTGACTTATACTTCCACATTGCTGTTCATCACTGAAGGAAGTCAGGACAGGGACTCAAACAGGGCCGGAACCTGGAGGCAGGAGCCCATGTAGAGGCCATGGAGGGGTGCTGATTACTGTCTTGCTTCCCCATGGCTTGCTCAGCCTGCTTTCTTGTAGAACCCAGGACCACCTGCCCAGGGATGGCACCGCCCACAATGGGCTGGGTCCTCCCACACTGATCACTAAATGAGAAAATACCTTACATTGATCTCATGGGGTCATTTTTCTCAACTGGGGCTCCATCCTCACTGGATACTCTAGCTTGTGTCAAGTTGACCAAAAACAGCCAATACAAGCATGAATGGGTTTGGAGGGAGAAAAGGGAAGGGGAAAATAATATAATTATATTATCATCTCAAAAATGAAAAGAAACAATTTGTAAAAAAAAAAAAAAGCTGGGCATCATGCATGCATCCATGTACTTGTAATCCCACCTCTGGGAAGGCAGAGACAGGCAGACCCCTGGGGCTCACTGGCCAGCGAGCCTAGCCAAACCAGTAAGTTCCGGGTATCAATGAGCCATCCTTATGGGATCTGAGGCATGACAGTAGAGGCTTTCTTTTGGCTTCCACATGCACACACATGAACGCTCATACACTTGCACGCGCACACACACACACACACACACACACACACACACACACACACACACACAAGTGGGCCCTTTCTCGGTGGGAATAGGGGCTGGGAATGTGCATTTTAATACTCCCCCTCCACCAAAATACACACACTGTGGCTGAGTTCAGTGAACTGTGACGGTAGAAAAGTCCTGGGCCACTGAGTCAGCTCTCACTAGACCGGAAACTGGCCCGTACATGGGAGGCTTGCCTCTGAAGTTTCTGTCCCTGAGGGAAGGCTCTTCCTAGTCAGACAGAATATACGGCTGCGACTCAAGAGGAACAGGGTGAGTAGGGTGCTGGAGCTGCTTCTAGGACAAACTTGGCCCTGCTGAACTCAGTGTGACCAGCAGCACCCAAGCACTCAAGTAACTGAAAGAGGGTTATGGGGCTCTGAGGCCAGGGCTCTTCACATGCCTCAGTTCCCCCATCTGAAGGGCCATGCCCTGCACGGTAAAGGTCTGAAAGCCACGGAGCCATCTGGGACCTGTAAGCCCTCACCTGTTGCGTCTGTTAGCACTGTGTAAGGAACAGTGGAAACCGTAGATGGGTTACACGCCAGACACAGACGGATTCAGAGGAGGACCTTCTGCTTCATCTTGTTTTTTCCTCAGGCTTGATGCTTAGAGTTTCACCTCCTTTATCTTCGTGACAACTGCTGTAAGATAAGGACTATAATTATGCCTGCGTCTGACAGGAGAAGAAATTACTTTCTAGGGAGGAAGCCTTGTCCCACACAGCGGCAAGATGGCACAGCCAGGTAAGACCCTGCTCTGTCCAACTTTGGCAAGTCCAAGTTTCTCTCAGTTTGACTCTCTGGACAAGTGCATCAAGGGATGAGGCCTTCACAACCAAACTCTCTCTGGGACCAGTTTATGCTCCAGGTTGCCAAGAAATCCCCTAGTTGCTCCTAGGGAGGGGTGGTGGAGATTGGAGGTGGTGCCGAGCAGGCAGCCTTGGGATGAAGCTGTTGAGGCTGGGAGATGATGATTCAAGTGGACACCGGGTGCAGACAAGGGGTCAGTGAAGGATGCTAGACTGAACCTGGGAACAGTGGACTATCCTGATCGCAGAATGAGTGGGGCAGTGCATCAAGAGACACGGGTTTTCTAGGCAGAGTGGGACAGAGTCAAGGGTAGGGCTGGAGAGAAGGCTCAGTCAGTAAAGCGCTTGTGTAAGCATCAGTGCTGTGGGATGTTTGTACACCATGTGAATATGTATTGCGGCGGTTGATGCAATAAAAAGCTGAATGACCAATAGCTAGGCAGGAGGTATAGGTGGGACTTCTGGGCAGAGAGAGAACTCTGGGAAGAAGAAGGCAGAGTCACCAACCCGATGCAGAGGAAGCAGACATGCAGGAGGAGAGGTAAAAGCCATGAGCCGTGTAGCAGAACATAGACTGATAGGAATGGGTTAATTTAGGTTTTAAGAACTAGTTAGAAACAAGCCTGAGCTAAGGCCGAGCTTTCATAATTAGTAATAACTCTCCATGTCATTATTGGCGAGCTGACAGTCTGCCGACAATCAGGACTTAAGTTTGGAGCCCCAGCAACCACAGACAGAGCAGGGTGGCGTACATCTGTCAACCCACTGCTGTGAAGGCAGAGACAGGTCGAGCCAGAGCTCAACAGCCAGACAGCCAACCTTATCAGCAAGCACTAGGCTCAGTGAGAGACGGTGAAGACACCTGGCAGTGACCTCTGGCCTTCATACACATGCGTACACACGTGCATGAACACATGCACAGACACACAGAATATAGGTGATGGGGTCGAGGGATGTTGGTTAATAGGCAGATGCATCTAGCATTTAAAAGGCCCTGGGTTTAATTCCCAGTACTGTGATATGTGAATTAATGAATTGATTAGTTAATGTACAGGTGAGTACAGCCCGTGATTCGGTTGGAGCAAATGAACACAGCTTAAGTTCTGACTGCACTGTTAGAGGCCACACTGACCTTAGACAAACCACCTACACCGCTCTGACTCTCAGCTCCTGCAAAATGAGATGACAGTGGCAGCCCCTCACAGAAGCCATAGGGCCAATTTGAGGGGCAACACAATGACGTTTAGTTCTTTTTATGTTTTAAATCTTTGAGTGTATATCAGTGTGTGTGTGTGTGTGTGTGTGTGTGTGTGTGTGTGTGTGTGTATGCATGTGTGTGTAGACCTGTGGACAACCTCACTGTCTGCCCTCACCTTCTGCCCTGTTTGAGGCATGGTATCTTGTTACTTGTTGCTGAGCATGCCAGGCTAGTTGGCCCACAGGCTTCCCTGAATTCACCTGTTGAGGAGGCCTGCTGTTTCAATCAAGGGCTGCCACAGCGGATTCTACACGGATTCTGGAGATCTGAACTCAAGGCCCCAAGCTTATGCAGCAAACCCTTCACCCACAGAGCCTTTCCTTACAACCTGATGATTAGTTCTTAGTGAACAGTATCAAGAATTAGTTATTACTGAGTTACCAATGCTCCCGATATCATGAGATGGGGAGAAGCAGGAGATGATGTTGAGGATATTGTTCATAGTACCAGTATTTACCAGTATCTCTGGTACCCTATGTCAGCATCACCCCAGAGTCCTAAGAGTCAGGACAGGTGGGGGCAGGGAGCAGATCATAGGTCCTGTTTCCGATTCTCACAGTGGCTTACTAACTCCCAGGCTTCTAGAAGGGTGTCCCAAGCAAGGCAAGGGCCAGCAGCCCGACAGCCCGGCTCCAGCAGCTCTCAGCAGTGGGGGCCCCACCCACTACATCAGCCTAGGGCAGGAGGACCAAGAATGGGATTGGTGGAAGATGAGCTCATGCCCATAGGCCTGGCCTACCAGGCTGGCTGCTTCTCACAGTAGGAGCCTGTCAGCCTTGTTGGCTGGGGATGAGGATGAGCTGGTGCCCAGATGCCCATGGCCAGCAGGTCTGCTGAGTGTTTGATTACATTCCCGGGCATCCCACACAATGCCAAGGCTGGCTATTCCCACTCCTGCTGGGGCCCGTCTGTCTGAGGGAAGGCTGGACTCCTAGGCCTGGCTCCCATGGCCCACCTGCCTTCCACCTTCTGTTTCTCCCTCTTGCCTACAGCCCTCCCATGGCCAGGTGGCCTCATCCCCTATGACTTCATCCTCCTTAAAGGCATCAGGTCCCTTTAATGATCAGGCCCTGGACGTTGTTCTTGGGTCCATAGGCTGGTCAGGTCTTAGCAGGGCACCTGTCTCCCAGTTCCACTTTCTCCTCATTATACCAAGAGGGACCCCAGTCCTAGAAGGGATAGCCCGAATTTCATGTTCATTGGACACATGGCCCAAGGTGACAATATCAGACAACTGTCCTTACTAAAGCAATCTTCAAAGGCAGTCATAGTTTCGCCTGGAGTGACCCAAGAACCCAGGTTTCCTCAGCTGTCTCCTTTACTGAAGGTCTCACATTTGGAGAAACCCCTTGGCCCCGAGGCAGCCAGGATTTTGGACAGCCACCAACAAGTACATCTAGTTCAGTGGTCCTTAAGCAGTGGGTTTCAACCCGTTTGGGGTCACACATCAGATATTTGCATTACAAGTCATAACAGTAACAAAATTGCAGTTATGAGGCAGCAATGGAATCATTTTATGGTTGGGGTCCCCACAACATGAGGAACTATTTTAAGGGTCACAGCATTGGGAAACATTGAGAACCACTGATCTAAATCACACTGCCCCTGGCTTGTGCCTCGTTTGCCCTGAATGAGCTGAGCTAGCTGTTAGCTTGCCCCAGAAGGAATCAAAGGAACGCAGTATATTAAACTTAAAACAATATTTTTTATGATTCCAGACTTCATAAGTACTCTGAAATTTCCACCATTGCTCACATGGGGAATGTGGCCATGTCCTGTAAAAGGGACGGCTTGGGAGGGAGGGGGGAGAGGGAAGGAGGAAGAGATGCCTGGTCCATGGGAGACAGGACTGCTTTCCTGAGGAAGTGGGGGAACACAGTGACTGCTCCCTGGGTCTGTCTTGAGAAGACCCTGCTAGGGGTGTTCTTCCTTTTGATATTGCATTACAGTGGTGTCATCTACAGAGTTCACACTCAAGAATCACAGAATCAAGTCACATAGAAAAGTTGTAAAAATTATCTCATAACATTTAATAACACATAGGTAAGTGTTTGGTTTTGTGCTAGGCAATATTCACAACTATCCTGGGCTGAATGCGGAGGGCTAGAAACCCATGTGGACCAATGTAAAAAAAAATTTAGTTCAACCTAGGTCTCACTGGCTTGGAGACAGTTCCAGGGAGGACATGCAGAAATAAGTCCTGTCCAGGGAAGCACAGTCACCTAGACCCCATCCTCAGGATTATAGTTATGCCCAGTTAAGGTGTTCTAGTCAGGTATTCCCTAGGTAGTACTATTGTGTCCCTAAGGAACTCAAGACAAGCTAATCAAGAGTCAAAGTCAAGAGAGGCTCATGCAACACAAAAGAGCACACAGGAGGGTCAGCAGAGGATCATGGGACAGATCCCTCACACCTCCTTCTCTTTACCACTCAGACCAGAGCCTGCCTGAGTCAGAGGGGGCCTCAAGGAAGACATGTGATTGCCATGTTGCACATGACTGGTCAAAGGGCTTGTGGGGGCACCCTGTCATGCCCCTCTGGTTAATGCATAATCATATCAGATTTGGAGACTGGGTGATAGTCAAGTGGATTACTGTCCAGAGTGGCCTCCTGCCAAGGAGACTACAGGGGCTTCGCATTGGTAGCTCCTAGCCCCTCTGTCCATCAGACATAGGTATCCTGGGAGAGAGACTTTGGAGACTCTATTGTGACAATATATAGTAGTAATCTGTCCCTGAAGACATGACCTACCGTAGCTGCAGCAAGTCATTGGAACCTAGAGCCTGAAAATAGTGGAAAGCTTCATTCTTCCCCCATTGTCATATGTGTGTGGTGGGCATTGTATATGTGCATATTTGTGTGTGTGTGTGTGTGTGTGTGTGTGTGTGTGTGTGTGTGTGTGTGTGCGTGCATGCGCATGTAGGCTGGGGTTGATGATGGGAACCATCCTTTATTACTCTTCCACCTTATTCACTGAGTTATGTCTCTTGATCAACCCAGAGCATACTAACATGGCTAGTCCCACCCAGAGCTTACTAACATGGCTAGTCTTGAGAGCTGACTTGCTCTGGGGATCCCATCTCTACTGCTGGAGGCTGGAATTACCTGTGGGCCACCACACCCACCTGATGTTTATTTCAGTCCTGGGAATCGGAACTCTGGTCCTCATGTTTGCACAGCAAGTGTTCTGGCCATTAAGTCCTCTCCCCAGGCTCCAAACCCAAAATGGGTTTCATTATGATATTGCAGAGGTAAGTCTTTGTATTCTGTTTGTGTGCACCCCGCTGCCATTGCTTCTTCTCTGTCTCCACAAACAGTTCCCTCCTGATTTCATATCAGACACACATGTTTATGCGTGTCTGCATCCCACACAGAAGAGGAAACATGCAGTATTTGTTGCTGCCCCTTTACTCCCGCATCGCCTCTCCTACTGGTCCTCTTTCTTCCCCCTTTTCTCTCTATTCTGCACCGGGCTGGAATTAAGATCTGGGCGTGTGATAGTTGTTTTTCTGGATCTGCTTTTCTTTTTGTTTCATGTGGTTGACCTGGTTAGTTTTTATTATCAACCTGACACAGCCTAGAGTCACCTGGGAAGAGGGAATCTCAAAGGAAGAATTGCCTAGGTCAGATTGTCGTGTTGGCATGTCTGGAGGGGGCATTGTCTTGACTATTAATTGATGTAATAGGGCCCAGCCCACCGTGGGCAGCACCATCCTTAGGCTAGTTGACCTGAGCTATAAAAAAAAAGCTAACTAAGTGAGCGTGGGTCTGTGAGTGAGTCAAAACGCAGCATTCCTCTGTGGCTTCTGCTTCAGTTCCTCCCCCGACTCCCTCAGTGATGAACTGTGATCTGGAAGTGTAAGCTGAAATAAACTCTTCCCTGCTCCTTATTGTTTGGGTCTGAGTGTTTCATTACAGCAACAGAAAGCAAATGTGGACGGTGGTGGTCTCCAGTTCCATCTATTTCCTGCAAATGACATGGTTTCATTCTTCATGACTGACTAAGGGATCGTAATTCTAGCCCAGAATTCTAGCCAACCAAGTCCTAGCCATGGGATCAGGCCTCAGCTCTTGCCATCGTGCACAGGAAACAGATCTGGCCTGAGTGACCTCTTCACAGGTGGGGCCCTATTGGACTATCAAGACAGAGTGACTGGGGGCGTAGCTCAGAGTTAGAGCACAATCTCATTATTATAAAAATCAAGCAAACAATTGGTCAGCAAGATATCAGTGAGTAAAGATGCCTGCCTTCCAGCCTGAGCACACGAGTTTGATCTCGGGGCTCACATAGCAGAAGGAAAGAACAGACTCCCATAAATTATTTTGACCTCCAATCTTGCACCATGGTACATGAACACATGCACACACACATGCACACACAAAAAACAAATAAATAAGTATGAAATACTTAATAAAACAGAGATAGAAAATAGAGGGAGAAGGAGAGACAGTGTTGTGTATGACGACTCAGGGTTTTAATACTAACACTCAGGAGGCTGAGACAGGAGCATCAAGAAGTCAAGACCAGCCCAGGCTACATGAGACCTTGTATCAAACACAAAACAAAATGAAGAAAAAAAAAACCCCAACAAGATAGGTGCTAAGCAGACACCAGCTGTTTGCTCTGGGTCACATGAGCCAACTGATGGTGGGAATAACCAGAGTCTGGAGAGCTCTTGCTTATCAGTCAGGTTCAGCTGAACAACAGTTCAGATTGCTGCGTCTGAGCAGGTTTCTGGGGAGGTCACTTTCTCCATGACCTGAAGTATTTCCCAGGGATGCTGGAGAGGGGACTTCAAGACCCAGTGTGTAAGGGGAAGGCTGGGGGTGCCAAATGTGGACAGCACGATTGCACAAATGTTTCCAGCTGTGTGAGGGGGGACTCTCTCCTGACCTCGACCCTCTAGTTACGGAGGCCCATGTGGAAAAGCAGAAACAGGGGATTTCTCCAGTGAAGGGAGGCAGAGGGAGGGGCTGGGATACAAAGAATGGTAACTCCCTGGGGTCTCTCCTTTGTTTTCTCTCAAATATGGGTTCCCCACACAGGCTGTATGCTGCGTCATTCAGGTAGCCAGGGCAGAGGGGTGCCCCGTAAAGACTCATCACAGACAAGCTGCCTTGTGTCTGGGCAGGTTGTCAGGCAACCAGGTCAGGAACGGGAGCGCTTTCATGGCTAGGATTCCCGTGGCCCTCGTTTTACATTTGGGGATCCCTGGAGCGACCTCTATCTTTTTGTTTGCTTTAGGAGGGACTGAGACAGGCTCTCCTTCTGTTGCTCAGGCTGGCCTGGAACTCACAGCAATCCTCCTGTGTCAGCCTAACAAGTGCTGAGATTTCAGGCATGAACCACAGTGCCTCACTACAACTTTTCATTTTGTTTAGTCCTCAAAACCCATCCAGGAAGGAAGGAGCTATGAAAAAAAAAAAAAAAGGAAACTGAGGTGCTCCAGTTGTACATAACTGCCCAAGGCTACATAGCAGTTGGTAGTGCAGAGCTCTCTCTCTCTCTCTCTTTCTCTCTCTCTCTCTCTCTCTCTCTCTCTCTCTCTCTCTCTCTC
>NC_022014.1:43397507-43436498 GCF_000317375.1 Microtus ochrogaster
GTGTGTGTGTGTGTGTGTGTGTGTGTGTGTGTGTGTGTGAGTGATCTGACTTTGGGGGAAAGGGGCATCCAAACCACCTTTCTCACCCTAGGAGTCTGGGGTGATTTGGGGTAACACTACCTGCCCCAGGAATGGGACTCAGTTTCTTGAACTGTGAAACCCAGAAGAGAGGTGACTCCCCCGCCCCACTCCATCCCCACCCCTCTGAGTTCTGGGCGGCAAACCAGTTGGCTTCCTTGCTTTCTCTCCCTGCAGTGAGCCAGAGAGCTGGCAGGAGGGGGATGATCCGCCTCACTTCTCCCACCTCCTCTCTCTCCTCCTCCCTGGGCCTAGACACACCTACTCCAACTTTCTCAGCAGCCTCTGGGCTGGGGCTGCGCTGAGAGCCTTCCTGCTCGGCTCCCCTGTACCTTCCTCTGGAGCCTTCAGCTCTGCCCTGGGGACGGGGACCCCAACCCAGCACCCCCTCCTTTCAGGCACCCTCTCTACCTGAGGGGCACAGGTAAGACCTAGAAGGGGACTGGAAGGTCGGGGCTGGGATTATAAAGTGAATTGTTTTTATATCTGGTCTCAGAGCAGGCTGGCACAGGCTTCTGGGAGGTGGTGAAGGAGCCAGGAGTTGGCAAGATAGACAGACGTAGAGGGGGGGACAGGGACCCCAGTCTCTGTCTCCCTAGGTGGATTGGTGACGGGGCATCAGGCTTGCACCTGGCACTGATCAACAGGATCCTCAAAAGATTCTGAACTTGAGGAGGAAGAGGAAGATCATATTTGCACGTGGGGATGACTGTACTCTTGTCCCCCACTTGGGCTTTAAGGATGAGGCTTTATATTATATGGATATTTCTCGTGTCATTTCAGAAAGTGAACTGAGGCAAGGGACTAGCGTCTTAGGAGTCTGAGGGTCACAGAGAGCCCATGACAGATAAAGCTACCTGGTAAGGTGGAAGAAAGGCTTGGGAGGAGGTTAGACAGCAGGGACGCCCATGCCTCAACCTGCATGCAATCCTTTAGAGGTGTCCTCCCAGACCCTTGGCTTTGCTGGCTGTGCCATGTGGACATATGTTGTGACTGAATGCCAGGGAAGGTGGAGGTCTATGAGGCGCTGGAGCTAGACTCAGAACACTGCAGAGATCAACTCTGCTCTCATGTCTTGGGGGAGCAGGACCCGAGGCCAGAGAGCCCAAGTAGAACACTGAAAAAACCATAGGGTTTCATTTCAGTCCTCCGTAAGAGAAAGTTGGTGTTCGCCCCGGCATGGGGAGCGGCAAGGCTGTGCTGAAACTTGCCAGGAGTTCTTAAAGCCACCTCTGCCCCAGTTGGGATCCAGAGCTCATGTCTGGGCTCAGGGAAGAAGAGGGAGGTGGAAGGAGAGACTCAGGACTGCTAGGGGTCTAGCCTTCTGTCTCACTTGTCAGGTGGGGGAGGGGAGCTGAGGTAGAGCCGATTTACATGCTCTCCACCCGTTATAACAATGATGGTTGTCATAGGCAGCATGCGCTGAGTGTGTGCTGAGCTCATCCTGTGTGCCCGGGTGTGTGCTAGGCATGCTCACATTGTTTTCTTACTTTTCCTAGCAGACGGTGTGGTGTGGCATGAAAAGAGAATTAGTCCTGTTCCCGTGATTCTCGTGCTGTGTGGCCCGGGACAGGGTTGTGGCTCTCTGGGCCTGCATCTCCACAAATGCAGTCAAAGCACTGAGGGCCATTAGGATTCAGTTGTTTTATTTAAAAATTGCTTTACATCAGGTGTGTGTGTGTGCACAAGTATATGGGGATTTGCATGTCACAAAAAAGAGGTCAGAGGACAACTTTCAGGAGTTGATTCTCTCTTTCTGGAAATGCAGGTCACCAGGCTTGGAGGGCAGGTATTTTTACCTACTAAATCCATCTTGCCCACCTTGTTGGTTTCATTCTCAATTGGTGCTGGAAATGTAGGTCAGTGAATAGGGTGTTTACCTGGCATGAACAAAGTTTTGGGTTTTATCCCCAGCACAGTATAAACTGGCCTTGGTGACACAGGCTTGTCACCCCCGCATTAGGGAGACAGGAAGATTAGGAGTTCAAGGTCATCTATGGTGACACAGTAGGCTCAAGGTCAGACTGAGCTACATGAGACCTTCTATAAAAATAAATAAATAATTTGGTGGGGGTCAAATTAACCTCACAACCCCATTGTACAGACTAGGCAGGAAGAGGAGTCTGCTGGCTGAGCGCCCGATGTTCCCGTAAGAGGCAGGTGTGAGGCTTCCCAGAAAGCTCTGCAGGAGCACCTGCCGGAGTTCTCACAGGAAGACACTGAATCCCCAGTGCTGTCAGTCCAAAGATGGAATAAGGCAGTGAGCCTCCTGTCCTTGTGCCTCAGTTTCTTAGCTGTGGTATAAGGAAGGCTGAAGAACCAGAATAAATCTTGTTTATTGTCTGCGATTCCTGTGATTTCATGATTCTCAGCATCTAGTCCTTGGGGACCTGGGAAGCTACAGGCAGGACACTTGTAGTCTCCAGCCATTACCCAGCAGCCCTGCCTGATGTCTGTGGGCTGGACCTCCTGGTTCCTCCACACCTGTCCTTGGATGTGGGACTCCATGTTGCACGCCCAGCATCTTCTGCCCTGGTGAATTAACTGCCCTTGGCCTGGTGAAGGAGAGGGGGCTTCCATGGTAGGCTGAGGCATAATAGCTACCACTGGCCAGACAGGGTTCCATGGAAGAGCTGCAGAGAAAAATCATCATATACTCAGGGTGTGGACGATGGGGACTTTCTGGTAGCCTCTGGGTGGTCATGCCCTCTGAAAGCTTCATGGTTCTTGGGTCACCAATACTAACTAAACCAGGGCAGACCATGGAATTCTACTGCTCCATTCATAGTGCTGATAATTCCATTTACGGCGGCGTTTGAAGGTAGCTTTACAGAAAAGGGTGCAAATCTAAATCCGAGTGTTATTTAGCTGTGTGATTGAGAGTCAACTTCTCCAGAATCCTCAGTGTCTTTATCTGAAAAGCAGAGACAGTCATGGTTGTTTTCTGTGTATACCTGTGTGTTTATGGCGTGTGTATGCACAGCGGTGCACATGCATGAACAAGCCAGAGAACATCCTTGGATGCTGTCCATCTTGTTTTCTGAGTCAGGGTCTCCCACTAACCTGGCACTTTTCAATTAAGTTAGGCGGCTTGGCGGATGAGCCCTCGTGATCTGCTGGTCTCCACCCACTCAGTGCTGGGATTACAAGCTTGCACCAAGCCCAGTTTTTATATGGATTCTCAGGATCGAACTCAGCTGCTCAGATTTGCAAGACAAGCATTTTGCTGGCTGAGCCATCCACCTAGTTCAATATATTTTACTTCTTAGAGAACTGGTGTGAGAATTCAATAAAGTCACAGCATGGGGCCCACTGATGGCTCTTCTTTCCTCTACCTGGATCATGTCATCTCAGGGCACCTTGAATCCATCCTACAACTGACACAGTTAGAGCTGTATTGTTGGAGGTCGTCTCTCTTGCTAGAATGACAGTCATGGGACTGTGCGGCTCAAGGCAGAGCCTGGTACATTCTGTATGTGATGTGTGAACAGTGAACTCAGGAGAGCAGAGACTGTGGCCTCTTTTCTGCTTGCAGATGAGAGGGCCTATGAGCTAATACCATCACAGACAGCTTAAGGATTCCCAGAGACCGTGAGCGAGACAGACATGACACAGAAAGCTGGTGACTATACCATGGTCACACAGAAAAGGCGAAGGCCTGAGCTGGCTGGACCCATATCTTCGTTTCTTCTGTCTCACTCTGCCTCAGCCAGTCTGAGGCCATTCTTAGAATTGTGGTTTGACCCCAAGTCCCCTAAGGAATGCCAGATGGACAATGAAGTTGATCACTAGATTAATGAAATACTCTCCGGGGCATAGAAACTTATCCATTGGACCCTGTTCCATATACATATTTACACACACACACACACACACACACACACACACACACACACACACACACAGACTCTCCTGTTCCATAGTTCTTGCCACCCAAATAGCAGGTGTCTGTAACTGTCCAACAATCAGAATGGTCCTCAAGGGTTCCAAGAATTGCCTGCTGAAGAATCACCGGTCCTGTTTTATACATGACACCATAGATTTTTAGCATGTACCTAAACTCACATAGCCAGTTTGGAATGAAGTCCTCAGTCAGGTTCCACCCAACAGAAAGCCTTTGAATGAGGAGAGGATGCTGGCTCACTAAACCGTAGGTGCATGTCTCCAAGCTAGACCATCATCATATACAGTCCTCAGCACAGTCATCCTTGTGGTCCTCTTCTGCCTCTTTCTGTCACCTTTCTTTTCATTGTGGGACAAACTCAGAAAGGTCAATTCCTTCCTGTACACCATACAGTTTCTGTTGTCTAAGTTTCCCTTCACAAGGCCTGGACCACACAAGACCTTGTCTCAAATAAAACAAAATACCAATAACGGCAGAGAAAGGCCACACAGATGGTTTAACATCTCAAGGTAGGCTGTAAAACAGGCAAATTCACACTGACAGAGACCTGAGGGATCATTGTACCTACACTGTACAGTGTAGCTACAGATTTGATGGAAGCTTCCTGCAGTTGACAAGGAAAGGCATAGGAGAACATATCTCACAGAGAGAACGCTTACAAGTAGAAGACCCTTCACGTGAGTGGGGAGCACTGCATAGCTGTCCTAGGAAGTAGAGTGGGCTGGAAGCTGGTGACTACACCATGGTCACACAGAAAAGGGCGAAGGCCTGAGCTGGCTGTACCCATATCTTCATTTCTTCTGTCTCACTCTGCCTCAGCCAGTCTGAGGCCATTCTTAGAATTGTGGTTTGACCCCAAGTCCCCTAAGAAATGCCAGATGGACAATGAAGTTGATCACTAGATTAATGAAATGCTCTCTGGGGCATAGAAACTTATCCACTGGACCTTGTTCGACATCACTAATACACATACACACACACAAAGAGAGAGAAACAAAACCCCATATACATATTTACACACACAGCTGCGAAGGGAGTGCAGCTTGGTTTGCTTGCTTGCTTTTATGTGTTGAGACAGGGTCTCTCACTATAGCTCAGGCTCTCCTGGAACTCACTATATAGTCCACACTGGCCTAGAACTTGCTGCAATCCCCCTGCCTAAGTCTTTCAAGTGCTGAGATTATAAGCATGTGCCATCATTATTGTTTTTGAAACAGTCTCACTATGTAGCCCAGGCAGACCTTGAATTCCCGACACTTCCCCTTCAGCCTCCCAAGTACTGGCATGACAGATATGGGCTACGATGCCTGGAGCACGGCCATTTTAAATATAGATAATGAGAAATTGTTCATATATGCAAAGGTAAACAGTGTTAAGGTCCCTCATTTTCATCCTTTAACAACCATGCCTCCTCCATGCCTTGCCCAAGCTTCTGGCCCAGGTTATTTTGAAGCAAATCCATTTGGCTGAGTTCACCTGTATCTCCCTGCAGATCTTTGCATTACATATTAATTTATGTATTTATTTATTGTGTGTGTGGTCACTGGAGTGCCACGGTGAACTGTAGTAAAAGGACAACTTTTGGGAGTTAGTTCTCGCTCTCCACCATGTGGGCTTCAGGGATTGAACTTAGATCATCAGGCTTGGTGGTAAGTGCCTTTACCCACTGAGTCATCTTTCTGGGTCCCATCTCCATAGGTTTAAAAGCAGAAGGGTGTTATACCACAGGGCCGTGTGTGACCTGCACATTGGAGATGATGAAGGAACTCAGATCCTAGTGTCTTGCTAGGCGCACCTCTCTAAGAATGGAAGACTTACTTGATGCAGTGATTAGATTCAAAGGGTAAGGTGTCTTGTCTCCCTTTGGCTAGTCCAGGGCCTGATACACCCATTGTTACCCATGGATTGATTCAAAACTTGTCTCTAAATCTATTTCCTTCCACAATCTAGAAGAGTTCAGTCTGAGAACTTAGCAGCTTTGAGTTTGCAGAAGACAGCAGCTTCTTCCTACCCCACTCTCAATTTTCTTCCTAGTTCTGAGACCACAGAGGCCTCTGCAAGGCCACCAGTGTGGCCACAGTACAGCAGTGCCCTTCCCAGGCAGGATGGGCAGGAGCTGCTGCAGCAGCAGCTCCACCAGCTCCCCGGGCTCCTATGCCCACGGCCAGGCTGTGCAGGATGGTACACGCCAGTGTGGGATAATGTCAGCCTGTGAGAGTGTGTTGGCTTGCTTGTATTCACGTGCCTGGAAACAGAGCTGCTGTCTGCCCCTCCCCTGGGTTCTCTCAACACATTTGGGACCCAAGGGTCCTAAACTGTATTGCTCTGGATCCCTGGAAGCTCAGCTGGGGAAGCCGAGAGGTGGTGTTGGAACAGTCTCTCTATGCGTGTGAGTTCTGCAGCTGCCCCAGCCTGATCATGACTGTCCATCTGTAGTCCAGGACGCCCCTTCACCTCGATGGTGGGGCACACCAACTGCCATTGCACTCACATGTTACAGGTCACAGAGTCATGCTAATCGAACACCACGTGTTAGCAGCTATAGGGGAGGAGATCCTGAAGTCTTGGGGATTGATTCAACTCCCAGCATTTCAAATTCTTGGATTCAGACCAGTAGCCCAGCCCTGCTGGACCCCTGTATGGAGTGCTGGCACAGGGCCTAGCCAGTGTCTATTCTAACTCTCTAAGTTCTCTGTGTAACCTTTCAAGGAGAGCATACGAAGTCCGTGCTGCAACTGCTAGTTTCATAAAGGAAAAGGACCAGAGGTCAACCAGAGTAAAAAGCCCCCAGGAGCCCTCCCGAGGTCCCTTGCCATGCTAGCTGTCTCTTTGTATTGCATGACCCATATCCAGCTGTCTACCTCAAGATGGCAACCCCTGCTCCTTTTCAGGCTAAGCACTCTGTCACAGTGCTAATGATTTGGGAGGGGCCCAGTGAGTTTATTGGAAGTTGCTAAACTAAACTTGACCTTGGGATTGCTTTGCTGTGAGCATCCTGTTCTGTGGCCCTTAGATTAGAGTCAGGCTCTCCAGATATTTAGAAAAGCCACCCATTCTGAGCGTATAGGAGTAAAATGTGGCTGGGGCTAAGGAAGTAAATTTTCATGAGCAGCGAGGGTCTGGGCATGGCACTGTGGAGTGTTGGTTCCACAGCCCTGCCTTGCCTGGTACCGTTCCCATACGGCTTAATTTCGAGAACCTCCTCCTTCCTGGTTCCTGGAGGCAGGAAGAGTCTAATGTCCCCGACTTAGAAAACTCCACTTGATCCCCAGCCAGTTAGGCTGCTGTCATCATTAACATGGCTTCTTCCTTATCAAAATCACCTCTGAAGTTCTTGCTAGGGTTTAAAAACCTTTCTAAGGAAATACGATCTTCACGCAGAAAAGAGCATGAATCATAAGCACTCAGTTCAGTGAAAACCGACCAACTCCAAGATAAACAGAACCTAACTTCCACCCCAAACTCCCCCCTGTGTGTGCCTTTCAATCACCAACTGCCCCCACACCTCTGAGGGTAACTTTATCCTAATCTAACTCATACCTTCAATTCTCCCGTTTTAAACTTTATATACTAGCTGTAGCACAGGGTGTACACACACACACACACACACACACACACACACACACACACACAGCACTGCATCATGAACTAGACCCATCTGTACTGTTGCCTAGAACAGCTGTTCTCCTTCTTTGTGGCATAATACTCCTTTAAACAACCACACCCCAACGGACTTGAGCATTTACTCTGCTTCTTTGGGCCGTTTGCTAGAGATAATGATGATGAGCTGTGCTGGTCCTGTGAGGGATCTCAGGTGAAGGCTTCTTCACGTTCCTGCTGGGCCATGAGCTGTGCAGTCATGCACAGAGGGCTTCTGTTTTCAGGTTCAGCTCTATTTCTTGCAAGCAGAGCATGCATGGTTCATGGACTGGGACCATCTGAAAGTGAACAGATTGCCTCAGGGAGGTAAACCATTGCCCCTGGGGCCTGAACACAGATGGACGAGACAGGTACAGGCTTAAAACCCAGGTGAACTTCAGACACACAAGGCGAGCTGCTTTCCTCGCCTGGTCACTCTTCTGAGTGATCCACCATGTCTGCTCCACCAAGGTCCTATTATCCCCCTCCGCACCCCCACAGAGCATCCAGAAAATCCCCCGTGGCAAAGATGTGTTCCCATTTGAGCAATCCTAGCCCATGCCTCTAGCCAATCAGGCTTCTTAAAGTCTTGTTTAACTTTAAAGATCGAAGTCTTTCCCCTTCTCTTAGGACCCCACCTCACCAAGGCCCTATGTTGGGGGGGGCGCTGAACTCTCAGTGAGGCATGACACAAGAGAAGACCTTAAAGAAAGAGTCACGTGTCTTGTTCAGAGGATCCTCAACACCAACCACACCGAAATCATCCAGGAAACTCGTTAGACTCCTGTTCCCGAGCCCCACCCCTATGGATCTTGAGTCAATAGATCTGGGGTGAGGCTGGAATATTTATGTGTTAACCCCTTCTTAGTACAGCAGCCTGCTTCACAGAGCACAGACTTGCCCGGCAGACCTGTTGAGTCTTGTGTCTGTAGATGACCGAAAAGAACATACACTTGGGGCTGATAAGGGGAATTATGGTGTACAGAGTCTTGGGGTAGAGGGGTATACTCAGGGGCCTAGCACCTTTGGGTTAGTGGAGAATGCTCCGAAGTCATTCCTCATTCACCTGGAGCCTCTGGCCCTGCACACAGTCTTTCCTCATTGCTAAAAGACCGCTCTCTACTTGCTGTGACCTGCCTTGCCTGCTCTGCTCTGTCCTAAGCTGCCCTGCTCAGGGGAGGGACAGGACAGATGGACCAAAGGTTGGGCAGGGCCAGGCTGGAGAGAAGGGAGCTCAAGGGAGGATTGGACATAGAACCTTGGCTGAGAATCTACTGGTGTGAGCAGTCCCATGGTTTTAGGTTTTAGGATCCTGGTGTTGGGGGAGGGACCACAGAATCTCTCCCTTCCTGGTGGCTCTTTCCAACCCATGGGCATGAACAGACAGGCCGGGCAACTGTTAGACATATAGGCAATGTGAGCTTTACTCCTAGCTTGGCTGTGGGATCGGAAAGGTGGGTCACTTATGTGAGTCCCATCACTGTCTTTTGTGTGCCTGTGTTTGTACTTGTGCACCACTGTGTATGTGTGGAGGTCAGAGGACAACTTGCAGAAATAGGTTCTCTCCTTCCACTGTGTGAATTCTGGAGATCAAACCCAGGTTGTCAGGCTTGGCAGCAAGCACCTTTGCCTGCTGAGCCCTCTTGTTGGCCCACATCAATGTCTTTTCCAAATCAAAGTTGAGCTCAAGGTTGCTGGAGAAAAAGTGTGTCACCGGCTTACCACAGTTCTAGCTCAAAGTAAATGCTCAGTTAATCTCCACCCTTCACTGGTCCTCAGTGCATCGCTAACGATGGCTTAGGGAACAGTTGACTCAGAGAGGTAGGAGAATAGGGGTTCATCCTTTTGGGGTATACAGAATGAGGGACTCTGCTCAGGGGTCACGCAATCTCTCTGACGACAGCCATGTCACTGGAGTCAGTCATAACAATGACCTCATCAATGTCCCAGGCATGGAACTGTGATGTCCGCATTCCACCCTGCTTTGGTCTCCTAACAGCTTGATGCTTTTTCCTGGTTGATGTATAAAAAGACTGAGGCTCAGTCAGGTCTCCTTATTGGCTGAAGATCACCAACCAGCCATGGGCCAAGGCAGTACTCAAATCTGAGCGTGACCACCACAGCATACTTCTCTGGCCCTACCCAGCACATCTACCTGTGCCAGAGTTGGAAGTATAACCTGGCAAAGAGTGGCCACACCACCACTTGTGGTGAAAGAGCAAGGATTCCTGTGTCTGAGTCGGGGGGGGGGTGCGGAGTCCATGGCTCCAGAACAGGCGGTGCATACTGTTCTGGATGCAGAGGGAGATTGTACTGTGTTAGCTCATTTATAGATGATGGAAATGGACCAGAGAGGGCACCCTGCACATTCATAGAACACGCAGTATCAGGAGGGCCATCACCCAAAGCCATCTGTGTGGTCAGAATAATATATCCCACCCTCCCCTCCTCTCTCTTCCCATTTTCTTCCCCTCCCTTCTTTCCCCTCCCTCCTCCTTCCCTTTCTTTCCCCTCCCCTTCCTCTCCTCTTCTCTCCTTCCCTCTATCTCCCTCCATTCTTCCCTCTCTCCCATTCCTCTTCTCTCCCTACTTTCCTGTCTTCTTCTTCTCTCCCTCTCTTTCCTTTCTTCATACTGAAGGTGGAATTCAGGGCTGTGCACATGCTTGACAAGGAGATGGGACCCCAGTCCACATCAAGCACCACCTCTTTTCATACCCTTTATTTCCTGTCCTCTCTGAAACCCTGAGATATCTCAGGCTGTTTCTTCACTTCGGAAACAAATCACGGCTAAAAGCCTGCAGGTGTGCGTGTGTATGTGCATTTGTGTGTGTGTGCGCATGTGCACGTGTGCACACATGCATGCCACGTGACTGGGACTGCTCCCACAAAGGGTTCCTGGGCACGCTGATGGCCAGTGATGTGCAGAGAATTCTGAATTCCACACATTTTTGAACTTGCACTGTGATGGTCCTGACTCCAACCTGTCAGCTACTTCAGCAGCCTGGCATCTTGCCAAAAGCTTTTCACGCTAGATCCTTCAGGTCCCCAACCCCTGGGGAGGTGAGTGAGAAAACTGAGGCTCCGGGTGGTAGAGCCTGGGAATCAGAGATGCAGAAGAAGGCAAAGAGGGCCGCTCTCTCTGTTCTCTTTATCATAGTCCAGCCAGCGGTTTACAACCACAGAAGACAGTATTCAGACAGCGATATAAGTGGCACTCCTCTGCCCAGTGTTCATGTGCATCATTGACTCCAAGCTGCAGAACAGTTACCTGAGGTCAGCTTGTATCTCTGTGTATGCACTGAGTGCTCACACGCGTGTGAGTGCATACACACATCTGTGTGTGCGCACATGGAGTCCAGAAGTAGATGCTGTCACTCTCCACCTTATATACTGAGACAGAGTCTCTCACTTGAACCCAGAGTCTGCTAATCCAGGGAGGTTAACTGGTCATCTTACTCCAAGGATCCCTTATCAGCCACCCAAGCACTGGATTACAGGGGGGCTGCCCCATCCGCCAGACATTTATGTGGGTCTTGGGAACCCAATCTCAGGTCCTTACATTTGCAAGGCAAGCATTTTACCTGCTCAGCCATCTCTCCAGTTTGTATTTATTTACACACACACACACACACACACAAACACACACACACACACACCACACACACCGTTTTCTACTTTAAAAAAAAAAAAACAACTCTGTGGCTGTGGGATCAAACCCAGGGCTTTGTGCAGGCCAGGCAAGCACCCCGGCACTGAGAAACTTCCTTAGTCCTATCTTTAAAAAAAAAATCAATAAAACTAAATGGAGATATTTAACACATGACATGTTTTGTAGTGAGAACATGTAAAATCTATTCCTAGCAATTTTCCAGCATATAATTTGTGCATGTGTCGGGGCACTTTACCATTATGCTACACTTCAACTCACTTTTTATTCTTTATGTCGAGACAGAGTCTCATGATGTTGCCCAAGTTAGCCTTGAACTCTCTGAACTCCAGGCAGACCTGGAACTTGTAATCCTCCTGTCTCAGCCTCCTTAATAGTTGGGAATACAGGTGTGCATGGCCAGGACCAGCCATAGCTCAGTATCGAGAGTCGCTCATTGCACAATGGATCTCCTGAGCTCACTCCTAACTGGTGTCTTTTGACTAACGTTTCTTGCCTCCCACACTCAGAGCTTTTGGTAGCAGCCATTCCTCTCTGGGAGTCTGTTCTTCTAACCTTCTCAGTTTCCCCATGAGTGAGACAGTGCACCGTTGGCCTTCCATGTCGGCTTTACGTCACATAGTGAGATGCTCTTCAGCTTCATCTGTCTCCTTAGGAATGATGGGCTTTCCTTCTTTCTTAAAAAAAGGGGGGGGGTTTGTTTTGTTTGTTTGTTCGTTTGTTTGTTTTTAAATACAAGGTTTCTCTGTGTACGCTTGGTTGTCCTGGAACTCACTCTTTAGACCAGGCTGGCTTCAAATTCACAGAGATTTATTTGCTTGTCTCTGCCTCCTGAGTGCTGGGATTAAAGGCTTGCACCACCACCAGGAAAAATCTTACTTTTTTGAATTTGATTTTTTTTTTTTAGAATTCCATATGATCACTTTATTTCATTTCCACCTTCCCTCTCCTTCTCTGACTGCTTCTGTGTCCCCCACTTCCTCTCAGATTCATGGCCTCTTCTTTAATACACACACACTCACACACACACGCACACTCACACACACCCTACTGAGTCCATTTAGCGTTGCCTGTGGACATGCATTTAAGGCTGACCACTAGAACTGGATCACTTGTCAGAAAAGATAACCTGGAGAGAACCCACTCTTCCTTGCTCATCAGCCATTGGTTGTCTGTAGCTCTTCATTTAGGGAAATTTCCCATATTCATGTTGGGACATCGGCTGATGTTGCCATTATGCAGGTCACACTTGCTGCGAGACAGAGCCTTCTAGACATCACAGGGAGGCCGCACCCATGAAATCTCAGCAATACAGTTGCATAAACTTTTGTTTTATCTTATCTACTTATTTTTTAAATGTTGATTCCATTTTTATTTGTTTATGTTGTGTATCCATGTATACCACAGGAGGCAGGTGGCAGTCAGATGACAACGTGGCGGAATCAGTTCTCGCCTTCCACCACGTGGGTCCCAAGGAAGGGCACAAATCCTCAGCCTGGGTGGCAAACACCTTTACCTGGTGAGCCGGCTTGCGAGTCCCCCCCCCCCCCCCCATTCAGGAGGCTCCCGACGGCTGTGGGTCCACGCCCCCTTCTGGTGCCAACATGCACCACAATGCACAGCGCCCCCCCCCACACACACACTGTTTTTTAAGTCTGAGCAGTATTCCGTCGTGTACACAGACTACATTGTCTTCATGCACTCATTAGATGATGGACATGTGGGTTGGTTCCATTGGGCATCACGAACGTGCTGCGGGGAACGTGGGTGGGCAGACTGATTTCATTTCCTTTGGAAACTCGCCCAGAGGTGGAACTGCTGGGCCATATGGTGGTTCTATTTGTAGTTTTAGGAGGAACCTCCCTGCTGGTTCCCATCACGCTGTTTACATCACCAGCAACATGGACCGGGCTTCTCTTCCTCCACACCCTCACCTGCACTTGTCTTTAGTCTTTTTGATGACAGCCATTCTAAGAGATGAAGAAAGACAGGCCTACCGATTAAGTTATCCCAGGCCACCCAGGTCGGGAGCTGAGGTCTATGTGTCTGGAGACTCAACGCTTTTGCCAAGGCTTCTGCTGAATCAAAGAGGCGAGAAGCAGAGGATCCATGGCGGCCTGTTTGGCAGGAGTGGCTAGCCTCTGTGGTTTACTCTGTTCTCTCAATTCTCTCCGTCCCTCCCTCCCTGTCTCTCTTTCCTTTTTCCTTCCTTCTTTCCTTCTTCCCTCTCCTCTCTCTGTTTTGTTTTTAGACAGGATCTGATGCAGTACAGGTTTGCTTTGAGTTTAGTGCCATGTAGCTGAGGATGACCTTAAACTCCAGCACTCCTGCCTTCACCTGCCAAGTGATGGGATGTCACTGTGCTGTGCAATGGATCCCCTGAGCTTAGTTCTCCTAGCTGCATTTTATGTGCACCATCACACCTGGCCTCTGCGCTCTTTCTAACAAAGCTCTGTGAATGCTGTTCATTAATTCCAGCATTGGGAGGTAGAGGCAAGCAGATCTCTGGGAGTTCGAGGCCAGCTGGTCTGTATAGCAAGTTCCAGCTCTGTCCTTGGAGCCTTGGTTAGCACATCCCAGGCAAGGCTCTGCAAAGTGTGACCTCAAAATTCATTGTCAGTGGAGTTCCACGGGTACCTAAAGGGGCAGGGATGGTCAGAGGAACCTGGAAGGGTGGGGTGGTCAGTAAGTGGGGTGGGTTGCTCTCCGGGGTCTTTCTCCCTCTCTGCAGTGGTTAGCCCAGGCTTTCCCCTGGCTCAGAAAGTTTTAGCTCTCACACAGGTGCTCTTCCCCAAAAGGCAGTCATCTCAGTTGGTCTCCTGGGCTGCAGCGTGTCTAGCTGACTCATGGAAAGCGGGTGGCTCTCCTGGCTTGGCTTTCACCCCCTCAAGTTCTAATCAGGTGTGGCCCTGTTTAACTTCCATCATCAGATGAGCTAGGGCATCCAGGGTGGTGTGGCTGTAGCTGGGCTCTTCTCTCTCCTCAGGTTAGAGAGAGAAGTGGGAACACAATTAGTTTCTCTTTCATATGCAAACTGATTTTAAGGAGGGGCTTCTGTAAGTGTCCCCCAGAAACATTTACCACTGAGTTCCCCCAACTGGTGCTGCCCAAGAGCCCAAGGCCACATCGTCCAGCCTTGGAAAGAACAGCTGGAGCCCAAGTTTGGGGGAAAGTTTCCTAGAGTTGTGTGAATAATTCACCATCTAACAACAAAACGGTGGATTATAAAAACCACAAAACAACAGGATGATCTGTCACAGACCAAAAATGGGACTGGATCCCACCAGTTGGCTTCATGGGAAACCTTGGAAGTTTGTTTATTTTAGTCAGAGTGTGTGTGTGTGTGTGTGTGTGTGTGTGTGTGTGTGTGTGTGTGTGCGCGCGCATGCGTGCGTACGTGCGTGTATGTGTGTGTACGTGCGTGTGTGTATGTGTGTGTGTGTGCGTGGTGTAGTGCAAGCTTGCACACATGTTCATATGGCAGCCAGAGCACCATCTCAGGTGCCGTTCCTCAGGACACTGCCTACAACATTAGCGACAGGGTCTCTCTTTGGCCTGGAGCTCACTGATTAGACCAGGATGGCTGGCCAGTGAGTCTCAGAGGTTCATTCCCTGGCCTCTGCCTCCCAGCGCTGGAATTCCAGGTGCATCCCACCACGTCTAGCTGGTTTACATAGGTTTTCGAGATTGAACTCAAATCCTCAGGATGGCATAGCAAGCGCTTTACTGCCTGAGCCATCGCCCCAGGCCCTACACAGTGTCAAAGCACTGACCACAGCTCCGTCCCTGTGTAACTGCCACGCAGATCCCACACTGGCATCCTTCTCTCGGAAGATCTCTCTGGATACAAAAGTTTCTGATCTCCTCTCTGCTTGCATAGACATCCTCGTTCCTTGTTCCCTCCAGTGCCCCATATGCCCCCTTACTCCTGCCTCAGGACCTTTGCATCACCCGTGTCTTTGTCCAGGAACTCTCTTCCTTGAGATAGCCACATGGCTATCTTTCCCCTTCCGGCAGCATCCAGGTCACCTGCCCTTCCAAATTCCCTTACCAGGATAAGACTTCTTCCCCCAGTCACAAGGTTCTCTCTATATTTCACTTCCACAGAAAGACACAGTGAGCATCATCTCCCCGCACCCTTTTCACAAGAAGGCATTTTGCCCCTACAAGAATGGAGCCCCCCACGGCAGAAGTTCAGCTCCCCTCATCCTTTGTTCTAGAACTCCAGGTAGAAGGTTCTACTTCATGAGCACTGAATGAACCAGTCAATAAATCTGGCAAAAGAAAACCCACACAAAAACCCACAACCATGTCATCTCCCATTTGTCCCTTTTCCTCTCTCAAACTCACACTCCTGGGAGCACTTAGCATCCTTTATATGCCCCCCACATTACATTACAACTCTTGAGGACCCCAGGTATAAACCTTTGGGGGCCTTTTCTGGGAAAAACATTTAAAATAAATATACAGTTATAAACTAACTGTTATATTTTAGCATAGCATTGGTACAAAGATGGGCATTTTATCATCTATGAACGCACTGTCTTCAGGACTGGGGATGTGGCTCAGACAGCAGAGTGCTTGCCTAGAATTTATGAAGCCCAGTGTTCAATCCCCATCATTGTACAACTGTGTGTGTGTGTGTGTGTGTGTGTGTGTGTACTCCCAGCACTCAGGAGATGGAGGCAGGAGGATCAGAAGTTGAAGGCTATATTCAACTATGTATTAAATTTAAAACCAGCCTGGAATACATGAGATCCTGTCTCTAAATAATATAAATAAAAGAAAAGCATGCTGTCTTCAACCTAAAACTTATAAAGAAGCTCATTTGTGGTTCTGGGGACGGAACCCAGGGCTTCTTATAAGCAGGCAAGCATGCTACCCACTCTGCCAACTTCCTTTAGGGGTGGTTCTTCCTTCCATTCTCAGGGGTGGGTGGATCTGATGCTTAAGGATCTTATCCTGAGACAGCCTCTGGGCATGCTGCAATCTCCAGACACTGTTGGTCCTCAAGGGTGCCACCTGCTTCTTCCCTCAGTGCATCTTCTTGTCATTTCATCTGTCCTGCTGCAGCCTTGGGAAGTGGGTCAGAATAGCTCTTATCACCACCAGCTTACATACACAATAAGGCCCAGGACAGGTCCGGTGACTTTCTCAAGGTCATGTGACCCATCTGTGTGGTTCCAAACACTGACTGTCTTCTGCACCCAGGCAGCAAGGGCCCTTGGGTTTTATGAGAACACTCAGTAGTCGTTGCCTACACACTGACAGATGATTGTGTGTTCCTCTGGGTTTTGTGGATAATTCCCTTGGGCTTGGGTGACTAAGCAGGAGCTCCTGCCCAGCATGCAGAGAAAGGAGAGTCTTGGTCTGATGGTGATCAGTTTTCCCAAAATGTAGTCCTGTTTCTCAGAATGCTCTCTACCACCAAGAAAGAGGAGGAAGGATGGAGGGAGAAAATTAGGCTTCCTGGCTAGTAACTATGCAGAACTTAAGAGTTTTGAGTCTGTTTTGGAGGCACACTCCCAGCTCATGGACCCCACCTCCGCTATAGCAAACAGAACGTGTTTAGGATTCCCTCTTGAAGGCCAATGGAACCATCCCTAGTCCTGGATGTCCAGAGCAAATGAGGCAGCAGGAGGAGGACCAAGAACTCTGGCTGTACCGAGTTTGCTGCTGCTGCACCGAGTTTGGGGAGATGAAGATAGGCTGTGATGTGCTGAGGAGGAGGCAGGGACTTGTTCTTTCTTGAAAGGTTCTTCAAGTTTAAACAGCACCTGAGCTATCAGCCAGCACCCCTGCAGTTTGGGTACATAGATACACCAGGTTCCAGACGTGGGGAGTCTGTTTCAGGGGCCAGCCCCTGCTGCACCTAGGGGAAGGGTGTCTTAGGCAGCCTGGCCAGCCTGTTTCCCTTTCCTGAGGGCTGGAGGAAAAGGCAAGCGTCTTCCTCCCTTCCTCGCCTCCCTTCTTCAGCTCTTCACATCTATTTAGATCTGTCTTTGTGTGTGCGCGCACATATGCACACTGCAGGAGGCATGTGGAGGTCAAAGATCAACTTATGGGAGTTAGTTTCCTACCTCTACTACTCTTAGTGGGTCCCAAGGATCGAACTTCGGTTGTCAGACTTAGCGACGAGTGGCTTTACCCACTGCACTGTGTTGCCGTAGGAGCTTTGGGACCCTCCTCGTCAACATCAGCTCTGCGCTGAGAAAAGAGGGCTACTCAGAAAGTTTCTGCTTTTGCCTAGGTCACAATACATTTTTCTCCCTTCCTTCTCCGTAACAGTTTCAGAGTTTTGGGTCTTCGGCTAAGGTCTTTGGTGGAGACAATTTTCGCGAGGAGAGATGGTGAGGAGCGTGGGATCATCCTCCGGCGTGCATCTAGCTTTCTTTCCACAGGGCTCAGCTCTCTACCACTCCTGGGATTTACACAGAGGACTGAGTAACGTGTCGCAGACTCTTGCACACCACGTTCACTGCAGCAGTGTTCACAATAGCTGAGACGAAGAACTAACTCAGGCGTCCGTCATCAGAGAATGGACAAGGAAAATGTGTGGACACACGGGGATGGTTTTCAGCCATAAACAATAATAGAGATGTCATTTGTAGTAAAACACCCGAAACTGGGGATAATCATATTAATAATTAGATTTTTCTCTCCTTTGTGGCTCTTAGATTTTATGTAGTCATATAAAATAAAAGTAGGAATGAAATTGTCTAGAGGTCCAAGGGGACACATGAGAGAGGTAAGAGAAGGGAGGGGAGGAGGCAGGGAGGGGAGGGCCTCATGCTCCACTATAATGTATATGTGTATGAAAACTTAAAAATTAAAGTTTAGAGAAAGGAGGAGGTGGCCGGAGGACAGATGTCTCTCTGCTCCATGACGGGATAATTCCGGGAAAGACGAGAGCATTTCCTCATGCTCCTTCAGCTGAGGCTCGGGCTGGCTTTAGTCCATCGATTGCCTCATAGAGAAGACCCTAGCCAGAGTCACAGTTTTTAAACGGACACACCACACACGGGCTGCTGCATCTGCTGTGACAGGCGTGAATATCACAGCACACCTGACCAGATGTCCTAACACTTCTTCTGACAGGAACCAGGATGCTGGGTGAGCAGAGACAGCTTGTTGGAGTGGAAAGGACTCTCAGGGGTCCTCCAGCATGCTGCTCAGCCCTGAGTTCCCTATCGGGTGAGGGGCAAGGCTGGCGGCAGGGAAGCCATCTTCAGTCTGTTTATATATATATTACATGTCCAGCCCTATGCTATTAGTTCTGCCTTCAAAGTAAGAGATAGCTCTGGATCCATTGAGCCACCCATCCCCCACTGCCCCTAATATACACACCACTTACAAAAAGGCCTGTGGGGTGGAGTCGAAGTGTAATGGCTGAGATTACACAGTGAATGGGGGAACTTAGATTCCAGGCTGCTAAGTATTATGACCTAAGTATTATGCAGTATTGGTGGGTGTACAGATGGATCCACAGCCGGGGACATCTCTCAAGACTCTGGGAGGTTCATTCAATGCTCAGAGGGAGCTGCCTCTGTGTGTGTAGTTCAGAGATCCATGCCTGAATGAACCGGAGGGACTTTACAATTCTGAAGCTCCCTGGTATAGAACACCCTTCACAATGGCAGCTCAGACGACTTGCTTCCCCAGGGATGGGAATCACTCCATTTTCTGGGACACTCTACATCAGTGGTGACAAGTTTATTGCTACTAAGTTCTTGAACACCAGAAGCAGTGTTCTGAGGACCTAGGAGCTGAATCACAGGACGACCAGAATCATGGGTTCTTAAGATCCTGTACCATCAGGGCTGACTGTGTGGCTCAATTGGTAGAGTGCTGGCCTGGCACGCACAAAGCCATAGGTTCCATTCCCAACACCGCATAAACTGGCTGTGATAGCACACTAACACGATTCTAGACTTTGGGATGTCGAGGTAGAAGGACCAAAAGTTCAAAGTCACCCTTGGCTGCAGAGTAAGTTTGAGGCCAGTCTGGGCTATAGGAGACCCTGTCTCACAAAAACAAGCCAGGGCAGGTGAGATGGCTCAGCACCTCAGCACGTAAAGACACTTGCTGCCAAGCCTGATAACCCAAGTTTGTTCCCCAGAACTCACATGGTTGGAAAGAACCAACTTCTGAAAGTTGGCTTCTAATGTCCACATATGTGCTATAACCTCTTCTACTCCCCTTCCCTTCCTTTCCCTTCCCTTCCCTTCCCTTCCCTCCCTTCCCCTCCTCTCTCCTTCTCTCTCTCTCTCTCTCTCTCTCTCTCTCTCTCTCTCTATCAATGTAATAGGAAGATTGCGAATTTGAAAAATAAAATAAGCAAGCAAACAAACAACCCCATGACATTATGTTGCAGATGGGAAGATTCAGGATCAGTTAGAGCAACGCACTGTACCTGAAAGTCTTCCTTATCTACAGACCCACAGTTTATAGGATGGGCCTGTCACTGAGACACGTTGGCACTGAAAACCAGGTCTCACATATGTGCCCTTGCTGACTTCATCCTCATAAATCGGAAAAACTGAGGATCAGTGAAGGCAAGTTGTGACCTGAGGCCACACAGCTGGTCCTCTTCTGCGAAGTGGGGCTGGGACTCATACACAGATTCTCCCAGGGTTTTATTCATGAACAGATGTGTATGACTTGATGTTCCACACATGATAGTCCAAAGTGGGCCCCTCAGCCTGTGTTCCCTTCCTGTCTGTCTGGGCCTGGGCAGCTGGGGAGTGTCGTGCCCCACCCCAGACAAGTACCTGCTAGCAGCCTTCCAGAAGAGAGCGGAGCGGGACCAGCAAGCTGAGAGTCGAGCGTAGACCTGCTTCCTGTTCCAATGGGGCATGGCTGGACTCCCTCCAGAGATGCCAGTGGGCTCCAACCTCACCCCAGCCCTGGCTTTGGTTCATTGAGAACTAAGCACTCACCAGGTTGTACGCAGGCACCCAGGCACTGCGGTCAGCATGTTCATATTCACAATTTTTCTTCATTTTTGTAAAATCCAGTGGGCAAGAAGCTCTTAACAGCCCATCTTTCAGACAAGGAGGGCAAGGTTCCCAGAGGTCAAGTAAAAGACTCAAAGCAATACAATTGACTGAGGGGTGGTGCTGGGACTGGGGCCCTATGAAGACACAGCATCACTTTCTGGTAGCCCAGATGGAGGAAAGTCCCTGGCTGTCATCCTCACTCTGTGACTTTGGGCAAATCCCTTTCTTCCTGTGGGACTTTATTTTCCTTCCTCTCCTTTAGACTTACCTATTTTTAATTATATGTATACATGTGTGTCTGTATATGGGTTTGTGCTCATGAGTTCAGGTGCCGGTGGAGGCCAGAAAAGTGTGTTGGGTCACCTATAGCCAGAGTCACGAGTGGTTGTGAGCCAAAGACTGTGAGATCTAGGAGGCAAACCCTGGTCCTCTGGAATTCTGACAAGCGCTTTTAACGGCTGAGCCATCTCTCCAGCTCCTGAAAAGAGGGGACCATGTTTAAAGATTAGTTTCATTTTCTTCTCCCATGACTTTTCCTGGGCCCGGAACCTTTCCTTTTCAGCGGGTGTCAATTGAGCTGGGCATGCACCCGGTACTGATTCCTGCGTGCCTAGGGGATCTCATTGCAAATAAGGGCTTAAGCACAGAGTCCTTGTCTTTGGGGAGCCCAGCATCCAGTGGATGGGGACAGTCACTGAACAAACAGGGCAATGAGAAAGACAAGAGTGGCATTGAGTGGGCGTTTCAAACAGGGGTCAGGGGGCAACATGAGGTGAAAAGCAGGTGTCAAGAAGGAGCAGGCTTTGCAGGAGGCTTATGAAGAGGAAGTCTCAAAATCAAAGGTCTTGGGGCAGCTCCCTTTTAAAGCCTTTGCAGAGGGAAAGTGCAGCTTCAGGACAGCAGTAGCTGAGGGGGTGGTCGGATGGCATCACCAGGTGGTTCCAGGACATTTTATGCCATCCTAAGGTGATTAGATCATAACCTAAGAGTTATGAAAAAATTAGAAAAAAATATAACTGGTAATCAATCAATGCGAAGATATGAATTGCTGTGCCTTTTTTTTTTTTTTTTTTTTTTTTACAAGAAGTGTCATGTAGTGCTCCTGGGTATGGGAGGCTCGGAGGGTGAGGCAGGGAGGCCTGGGTGCCTCTACACCCTGCGAGCATGCTCACCTGTTGAGACCAGGTCCCAGGAAACAGCCCTGTAGGCGCAGTGCCCCCCTCCACAAGCTGCCTGTCCACTGTGGTTTCCGGTGGGTCCTATACTTTGCATGTGAGCACATGCATCAAGCTGCCACCCCAGGAAGCATCTCTCTGCCTCTCATCCTCAAGGGAGACCCCGTGGCCACCTCATTCCTACAGTGCATCTTAACGGGTTGACTTGGCGCCTATGCCGGCTAAGCCTGCTCTTGTTGGGACCTGCCCATTGCTGGTGCTGACCCAGGGGAACAGGAAGCGCCCTTCACAGCGGGGCAAGCAGAGCTGCCAGAGCGGGCTGCAAGCACCTGGCTCCCTGAGCTGAGGATTCAATACTGGGCAGTAAGGGCTCTTCTGGCATTTCAGCTCCAGAGATCACGCCATCCTGTGAGAGCTGGGGCCTGAATGATTGGGGTCGCCTCTTGCTAGCGGGGCTGGAGCCGGTAGTCCTGTATGGCTTCTGCTTGGGGCTGCAGGACAGAATAAGGTAAGAACATGGGCTGGGAGGATGAGGAACACTGGTCTGGGGACCCCCCCAAGTGTGGGTGGCTGCCTCCGTCCTGTATCCTTTTGCTGAGGTGCTCGGACTCTAGGCACCCCGAGAAGGTCTTAAGCGACAGACTGAAGTGGTGAGGCTCAAAGGGTGGGCTAGATTCTGCCCCTCTTCTGCCCCGCACTTCCAGAATCCAGGTCAAGTGGGCTTTTCCATTCCCGCCTCCCACCTCAAAACATTTCCTGCAGGCTGTCAGGGAACTCTGTGCCCTGTTCACTGGGGACTCTGAGAAGAGGTGGCGCCCGCCCGTCTTTCCCCCTTGCCCTGGAAGTTTAACTATTCGGTGCCTTTGAAGAACGAGATAACCAGAAAAACGAGTCTGTCCCGTCTAACCCAGGAATGCTCCACACATGGCCTGCAGCCAGGGTGTTCCTGGGAATGGGGTTCCCAGGGGCAGACCCGGCTTCAGCCCTCTCCCTGGGCTCCCAAACTGGCGTCTACCCCTGGATCTTTGGTGCAGGCTCAGCTCTATGGGACACGGGCAAGGCAGTGGAGAGGACAGAGAAATCAGGAGGTTAGTTCAAGGTGAACCAGTTTCTTGGACTAGTTCGGACCTGGCCACCCACCATCCCCAGAATGGGACTCTGCCATGTGAGGCGGGCAAGCGCCATCTGCAGAATGGGACTCTGCCCGTTTGCATATGATGACAGAGTCCCTTTGAGGTTCCGGTCTGGCTGTGACATTCCCAAAATCTAGGAGCTGCCTATCTGGGGTTTAGCTCTGTCGGCAATGGGTAGGGGTGGGCTGGGTGTCCCTATGCCTGGGCCAGGGGAAACAGTCCAGTCTGTGACTACAGAAGCTCCAATCTAGCTCCCACGTCCTCCTGATAGGTGCAAGATCCTGGACTCAGCCTTCCCATTAATAATGGCTAATCTTGTTAAAACTTCCTACAGACTGAATCGCTGCTAGATCAGTCACCTTCATTTTCCCCACAACACGCAACATGGCTATGAGATAGAACCACCCACACACTGTTTTTGAAAGCTAAGGTCTCCAGTTGCCCAGGCTGGCCTCAAACTCACTATGTAAACAAGGATGACCTTGAACTTCCGATCCTCCTGCTGGTGTCTGTCGCACCTCCTCAGTCCTGGGATTATAGGCTTGCACCACCCCACACCTGAGTGATAGTAACAGATCCAGCGTTTTATGCCCATTATGCATGCACTCTCCTTGACGTAGCCCTACTTTCAAACCTAAATAATACACTAACATAGATATTAAATGTTTTTGGTTTTAGTTATACGTATATTATGTATGTATGTATGTATGTATGTGTTTATGTATGGGTTTGTGCAAGTGAGTAAGGGTGCCTGCAGAGGCCAGAAGAAGGTGTCCAATTCCCTGGAGCTGGAGATAGATGCAATTGTGAACTGCTTAATGTGGGCGCTGGGAGCCAAACTCTGGTCCTGCAAGAGCAGTATGTGCTCTTGACTACTGAGCCATCTTCTCCAGTCCCATCTAGATGACTATCTTTATCCTATGTTGTGGAATAGGAATCAAGGTTCCCCGAGGTCAGGGACTAGCTGGAGGATTACCCACTGAGCAAATGGGGATCTGGGGTTGAGATCCAGGTAGCCTGGTGCCACATCTGGGATCTTGTCAGCAGCGCTTCTCTGTAGTCCCTGTGTGCATAAACAGTTCCGTATGGTTCTGGCTCGGCACCAGTGAAGGAGTCTTCCTGAGAGAAACTGCTAGACTTGGACCCTTGGCTAAGAGTTGGAGTAATTTTACCTTCACAGAGTATCCACAGAGGTTCCTGGTGGGAGGGGGGGTGTCCAATGAGTAATCAGAACTAGGATATATCTGTGGAGGCCCCTGAGAGGGTATTTCCAGCTGTCTGTGTTCTGACCCCCGGTAAGTCAGATGGAGGCTCTGTCCACAGGAATGGGTGGGCAGCAGGTGCAGCTATGCTTTTCATTCTGCGCTCACTCTTGCACTATTGAGGAAGGGGATCTGGGGAATGAGAGGAGGAATAAAAGAGGGTAAGCATGGTTACATACATTATAATTATGAAAGTATGAAAATGTCATAATCAAGCCAGTTATTAAGTATAATTAATATGTGCTTTTAAAAAAGAAAGAACCATGGCAATGGGAGCTGTTTCCTTTCCAACTTGAAGCCTTTCCCTCTTTTTATTCAGGAGCTTTTCACCATGACTTTTGTCCTGCTGGGTCTAGCCATCCTGTTGCTCCACCGTGTGGCCTGTGAGAAACCCCTAGAAGAAACCATTCCTCCCTTGGCTTGGCGCTTCACACATTCCCTGTATAACGCCACCATCTACGAAAACTCGGCTCCCAAGACCTACGTGGAAAGTCCAGTGAAGATGGGCATGTACCTGACAGATCCCCAGTGGGTGGTGAAGTACAGGATCATCTCTGGAGATGCAGCCGGAGTGTTTAAGACTGAGGAGTACGTGGTGGGCAACTTCTGCTTTCTTAGGATAAGAACCAAGAGCAGCAACACAGCGCTGCTCAACAGGGAGGTACGAGACAGCTACACACTCATAGTGCAAGCATCAGACAAGAGCCTGGAGTTTGAAACACTGACCCAAGTGGTCATCCACATCCTGGACCAGAATGACCTGAAGCCCCTCTTCTCCCCACCTTCCTACAGAGTCACCATCTCTGAGGACAAGCCCCTCAAGAGCCCCATCTGCAAAGTGACTGCCACGGATGCCGATCTGGGCCAGAACTCTGAGTTCTATTATGCCTTTAATGCCAGGTCAGAGGTGTTTGCCATCCATCCCACCAGTGGGGTGGTCACTGTGGCTGGGAAGCTGAATGTCACATGGCGAGGGAAGTATGAGCTCCAGGTGCTGGCTGTGGACCGCATGAGAAAAATCTCAGAGGGCAATGGGTTTGGCAACTTGGCTCCATTGGTAATTTATGTGGAGCCTGTGCACAGAAAGCCCCCAGCTATCACCTCCGTGGTCATGGCTCCATCAGATGGTGATGAAGGTGACATTTATGCTACTGTCACGGTGGAAACAAATGACTCTGGAGCTGAAGTAGATTCCCTGGATGTGGTTGGTGGTGATCCTGGAAAGTACTTCAAAGCCTTCCAGTCCTATGCCCAAGACAGCAAGTTCAACTTGGTGGCAGTCAGGGCTATTAACTGGGAAGAACACCCGCATGGCTTCAACCTCAGCTTCCAGGTCCACAGTAGGAACAGACCTCCCACCCACTCGTCCATCAGGGCTTTCCACTTCCCACCCTCCAGGCTGAACAACCTCAGATTTGAGAAGACGGTTTACAGGATAAAGCTCAGTGAATTCTCCCCTCCTGGAAGTCGTGTGGCATTGGTGAAGGTCACCACTGCCCTCCCCACTTTGCGTTATGTTCTAAAGCCGTCCTCTGGGAACACGGTATTCAAGCTCAATGCTCGCACAGGCCTTCTCACCACCATGAAGCATGTGGACTTCAATGACCGAAACCAGTACCAGCTCCACGTGAAAACCTCCCTGGGCCTGGCTACCACCACAGTGATCATTGACGTTGTGGACTGTAACAACCACGCCCCAGTCTTCAACAGGTCTTCCTACGAAGGCACCTTCGATGAGAACATCCCTCCTGGTACCAGTGTTTTAACTGTGACAGCCGCAGACCAGGACCACGGGGACAACGGACATGTCACCTATTCCATCGTTGGCCCTAAAACTGTCCCATTTTCTATCGACCCTTACCTGGGGGTCATCTCCACCACCAAACCCATGGACTATGAACTCATGAAAAGAATATATACCTTCCGGGTCCGGGCATCAGACTGGGGGTCTCCTTTTCGCCAGGAGAAGGAGGTGTCTGTTTCTCTGAGGCTCAAGAATTTGAATGACAACGAGCCTATGTTTGAGGAAGTCAACTGTACTGTGTCCCTTCGTCAAGATGCACCAGTCGGGAAATCGATAATGGCTGTGTCCGCCATAGACATGGATGAACTTCAGAACCTAAGGTATGAAATTGTGTCTGGCAATGAACAAGACTATTTCTATCTTAACCATTTCTCAGGGGTGATATCTCTCAAACGCTCTTTTATGAATCTCACTGCCGTTCGACCCACCAACTATTCTCTGAAGATTACGGCCTCTGATGGCAAGAACTATGCATCCCCCACAACTCTGAAAGTCACTGTGGTGAAGGACCCTCACTCTGAGGTCCCTGTACGGTGTGACAAAACAGGAGTGCTGACCCATATCACAAAAACCATCCTCCAGTCCGCTGGGCTCCAGGGCCAAGAGTTGGGTGAAGAGGAATTTGCCTCCCTCAGCAACTATCAGATCAACCACCATGCTCCCCAGTTTGAGGACCACTTCCCTCAATCCATCGACATTCTAGAGCAGGTGCCCATTAACACCCCCTTGGCCCGCCTGGCAGCCACTGACCCAGATGCTGGCTTTCACGGCAGTCTGGTCTATGTGATTGCGGATGGCAATGAGGAAGGTTGTTTTGACATTGAGCTGAAGACAGGGCTGCTCACTGTGGCAGCAGACTTGGACTATGAGACCACCAGCTTCTACGTCCTCAATGTGACTGTGTATGACCTGGGCACTCCCCAGAAGTCTTCCTGGAAGCTGTTGACTGTGACCGTAAAAGACTGGAATGATAACCCACCCAGGTTTCCTCCGGGTGGGTACCAGCTCACCATTTCTGAGGATACAGACATTGGAACCACGATCGCAGAGCTGAAGACGAAAGACGCTGACTCAGAGGATAATAGGAGGGTTCGCTACACTATGCTAACCCCCACCGAGAAGTTCTCTCTCCACCCACTCACTGGGGAGCTGGTTGTCACAGGACACCTCGACCGGGAATCAGAGGCTCGGTACATACTCAAGGTAGAGGCCAGAGACCAGCCCATGAATGGCCACCAGCTCTTCTCTGTCACCGACTTGATAATCACATTGGAGGATACCAATGACAACCCTCCGCAGTGTATCACACAGCACAGTAGACTGAAGGTGCCAGAGGATATGCCCCTTGGGACAGTCTTGACATTCCTAGATGCGTCTGACCCTGACCTGGGCCCTGCAGGTGAAGTGAGATATACCCTGGTGGATGACGTCCATGGAACCTTCCGGGTGGAGCTGATGACCGGAGCTCTGAGTCTGGAAAGAGAGCTGGACTTTGAGAGGCGGGCTGGTTACAATCTGAGCCTTTGGGCCAGTGACAGTGGGAAGCCTCTAGCCCGAAGGACCCTCTGCCACGTAGAAGTATTAGTCCTGGATGTAAATGAGAACCTCCATTCTCCTTGCTTCTCATCCTTTGTATATCAGGGCCAGGTGCAGGAGAACAGCCCTGCAGGGACCGCAGTCATGGTAGTCACGGCCCAGGACGATGACAGTGGCTTGGATGGAGAGCTCCAGTACTTCCTACGGACTGGCACTGGCTTGGAAGCCTTCAGCATCAACCAAGACACAGGTACTAGGGTGAGGTACACGGGATGCTGGGGCATGGAGAACAGTGGGCTGAAATGGGACATGGGAACAACACGGGAGAATTCACCCTCCTGACCCTTGTATTTTAGGTTTGTCTTTATGAGGATTTTTACTGAAGGTTTTTTTTATATAGGCACACACATATATATACATACACATGTATGTATAAAATACATATTATATGCATATAATAAACATATACATCCCATTTATGAAAGTGATACATGATAGTTATCTATGTTTTTTTTAATTTTTGAGACTATAATTTAATTACATTTCCCCCTTCTATTTCCTCCTTTCAAATTCTTCCATATATCCTTCCTTGCTCTTTTTCAAACTCATGACCTCTTTATTATTTATTTATTTATTTGGTTTTTTGAAACAGGGTTTCTCTGTGCAACAGCATTAAATGTCCTGGAACTTACTCTGTAGACTAGGCTGGCCTCGAACTCACAGAGATTGGCATGCCTCTGCTCCGTCGAGTGCTAGGGTTAAAGATGTGTGCCACCATTGCCCGGTGACCTCTTTTTTTTCTTTTACTAATTGTTATATGCATATATATTCCTAAATATATTCAGTTCATGTAATGCTGCCTGAATGTATGTGTGTAAGTTTTCAGGGTTGACCATTTGGCATTGGACAAAGAATTGGTCTGCTCTTCCCTGGGAAAGGCCTCTTCTCCCATTCCCAGCCTTCCTTAGTTACCTATAGTTTTGTGTGTCGAGACCTCGTGGCCTTCTCTCCATCCATTTTGGCATCTATGTTCCTTGGTGTCCTTGTTCAACTCTCATTTGGGTGGTCACGTTAGTGAGACTCGGGATGTAGTTTCTCATGTTAGCAGACAACTCAATCTCACAGCAAACTCATGACCTTCTGACTGCTACACCCTTTCCACGCAATCTCCTACAAAGTTCCTTGAGCCTTAGGTGCAGGAGTGTTTCTTAGATGCATTCAGTGGGATTGGGCTCCACAACTCTGCTTTTTGATGGGTTGTGGTTTTTTGTAATGGTCTTCATCTGTTGCAAAGAGACGCTTCCTTGATGAGGGAAGAAGGCTCTACATATCTGTGGATAAACGGACAAATGCGTAGATTGTGGCGAGGGATTATGTTGGATTAGTAAATTAGTGGTTGTAGATTCTCCTCCAGGATCCTTGACTTCGCCAGCAGTGAATAGTCAGCTGGGTTTCCAGCACCAAGCATGCTCTCCCTCTTGCTGAGCAGGTCTTAAACCCAATTAGAAAGCTGTTGGCTACCACCAAAGTATGCTTGCCACTGCTAAGGTTATTGTGCCATAATGCTTGCTGAAGTGGTTCATAGGCACCATTGCTGGTTGGGACTGTTGGTTGCCTCTCTCCTTTGGAAGCTTGCATGGTGCCTTCTGGTACTATGAAAGCTAGTCCTCAGGGAGGGGGCTTTTGGGTTAGTTCCAGTTCAGGGGCCTCTGGGCCCTGTTTCGGAAGTGCATAGTGTTTTCAGCAATTGGGACTCACCTTCCACCTCTGGGAAGTAACCAAGGGCAACAGCAATAGAATGTGTGTTTTGAGATTCTCCTGGACAGCCCTGGCCAACAACTTGAACGAGGGCTTCTCGGGTCTGCTGTTAGGTTTTTTTTGTTTAGGTGGTCTTTGGCTCTTAGAGGGAGCACCATCAGCCCAGATAACAAAGGCTCATTAAGTCTCTACATGGATATTTATACACAGAATTACATGTACTAGGTGCTTGGGTATTTTGTTTGTTTGATTTTTGGTAAATAGTTAAGAGTACGATTCCTTGTGGCTTTTTCAGACATCCTTATTTGTTATTTTGCCCACTTCCTTTTCTTCTGAATTAATCTCCCCCACGCTCTAAAAGCCCCTCTTTTCCATTTCCGCAGATCACTTGTACCCTGCTATTCTCCTTTGCCCTCCTCCCTCCTTAAGAAGCCTCCCTCTCCCACTTCCTGGATCAGATCATGTGTACACTGCTACTCCCCGCACTACTGTACCCCAAGCCCCATATCCTGGCAATGATCCGGTTATGCTTTCCTGTGTTCTGTGGTTACTACAGCCAATGTACTCACACATGAAGGTTTGGAGCTTGGAGCTTCCAATAAGAGGCAATGTACAACAGTTGTCTTTCTGGGTCTCTGTTACATCATTCAATATGATCTTTTCCAGTTCACTCCATTTACTTACAAAGTTCATGCTTTCATTTTTCTTTAAAGCTGAATAGTTTCCCATAGTGTGCACCACATTTTCACTACCCATTCATCAGTGGTGGGACATTTAGGTTGTTCCTGTTTCCTAGCTGTTGTGACTAGAGCAGCAATAAGTGGGGCTGAGTAAGTATCTGTGGGATAGCATGTGGCGCCCTTTGGGAATACGCCAGGAGTCACATATCTGAGTCACAGAGTAGATTTATTAAAGCTTTTTGAGAATTCTCCACCCTGATTTCCATAGTGGCTGCACCAGTTTGCAGTCCCACCAACAGTGAATCAGGGCTCCCTTTCCCCACGTCACCTCCAACATTTGTGTCAGTTGTTCCGTTGATCTTTGCCATTCTGGCTGGTGTTTTGAATTGCATTTCCCTAATTAGTCTCCTCCTCCTCCTCCTCCTCCTCCTCCTCCTCTTCCTCCTTTTTCCTCTCTACTGAGATCCCAGACCTATTTTTTGAATGGGTCATTTGGGGTTTTTACCTTTTTTTTTTTAGTTGTTTATATATATATATATATATATATATATATATATATATATATATATATATATATATTATGGATATTAATCCTCTGTCAGATGTAGAGCTAGCAAAGATTCTCTCCCATTCTGTGGGCTTCCTCTTCACCCAGTTGATTGTTTCTTTATCTGTGCAAAAGCTTCGTAGTTTTTTGAAGTCCCACTTGTCAGTTGTTGGCCTTAATTGTTGGGAAATGGAGTCTTACTCAGGAAGTCCTTCCCTACACCTGTGTCCTGTAGGCCCTGCCTGTGTTTTCTTCTAGTAGTTTCAGTGTTTAGGCTTCAAAGTTAGGTCTTTGGAGTCAGTTTTTGTGCAAGGTAATAGATATGAGTATAATTTTTTTCTTCTGCATGTGGACCCCTTAAATTTCCCAGTATCACTAGTTGAAGATGATTTCTTTCTCTAGCATATGTTTTTGACATTTTTGTCAAATATTAAGTAGTTGAAGTTACATACATTCGTGTTTGAGTCTTTGATGTTGTTTCTTTGGTCTACATGTCTGGTTTTGTGCCAATACCATATTATTTCACTACTCTGGTTCTGTAATATATCTTAAAGTCTTGAATTATAGTTTGTTTCTTGGGCGAAGGACAGGGTAGTGTGGTGGCAAGAGTATTCCATTTAACAGACTCTAGACCCAGCTCTCTCAATCTCTCTTTCCTCCTCCTCTTTTCACCCTTCTTCTTCTCTCTCCAGGGTTTTTCTGTGTAGCCCTGGCTGGCCTGGAACTCTCTATGTAGATCAGGCTCGCCTCGATCTCACAAAGATTTATCTGTCTCTGTTTCCCAAGTGCTGAGATACTAAAGGTCAATATCATGCTCAGCCCCAGCTCTTCTTCTTACTCACTATATAATCTGGACCAAATTTATTATCCCTATCTGGGCCTCAGTTTCCCCATTTGTTACCTCTGGCAGGCTCTGCTTTGATTGTGAGTCTAGACCCTGCCCCTTGTGCAGACCTTGTCAGCTGAAAGTGACCAGTGAGAACTTAAGGTACAGGCTTCTTGTGCCCACTGTTAGAACCTCACGTCCTAGAGCAGAGCTGGCCCTTTTAGGTAGTTTGTAGAGGACATGAACTAAAGACCGGAGCTAGGTCCCTAAAGCCATGAAGTGATGAAGTAGAGAGCAGAAACATATCCCTCACACCTCTAACATTCAATGTGAGGATCCACCAGGACTGAAGGACTGTCGGGATCAGGTTAAGGCCAATGGTAGGACATCCCACTTACAGAATGTAAGGAAGCTAGCTGGAACTTGGGTTGAAGCAGTTGGGCATAGCTGGTAAACTTTCACTGTCTTCTGGAAGCCTTGTATATGTCTGCATGCCAGAAGCAAGGGCCGTTTGAGCAGAGACAGTTCCCCCTGTGTCCAACTCAGCATCTCCCACCTCATGCTGACAGCCCTACCTGCTTTCCCTGGGTTGTCAGTCAGCATCCTTTCCATAGTACTGATCAGTGGATGTTGGGTAGGGTGATTTTTGTTCTTGTTCAATTTGTGTGTGTGTGTGTGCACGTGAATCTGTGTGTATGTATATCTGAACACGTGCTTATGTGTGTGTGCATTGTATATATATGTGTGAATGTGCCCATACATGTGGGCGGGCACATCGAGGCCAGAGGCTGATGACAGGTTTCATCCTCTGTTGATCTCCACTTAATTGTTGGAGACAGTCTGTTATGGAACCCCAAGGCTCACTGATTCAGCTAGCTTGGCAGACAACAAGCCCTACAGACTCCTCTGCCTTCTTCACCCCCTTCCCCAGTGTTGAAGTGATGGGCACCCACCACCGTACCCAACTCTTATGTGGGTGTTGGGGATCTGAATTCAGGTTCATACTCATATAGCAGGTAGTTCACAGAGCCCTCTCCCCAGCCCTGGGTAGGGTAGTTTCTAAACCTCTGTGAGATCTGAGTATATTGGGTTTCATCACTTGCTGTCTCCAGGAATGCTCGAGACTCTGGCACCTCTGGACCGAGAATTCACACCCTTCTACTGGTTGACGGTACTGGCTGTGGACAAGGGCTCCGTTCCCCTCTCTGCCGTCACTGAAGTCTACATTGAGGTTACGGACATCAACGACAACATACCCTGCATGTTGCAGCCTGTGTTCTACCCCTCTGTCCAGGAAGATGCCCCCTTGGGTACCTCCGTGCTTCAGCTGGAGGCCTGGGACCCAGACTCCAGCTCTCAAGGGAAGCTGACCTTCAACCTTACCAGTGGGAACCACATGGGGTACTTCGTCATTCATCCTTCCACAGGTGAGGCCTGGAGAGCCGGAGGGACGGGATATACATCTACAAGAAGGTTCTCGGAGTGTTCCTGGGGCAGCACCAACATTACCTGCAGACAGCTTGGAAATTCCAATTCTCAGGCCCCCATCTAGACCTGTCCAGTGCATGATCTGAGGCAGACTCCAGAAATGTATGTTTTAGCAATGCAAACACAGCATTCTTACAGGTGCCAAAGTTGATATGCTTTTCAACCATGCCATCTCCACAAGAAAGTGAGAACTTGTTGAAATCTTCCTTGCCTTGGGGTTCAACAGGTGACCCAGAGGTCAAGCTGAGATTATTCAGACCTTCAAATGTTCTCCAACTGACCCTTCCCCCCAAGCCACAGCCACGGCCAGAGCCATCATTAGCTTTTGTTCTACTAATTTCTGTTGCTGTGGTAAAAATATTTTAATCAGAAGCAACTTAGGGGAGGAAAGGGTTTAGCCCATAAAGATATCTTATTGGTTTATACTTCCAGGTCATAGTTCATCACTGAGGGAAGTCAGACTAGGAACTGAAGGCAGGAGTCGTGGAGGAAGGCCGCCTACTGGCTCTCTGACTTGCTCACAGGCTTCTATTTAGCTGGCTTTCTTATGCAGTCCAGGATTGCCTGTCTAGGGAGTGGTGCCCCCTGCAGTGAGGCGACCCTTCTACATCCAGTAACTGTCAAGCCAACCCTCCATAGACACACACACACAGGCCAATATGATTTGGCAATTCCTCAACTGAGACTTTTCTTCCAAACGACTCTAGGCTGTGTCAAGTCAACGACTAAAGCTAACTGGGACAGCTCTGACTGCAGACTAGTCTCAGATCTGTCCACAAAACAGTGACAATTGTGATTTCACCCACATCCCATCAGCCTCCTCACAGGCCCAGGATCGTAGAAGGTTCAGGGGAATCCAGGGGTAACCTCATCGCAGCAATGACCCAGGGAGAGCCTTCCAAAGATAGTTGGTTTGATTCACACTAACTTTAAGCACAAATTTGCTAAGTTGTAGTTCACATTGGCAAATTCCATAGAACATTCCAGATCTCTTGAAGGTCTTCAAAGATAGCATGCTCTGACCACGTTCTCTTCCTATTCCCACAGGGCCACCGTGTACCAGAGACTGACAGCACATCACACATACAATCTTTGGTCCCCACAGTCCCCTTCCTGACCCCTGTTGTCTCGGTCCCAGTCAGATCCCTCCAGTTAGGACACCTGCTGCTCTTGTTCCATAGAAGTCTGACATTCCCATGTGACCCCTTCATTCTGGCCCCGTAATGTGCTTTTGCCCCATAAGGACAGACAGTAGAGGGGAAAGGGGAATAGCTTATCAATTTTCCCAGGAGCCCCGAGCCATACAGTCTTGGCAGGGAATGCCAAGAGTCTGGGGTTAACCTTTGACATCAGGTTGTAGCTACATCCTCTTCTTTCTGAGGTGAGGAGGCTTTTCTTTGAGAAAACTAGTCTAAGCAAGTTCACCCCTCAGGCTCACCCCTGTCACCAATGTCCTACCCCCACACCTCTCCTCCCCACTCCTCACCTAAGGCATTAACTCCTCGGCTTTTCCCAACCCCCTTCTCTTCTATTTACTGTCAACAGGCCTCTGGCAGCAGGCGTGGCAAGATGCCCTTGCAGGCAGAGGCACTCCCAGCTTCCCTGAAGCCGTGCAGAAGAAATCATGACTAGTCTGAACTCTTACTTTTACCATGATAATTGTACCCGCCGTCAGCCCCCAACCACTTCCTCACATTGACCACGCCCATCCGCGTCTCCACTGTAGGAGCCTGAAAGGTCTCTCTATGTCCTTGAGATGAAGTCAGGGTCCCCTGTGTCCATGAAGCTGGTGCCTAAACCGGCCCCACTGACCTCTCTGGCTTCACCTTACCCCTCTCACGGTACCTCTGTTGGTTCCAGCTACCTGCCTGTCAACATAAAAACCGCAGCTCTCATCTTAAAGGGAATAAGAGATGGTTTACTCCAGAGCCATTCTGAGTGACCATGGCCAGAGAACGTGGATTTAGGCAACACCAATCAAATTCCACATTCCAACACAGATGCAGTTTCACAGGGTTTTTATAGTTCTACGGAACAAAGACAGCCATAAATCTAGGCAACTATAAACTATATTGGTGGGTACACCAGAGAGGCACACAGAGAGCAGGGGAAGATTTTTTTATAGACCCAAGATGCTGTCTGACAACATTCTTAGCTCTTAGATTGGTGGAAGCTAGTGTTCTGCTAAGTTAATAGCTTCTAAGAGGTTTCTATTTATTATCACAAGGTGTTATAGTTCAGATCCAGAGTGAGACAAGAAAGCTAAAACCTGCCCGAGATAAAGTAATTCGCCTCTGAACCTACAAAGTTCCAACCTCCCCACAGGACTGAAATTCCAGTCGGCCCATCAGTCTCTACAGACAGACTCCTTCCAGGAGATTTCTGCTGTTGTTCACACCCAGACACAGCTCCTTCAGGAATTTTCATCCATAGCTGCTGTGGACTACAGAGGCTCTTCCCATGGGGTTTGGCACCTGCTACTGTCCCAGTCAGAACTCACTGCCCTCTCTCTCACTGTGCAGCCCTGGTTGACCTGGAACTTGCTAAGTAGACCAGGCTGGCCTTGAACTCACAGAGATCTGCCTGCCTCTGCCTCCCGAGTGCTGGGATTAAAAAGGATTGGTTACATATCAGGCTTCTTCTCTCTTTTTGTTTGTGTGACCTCTACTGTCCCACAGAGACCAGTCAACTGCATTTCCTTGTACCGGCGTGAATAAATGCAGGCAAATATTAAAGAATATATACAAATTTAATGATTAAATAAAACTTACAGAACCAAAGTTCCCGTGTAGCACAGGAGGTAGGAAAGCTGGATTTATCAGTCAACCATCGCCCGAGGCAAAACCCGCCCCTTAAAGGGGCTGGCTTAACCCTACATTTCCTAATATCATAACACACCTGCCGGCACAGCTAACATACCACACAGTCCACTGTATCCATTTAAGTGATTGTTCCACTAACTCTCCATGTCCACTGGACTTCAACAGGTCTCTGAAAAAGAGAAACTGACTGCTTTTGCCTGTCTTAGTGTCTTCAGTACCTGGCGCTACCATAGAGTACAGTAGACGCTCAACAAATAACTTTTTTTTTCATCTAAATTTATATTTTTAATATGAATATGCTTGCTCTTTGACCTGGAATTAGCAAAACTGTGAGGGAACAGTCAACAAGTAACTTTTAAATGGATGAATGAGTTCTTGTTTGTGATCCATACCCTTACCCAGCAAACGCTTATAGACCTTGTCCCCTGCGAGGCCTTAAAGCCGTGTGCTGTAGAGAGATGTAAAGAGAAATCTGATCTTGTTCTAGGCCTTGGGGAAGTCGGCCCATGAGAACCATAGATATTTAGGGATAAATACTGTAGGAATAGCACCAAAGAGTAAAGTATATGCAGGTAGATAGGTGCTTTTGGTGCTCGGGGGAGGGAAAGAGCTGCTGGGTGTGGCCAAACTGTGGTGGCCTAATGAAGGAAGTGGGGATAAGCAGTAGTCTCAGAGGGCACAAGGACAGGGAGGGTGACCTGAGAACCTCCTGGTCATTGTGGATGGAGGTCACAATCTGGAGATAGCACATTTCCACCCCGCATAACTGGTGAGGTCTTGGGAACATTTCTGGACTACCTAGGGGGCAGATGGAGAGGGAAAAGGGTGACCCTAAGGTGGACTGATGGGGAAGCTTTGTTAATTTAACTAGAGTGTCAGCTTAGGCTGGGGGAGGCAGGGACTTCCACCACAGAGGCTCAGTGGATGCTTCAATCCCTACGCGGGGCTTCAGCCATGTCTCACCTTCATGAGTATTCTCTGGGAATCCAGACACGGCTGTCAGAGAGAAACTCAGGGGTAGACAAGAAGGCAGTGACTCAGGAAGTTCCAGGGCAGCGGTTTCAGGAACACAGGACCTTAAAGGGTAAAGGAGGAGGTGGGGAGAGAAAGTTCAAGGCAGAGACAAAACAGGGCTGAGCATAGTGGTTCTATACCTCGAATCCCAGCACTCAGGAGACTGAAGCCAGTGTCTGACTGGGCAAGCTGGTGATAACTGTGTGGACTGCTGAGTTTTGGACCCATCAGTGCCTCATAGTGAAAATGGACTTAGGTGGGAACCTTAGTTAGCACGTTCTCTATTCGTGTCTCCCACTTCCTCACCACGCCTTCCATTTCTCCAGAGCTCTAAAAGTCCCCCCCCCACACACACACACAAACAAACAAAAAACAAAGCAACAAACCCAGGACTCTCATCTGAGAGTTACGTGTGATATTGAGCCCACCCCAGTAACAGCCCTTCATTCATTGCTCTCCATCCATCCGTTTCCAGGTCTGCTCTCCACTGCCAGACAGCTGGACCGAGAGAGCAAAGATGAGCATGTCCTGGAGGTAAGTGGTGGGGAGTCTGGGCACTGCCTTTGGGAGCCCCAGAAGGAGGCTGGGCTGTAGGCAGCCAGCTGCATGGCCCCAGCACTGTGTCTGTGGCTGTGGCTGGGGTGTAGGGCTGAGGTGGGACAGTACAGTTTTTCTGTGACTAGTGGTAAGAGTCCTTCGGCCTTCACTGGCTCTTTGGTACTGAGGAGGGAAGGAATCTGAAAACAGATCCAAGCATGGGAGGATGGCTGGGTTAATGTGTAGTTCCTAAAGTAAGTGCTGGAAGTGGGAATACATGCTTGTCAGGTCTAGTTTCTAAACCATTCCTCCTGCCTTGGAGAGAAAACCACTTAACGGTCCTTTACTACAGTTGATGTGGGGCCAGGATAAACATTTTTTTTGTCTTCTGGATCTGTGTTCTTTCTAGGGTGTCTGTAATATCGCCCAAGCACCCCTGATGCTCAGCCTCCTACAAGGAGTATTCTAGAGGGGAGTAAATTAGCAGAGGCTACAAATCTAGTTCTTTCCCCTCCTGAGCAGCCCACGACTCACCCACACGCATCTCTTCTGGCCTTAAGGGCTTCCGGAGGGCAGGATGCATATTTGCTTTTCTATAATACAGGCTCTGAAATTCTCTTTCCCTGTGGTCCCAGCTATTTAGGAGGAGACTCTCAAGTTCAAAGTCAGTTTTGGTTACAGGAATTCAGGGAAGTCTGTGCAACCTAGTGAGATACCTATCTCGAGAGAAACAATAGAGAAAAAATGAGGGCACAGGTCACTGGGAGAGCATGTTCATAGCATGCATGAGGCCCTGGGTTGACAATAAAAATCAGGAAAGAAAGACTAAGGAAAGGTGTCTGTCACTAAGAGCAAGTGGCCTTGAATTCCCAGTTCAGTTATCTTTAAAGTCTAGAACAGCTGGTTCTCAACCTGTGGGTCACAACCCCCTTGGGGCAGAATGACCTTTTCACAAGGGTCACCTAAGACCATTGGAAAACATAGATATTTACATTGAAATTTATAACAGCAGCAAACATTACAGTTGGGAAGTAGCAATGATGATAATTTTATGGTTGGAGTAATCACAGCACGAGGAACTGTATTGAAGGGTGGCAGCATAAGGGCAGCTGAGAGCCGCTGCTCTGGAAGTACTTCTGCAGTGCAGTGTGGGGAATCAAACCTAGGACCTCATACATGCTAGACGAGTGCTCTACCACTGAGCCACCTTCCGACCTCTGAGCTACTGTGAATGGAAACGCCTTGTCTCGTACCATTTCCTCAGGACTATGGATGTCTCAGCGGGTTAGGTCCCTGTGACAGCAGAGCGTGATTCTGACGTTAGAATTTATTTCATGTATTGGGTGGCGTGTCTGACCCGGGTTTTACCCATTCCTGCAAAATGCCTTCTAATGCAAGCAGAGAACAAAACTTCTGTCAGTCACAAGCCAAATAAGATGATGATGATGATGATGATGATGATGATGATGATGATGATGATGATGATGGAAGAGGCCCAGGAGTCTTCTACGTGAATGTCAGGCTTTCACAGCAGATTCTAACCATGACTGCTTCTGGTTCTCTGTGGTTTCTTTTTGTTCTTGCTGCTCCAAGGTCAGATCATTGCCGTAGCAGCCATCAGCTCTAACTGCGACTACTCGTGGGCTAGTGGTAGCCATGGTAGGACCGTGGCAGTCCTAGGCACTGCTTCCCGGTGACGTCACAGGAGCTCACACACCGTTCTGTCTACAGGTGACTGTGCTGGATAACGGGGAGCCCCCTCTAAAGTCCACCTCCAGAGTGGTGGTGTGTATCTTGGATGTCAATGACAACCCGCCCATGTTCTCCCACAAGCTCTTCAATGTCCGCCTTCCTGAGAGACTGAGCCCCTTGTCCTTGAAGCCTGTGTACAGGCTGGTGGCTTCAGATCCAGATGAAGGTCTCAACGGTGACATCACCTACAGCATTGAGGAGAGTGATGAGGAGGGCTTCAGAATTGACCCTGTCACGGGGGTTGTTTCCTCCAGCAGCACTTTTGCGGCAGGAGAATACAATATCCTAACGGTGAGCGACTGAGGGTTTGCAGAGTCAGAGGGAGTGGCTGGTGATTTTCCTGTTTCCCTTCCCTTCCCTTCCCTTCCC
>NC_022014.1:43436642-43468185 GCF_000317375.1 Microtus ochrogaster
TCCTCCTCCTCCTCCTTCTTCTTCTTCTTTTTTTTTTGCCTGCTTTAGCTTATAAAGAGAAGGCGGGGCCAGACTCACTCCTGAGAGACACTCTCAGCCTACTCTGCTGGACCAGCATTAATACATTCCGGAGGGTTGCGTCCCCAAAGATGGTCACTAAACTCCACTTTGAGTGTGTGTGCATGTGTGTGAGTGTGTGCGTGTGTGTGCACATGCATGCGTTCTTGGGAAGTTAGCACTGAGAAATAGGGCTCTCTTGGGTGAAGGGCAACAGCTTCTGTCAGGAGACAGTGACCTTGATTCCTTCGCCTTATTCGGACAAGTTATTTAAGGCTTTTGAATCTCTATAAACTGAGCTTAAGATGCTAGTGTGTCAAAAGGCAGATCACAAGTTCTCACACCGCACTGCTAAACTGAACACAGCCTTGTTGCTGGAGGGTCACATGACTCAGGGTACAACTTCATCATATGGAGTCCCCATTTCTGCCTACAGAGGGGAGAAAAATTATACCAGGGTTGAACGCTGCACCCAGAGCTCTTAGGTTGAGGACTGATCATCGCAGAGCTTAGTGAGTCTGGCTCATCGTTTGTTGGCGGTGATATGAGGCCAATGAATATAAACTCCGGTTTAGGAATCAGTATGCAGCAAGATATGGCGGTTGTCTTGGCTAATCCTTCTCACCACTGTGATCAGACTCCTGACAGGAGCAGCTTAAGGGAGGAAAGATTGAGGATTTTGTCAGTGATTTCTTTGCCACGCCCATTTGGGCAACCATGGTGGAAGGATTATGTGGCAAAGGTGAAGTATTGACTTTCATGGCTAACCAGGGAGCTGAGAAAAGGAGATTCAGGTGGGGTCCAAGGTAAGATATGGTCCCCAAAGATGTGGCCCTGGTGACCTCCAACTCAGTCCACCCCTACCTCTCACCAGCTTCCATCATTCCAAGCTATATATCAAGAACCCAACAAGAGACTGACCCACTGATTAGGTCAGCTCCCTTACAGGCTAATCTTTTCTGGAAATGCTATCACAGATATGCCCAAGGGCATGCTTTACTATCTCCTAAGCATGGCTCAGTTGTATTAGTTACTCATGTTGTTGTGGGGAGTGGGAGGGAGGATGACACACAGATAAAAAGACAAAAACAAAAACAAAAAAAAATGACCAAAAACAAGAAGAAAGGGTTTGGTTTAGCTTATGGTTCCAGAGAGATAAAGTCTATAAATGGCAAGGAAGGCAAGGAAGTAGAAGCAGAAAGCAGGAAGCAGAAAAATCACATGTCATCCATACACAGGAAGCAGAGAGAGCACAGGAAGTGGGGCAAACTGATAAACTCACCATAAAGCCCACCCCCCAGTAACATACTTTCTCCAGCAAGGCTGTACCTACTGACAGATGAAGGTACCCAACTTCATCAAACAGTGTTGTCTACTGGGGATCAAGTGTTCAAATATCTGAGCCAAATGTAGACATTACTTGTTCAAACTGACACACCAATCAAAGTGACAACCAATATTAGCTGCCCTTGTGCTTTTTGCTTCTCCCCCACCCTCGCCAACAAGAGATTCTAGAAGATAAGCTAGATTTTTTTTTTCACCTAGTAACTAACAAAACTCTTGCCTATCATTGCCATTCAAGTGTGTGCCCCACGGGTGAATGAGTGAGTGAGTGGAAGGCCTCTTCCACGGTGACTCAGCTTGGCTTTTGGTGTCTCCTTAGATCAAGGCAACAGACAGTGGGCAGCCAGCTCTCTCCACCAGTGTCCGACTTCACATTGAATGGATTCCCCAGCCTCGGGCATCCTCCATCCCACTGTCCTTTGATGAGCCCCACTACAGCTTCACGGTCATGGAAACGGACCCTGTGAACCACATGGTGGTAGTCATCAGTGTAGAAGGGCGGCCTGGCCTCTTCTGGTTCCACATCTCAGGTGAGGACCAAAGAGGACAAATCCTTCTATTTTTATATTCCCCCCTGGTGCAATATTCTCTCCCTCTCAAGGTCATGCTCATTGACATCTCCTCCTTTTGTTCTGAGTGGTGATCACCTCTTCTCTGGTTCTCTGGGACATTGTATAAAAGGGAAAACACATCTGTGGAGCCTCTTTTGTTATAGCTGAGACCTCAGGTGGACCCAGGGATTCCCCCAAGGATCCATCTCCTGAATCTCCTGAGTTCCACACCTTCCCAAAAAGAGTGCCACTATCTGAAGACCAGTCATTCAAGTCCTGGGCCATGGGGCATACTACATGTTCAAGCCCCAACAATCCCAGAAACAGAATAAATTCTACAGCAGCTTCTGATTTTCCTACAGGACTCTTCAGCCCCCACATCCCTGCTTTTTGCTAGATCACTTGATAAGTTGGACAGATAATGTAGCATTTTGGGGGGCCACCTAAGGAAATACGATCCAATCTGTCACCAGGTAGTTACCATTCCCAAATAGTCTTAGACTCTTGCTCAGCCTCTTCCTTGGATACCCACAGTCTTGACAGCCAAAGTCAGCTAAGATTGCTTTTACCATGTGCTCTAGATCTGTGGTCAAACCCAAGCTAGGCTAGAGCTGCCTAAGTTACTGGTGTTGTATCTGCTCCTTCCCTCCTCCAGATGGGGATAAGGACATGGACTTTGACATTGAGAAGACCACGGGCAGTATTGCCATAGCCAGGCCTCTTGATGCAAGGAGAAAGTCAAGCTATAACTTGACTGTGGAGGTGACGGATGGGTTTCACACAATTGCCACCCAGGTAAGAGGCCTTGGTCAAGAGCTCCTGTTTCAGAACGAAAGGAGAGGGGAACTTGGAGTAAGGCTATTAAAGGCTTTTGATTGATGTGAGGCTCCTCAAAGAAGTTGGAATCTGAGTTCTGGATACCAGTCTTACTTGATACACACTCCACTTCTGTGGTTGTGGGAGAATTTTTCCCCATCCTACATCTCTATATATTGAAAGAATTTACACAAACAAACAGTTTTAATTAAAGATAGTTTGCCATAAGGACTCCAGTGGGTATGAGAAATGACAGGTCATGGGGCTTTCAGCTTCTACTCTGACTGTCGTAGAGTAATGCCACTTCATACGCTAGAATTTTACATATTTTGCTTGAAGAAATGGCCCAATGAAATTGTTCTGTTTTGTTGTTGTTGTTATTGTTTGTTTTGAGACAGGGACTCTTCCTGTGGCTGTGGTAAGACATCATGACAAAAGCAGCTTAAGAAAGATGGGGTTGATTTGGCTCCCAGTTCCAGGTTACATCTCTTCAGTGCAGGGAACTCGGGCTGCAGGAATTTTGAAGCAGCTGGTCACATTCTATCCAAGTCAGGAGTAGAAAGCAATGAGTTAACACATGCATGCTAGAGTTTACTTGTTTCCTCTGCTGTTATATAGTTCAGGATCCCTTGCCTCGGGCATGGTGCCATATTGGGTTGGTCTTCCTACCTCAATTGATATAATTAGGATAATCCCTCACAGACTTGTCTATGAGACAACTAGTCTAGATAACACCTCCTTGAAACGCCATTCCCAGGTCATTCTACTTTGTGACAAGTTCACAATTAACACTAACCATCACAGGGACTTACTCTGTAGCCAGACTGGCCTGGAACTCATCGTATTGCCCAATATGGCATCAAACTCATGGTAATTCTGCTTCAGACTATCATCTACTACATTTCTATGTGAGCACCAACTTGTCCAGTTTAAATATATTCATTTTTTAAATTAGTGACAAAAAGATAGACATGGTGGTGTACACCTCTAGTCCCAACATTCAGGAAGCAGAAGCAGGAGGATTTCTGAGTTTGAGGCTAGCCTGATCTACAGAGAAAATTACAGGATAGCTAGGGCTACTCCGAGAAACCTTGTCTCAAAAAATAAAGAAAGAGAGAAAGAAAGAAAAAAAGGAAGGAAGGAAGGAAGAAAGAAAAAGAAAGGAAGGAAGGAAAAGAAAAAGGAGAAAAGAAAAAGAAAAAATATCTACCAGGCACCAGGTATAGAGGTGCACACCTTTAATCCCAGTACTCAGGAGGCAGAGGCAGTTAGATCTCTGTGAATTAGAGGCCAGCCTAGTCTATAAAGTGTGTTCTAGGACAGCTAAAACTATTATACAGAGAAACCCTGCCTTGAAAAAAAAAACAGCAAAATCTACTAGGCAGTTTGGTATCTGAAAGCTTGTTATTTTGAAATTCTACCTTACCTTCAATAGCTATTTACTAAGTAGAATGGCAGCTGCTTGCCAGACACTGCCAACAAAGATGGGAGGGACAGTGAAGTCCCAGCAGGCACCATCCCTGTGTCCATGCAGTCCAATCGGTCTCTTTGTGTCTTGTCCCCCTGCCCAGGTCCACATCTTCATGATTGCCAACATCAACCGTCATCGGCCTCAGTTTCTGCGGGATCACTATGAAGTCACGGTCCCCCAGGACACACTGCCTGGGGTAGAACTCCTCCAGGTCCAGGCCTCGGATCAAGACAATGGCAAAGGCCTCATCTATACCATCCACAGCAGCCAGGACCCTGGAAGTGCCAGCCTCTTCCAGCTGGACCCAAGCAGTGGAGTGTTGGTGACAGTGGGGAGACTGGACCTGCTCTCCTGGCCTTCTCAGCACATTCTGATGGTCATGGTGAGTAAACTCAGAATGGATGAGGAGTGAAATCTTATCTGCGTTCTCCTCACTTTAATGAAATACTCAGACAAAATCAACTTAAGAGAGAAAGTTCCCAGAAGGTCCAGTCCATCATGGAAGAGAAGACATGGCTGCAGGCAGGGAAGGCAGGCAACAGAAGCAGGAGGCTGGCTGGTCACATTGAGTCTGCCCTCAAGAAACAGAGGGTGAGCAGGAAGCGAGGCCAGGCTTAAAAGCCTCAAGACCCACCCCCATGACCCACTTCCTCCCACACACCTTCCCCACATAAAGCTTCCACCACCTTCCCAATCTCAGCAACAAGTATTCAGACACATGATTCTATGGGGCCATTTCACATTCAAACCCTACACAAGGAACTTGCATGCAGGTAGATAGAATGGATCGGTTATGTAGACATTCCTAACACAACCCCTGGGATAGTGGTGTGGTATCTCACAGCTGGCCAGAGCACCTTCTCTGAGGGATGCCTGGAGTGAAGCAGAGAAGTGGTCTAGCCAAGGAATCTCCCATCAGCCTCAGCTTTCTCTGGACTCACCCCAAATACCTACAACAGATCTTTGCCCACTCTGTGATTTTATTATGGCTGACCTGTAGATTCATGTATTATCAGATCTGGGAGAGACCCAGAGATGCTCCAGCCCAAGGCAAAAAGAAGAAAGCAAGCAAGCAAGCAAGCCTGTAGGCTATAACATTGAAGGAGGACTCACTGTCTGGGTCACATGCCGATCTTTCTGTGACTCTGAGAGTCAGAGCCTCCTTGAATTTTGCACACTACATTCTCCACTTACCCCAGCTCATACCTCTTACCCATACCTGCAGCCCACAGGGGAAGAAAGATTTGCTAACTACCACACAATTATTTTTGAGAAAGCCGGAGTGAGGGTTTCACCTCCTGTCTCAGGGTCAGGATTCTTACAAGCCAATTGATCATCCTCTGGGGATATTAGTGTACACTGAAGGATTCGAGAATTCCTGCCACCAAGAAAGCCCTATGACTTCACTGAGTTCAGTGCCTCCCAAATCTACGTGACCACAGAACTCATTAACGTGTTACCATCTTAAAGAGCTCGTAGTCTGAGACCTGCTGTGTTTCTGCCTCGTAAGTCTTTCTCCTAAAGTGGAAGTATCCATAGGAACAGCTAAGCCCCGCGATAACTAACTGAGATGTGTCTAACAGCATAGACTGGAGAAAGACTTAAAGGAATCCGCAGAAGTTAGGTAGCCTGTTCATTGGCATTCTGTCTCTTTGGCCTGACTCTGACCTTACCTCCTCTGACTCTGTTTTAGGTCCGAGACCAAGAGATGCCCATCAAGAGGAACTTTGTGTGGGTGACCATTCATGTGGAGGATGGAAACCTCCACTCACCTCACTTCACTCAGCTCCATTATGAGGCAAATGTTCCTGACACCGCTGCCCCTGGCACGGAGCTGGTGCAGGTCCGAGCTGTGGATGCTGACCGGGGAGCCAATGCTGAAGTCCATTATTCCTTCCTAAAAGGTGAGGCCCTGGTTGTGAACTTAAGGGATGAGACAAGGGTCTAGGATAAGGGTCAGCAGTAGAGACGCAACTCTACAGATTATTCAAGTACAAGCTCTCTAAGCAGTGACAGATGATGACCATTCTAGAACATTCTATGTGTCAATATTCTTCCAAAAATGGTAATTAAAATAGCAAAGGTACTCTCAAGTTATGGGGAAATTTGTGAATAATATGATTCAAGCCACTGGAGAACATATGAAATGTTTATAGAGCCTGTAAATGTCTTAGAATATGACTTCGTGCACTTGTGTAAGAAGGGAAATGAAAGTATGTCACCAGGGTCATGGCATCGTTTTAGGAGTAACTTTTATTTTCTGCTCAGATCACTTATTGGCTTGGCATCTGTTATATGATTTTCTTCCCCTAAAAACTGAGAATATCACCTTTGTTATAAGACTATTAGAATCCAAAGACAAATGTTTATGTGACATAAATTATAAAATGTGCAAATGCCAGGAGTTTCACGGTCATTGAGAAGCATCAGTTATTTGTTAATGTGGAGCACACTATTTGGGGGAGGATCCAAGTTTAGTGCTACCCACATTGATTGGGTTTCTCACCTGTAACTCCAGTGGGAGAGGGGATCTGATACCCCCTCTGCAGGCATTGCAATCACACACACACAAACAAACACACACACACATTAAAAATAAATAAACCTTTAAAAAATTCAAGTGATGTGACAAAAAGTGATAATATCCAGTATTCCACAAATTGCTAGTGATCATTTATAAGATACAATGCATAATTAATGACATCTTAAGCATTATTTTTCATGATGATATTTCACAGAAGTAGACACTACAGAAGGAGAAAGATAATCAAGACTTATTCACTACCCTCTCAGAGCATAATGCTAGTTGAGTGGATCTTTAAAAATCAGAGATTTTTACTTTCCCTCTTTTGGGAGAAATAGTTAATGTGGGGCATACATGTATGACAGGAGAACATTATAGAAAAAGAATATAAATCATGAGACATTCATTGTTTATTTTCTGAAATAAACAATTATTTCAGAAATGATTATGAAATAGAATCACATAGTTTATCTCAATTCATCTTATTGGTATCCCTCATAATGGAGATTTATTTTACAGATAAAGATTAGCTTTAAGGGGCTGGTGAGGTGACTCATTGGGTAAAGGTACTTGTCTCCAAACCGGATGACCTGAGTTCCCTCCCTAGGACCTGTATGGTGGAAGGACATAACTGATTGCCTCAAGTCGTCCTCTGACCCCCCCCCCCAAACACACATGATGGCCTTCAAGTGCCACGCACATCCAATATGAATAAATGTAACAAAATGTTGAAATATTAGTTTTAAATATTCTTTGGATTATAGAAACCACTCATGTTCATTTTTGAAAACACGGAAGATTGTATGAAAAAATAAGGTACAACGCTAAATGCCAACACCCAGAGATAACTGTCAGTGTACTTCCCGTCCATCTTCCCGAGCATCTTTGGTAGTATTGAGATTATAATGAGTCTATAATTTCATTCCCTGACTTCTTTATCTCAACAGTATAATATGAGAAATAGGTAGAATTCTATTTAGATAGTTAACTTAGGTACTCCTTGTTTCACTTTTGAGACAGGGTCTCATCTAGCCCTGGCTGCTCTGAAACTCACTATGTGGCCAAGGACTGAATTCCTCATCCTCCTGCCTTCTGCTCAAGTGCTGGGATTACAGGCATGCACCACCATGCCTGGCTATCTTAGCTACATTTGATGAGTGACCTAAGCCTGCTGTTGACTCATGCACCCCCTAGACCCCATCGTCCTGTGAGAAGGGTCTGAAGAGTGCGAGAGTCAGCTGGGAGATTTTATGATGAGGCTCAGCTGTTTGGCCATATAAAGCATGCATAATAGAAAAAAAAGGGAACTGCCTCCCTGCCTCCACATGGGACCTGTGCCTCTGGTGGTGACCAAACCAGGACCCTGTCACTCAGGTACTCCTACAGGAAGGAAGCACATACTTCTGGTTCCCACTCAGACTTCCTGATAAAATTCTGCTATAAGCCTCAGGTGGGTTTGAGAATTGGGTTTTTGTTGTTATTTAGTTTGGTTTTGTTTGTTTTGCTTTGTTTAACCAAAGATAGAAGATTGGTCTTAGGCCATATACTCTATAGTAAGAAATATCTTTTTATAGGGTTTAATATGATTCTTTGTTGTTTTTATGATAATCTTCTGAGTTATAGCCAAAATGATTTTCTTTTTAAAAAGATCAGTACGAAATTGCCTTCTAAAAACATGTTGAGTCTGGAGTGAACATATTTAAAGGGAAATATTCATGAAATACTATTATAGCATGATTGGCCAAAGGCTAAATATTGAAAAGAAATTGTCAAGATGATGTGAGACTGGCCACGATTAGGCGATCTGGGTGTGGTGGAGGCGCTGATGCAGAAGCCTCGTGGTCTGGCTATTGTGCATTTCCCCACTCCACTCGTGACTTTACTCTTCAAGTGTGGTGTGAGGCTTTCTAATGTGAGACCATAAAGGGAAGAATGGCTTTAGTCTCTGTCTGTGTTGGCAGCCTGACTCCATGTGTGCAGATCCACCTTTCAAGGTTGCAAGCAGAGCTATTGAAAGCAATTCAAAGGATGCCTTTAAACGGTTTCCCATATGAAGCTCTTCCTACAAGAGACATCAGTGAAATTCAGGGTGAAGCACTTACAAAGCGTTACAAACCCGTCCTTGGCTCCAAAGTCTTATTGATGACAGCTTCGGTTTGTCCTTCAAGTTGTATCCCAGAGACTTTCTAATCCTTGACACTTCTGTTTAGAAAGCAACTACGGTGGAGGCCTTCAGAACTGTGTAGTGTGCATTTACTCTACATATGATATACTAAATCCAGGGTGACTGAGATGCAGATTTTGTCCTGTTCTGTTTGGTGCCATGGCCTCATGACTGGCATAAGAAGCCTAGCTGGTGTCTCTTGAGAGTGTGGCAGACTTCAGTTTGTCCTATTCTGTGTTTCAGGGAACAGTGAAGGTTTCTTCAACATTGACGCCCTCCTAGGCACCATCACAGTAGCCCAGAGACTGGATCATGTCCACCACACAAGGTATACGTTAACTGTGAAGGCAGAAGATCAAGGCTCCCCCCAGCGGCATGACCTGGCTGTGGTGGTCATTCATGTCCACCCCTCCGACAACAGTGCTCCCATCTTTTCAAAAGATGAGTATTTCATAGAGATCTCAGAATCGGTCCCTGTTGGTTCCCCGATCCTCCTCATCTCTGCCACAAGCTCCTCTGAAGTCACCTATGAGTTAAGAGAGGGGAACAAGGGTGGTGTGTTCGCCATGAACTCCTATTCCGGCCTCATCTCCACCAAGAAGTGCTTAGACCATGAGAAAATCTCATCCTACCAATTGAAGATCCGAGGCAGCAACACGGCTGGCGTGTTCACGGATGTGGTGGCACTTGTCTACGTCATCGATGAGAACGACAACGCTCCTGCGTTCCTAAAGTCAACCTTTGTGGGCCACATCAGTGAAGCAGCTCCTCCACACAGTATGATCCTGGATGAAGACAACAGCCCCTTAGTGATCCGTGCCTCTGACAGTGACCAGGAAGCCAATTCCTTGTTGGTCTATAAAATCTTGGAGCCAGAAGTCTTAAAGTTTTTCAAAGTTGACCCTAGTATGGGAACCCTAACCATCACTTCAGAGCTGGATTACGAGACCACACCCTTGTTCCAGTTCAACATCTATGTTCATGACCAAGGAACGCCCATCTTATTTGCGCCCAGACCTGCCAAGGTCATCATCCATGTCCGAGACGCGAATGACTCTCCCCCCAGGTTCTCAGAGCAGATATACGAAGTGGCAGTTGTGGGACCCGTCCACCCTGGCATGAAGCTTCTCACGGTGCAGGCCAAGGATGATGACTCAGAAGTCACCTACAGCATTAAAACTGGCGACATGGATGAAGCTGTTGCCATTCACCCCCTGACAGGCCAAATAACTGTGGTTAATCCTGCTGTTCTGGGGTTTTCCCGGAAGCTCACCATCAAGGCTTCTGATGGTCTGTATCAAGACACTGCACTGGTAAAAATATCGTTGACCCAAGTCCTTGACAAAAGCTTGCAGTTTGATCAGGATATATACAGGGCAAGAGTGAAGGAGAACACAGTACACAGAAAGGCACTGGTGATTCTTGGTGTCCATGGAAACCATTTGAATGACACCCTTTCCTACTTCCTCTTGAACGGCACAGACTTATTTCATGTGGTCAAGTCTGCAGGTGTGCTGCAAACCAGAGGAGTGACATTTGATCGGGAGCAGCAGGATACTCATGAAGTGGTAGTGGAAGTGAGGGACACCCGGGTCCCGCAGCGAGTGGCTCAGGCTCTAGTTAGGGTCTCTGTTGAGGATGTCAATGACAACGCCCCAGAGTTTCAGCATCTGCCCTATTACACAGTCATCCAAGATGGCACCGAACCCGGGGATGTCCTCTTTCAGGTATCTGCCACTGATAAGGATTTGGGAGCCAATGGGACAGTCACATATGGGTTTGCAGAAGATTATGCCTATTTCCGGATTGACCCCTATGTTGGGGACATATCGCTTAAGAAGCCCTTTGATTATCAAGCTTTGAATAAGTATCACCTCAAAGTCATTGCTCGGGATGCAGGTACCCCACCCCTCCAAACTGAGGTAGAGGTGCATGTCACCGTCAGAAATAAATCCAACCCACTGTTTCAGAGTCCTTACTACAGAGTCAAAGTCCCTGAAAATATTACCCTCTACACCCCGATTCTCCACACACAGGCCCGGAGTCCGGAGGGACTGCGGCTCATCTACAACATCGTTGAGGAAGAGCCTTTGATGCTATTCACCACGGACTTTAAGACTGGTGTCCTTATGGTAACAGGACCTCTGGACTATGAATCTAAGAACAAACATGTGTTCACGGTAAGAGCCACAGACACGGCTCTGGGGTCCTTTTCTGAAGCCACAGTGGAAGTCTTAGTTGAAGACATCAATGACAACCCTCCTACTTTCCCCCAAATGGTATATACCACTTCGGTTTCTGAGGGCTTACCTGCTCAGACCCCCGTGATCCAACTGTTGGCCTCTGACCAAGACTCAGGACAGAACCAGGATGTCTCCTATCAGATTGTGGAGGATGGCTCAGATGTCTCTAAGTTCTTCCAGATCAATGGGAGCACAGGGGAGATGTTCACCATGAGAGAGCTGGACTATGAAGCCCAACAGCACTTTCACGTGAGAGTCAGGGCTATGGATAGAGGCGATCCCCCCCTCACCGGTGAAACCCTTGTGGTTGTCAATGTGTCTGACATCAATGACAACCCCCCAGAGTTCAGAGAACCTCAGTATGAAGCCAACGTCAGTGAGCTAGCCACCTGTGGCCATCTGGTTCTAAAAGTTCAAGCCCTTGACCCTGACGTGGGGGACACCTCCCGCCTGGAGTACCTGATTCTTTCTGGCAACCAGGACCGACATTTCTCCATCAATAGCTCATCAGGAATCATTTCTATGTTCAACCTTTGCAAAAAGCAGCTGGGCTCATCTTACAACTTGAGGGTAGGGGCTTCTGATGGGGTCTTCCGAGCAACTGTGCCGGTATATATCAACACCACAAATGCCAACAAGTATAGCCCCGAGTTCCAGCAACATGTCTATGAAGCTGAATTAGCTGAGAATGCAAAAGTGGGGACAAAGGTGATTGAGTTGCTGGCCATAGACAAAGACAGTGGTCCATACGGTACAGTGGATTACACCATCATCAATAAGCTAGCAGGGGAAAGGTTCTTCATAAATCCCCGGGGTCAGATCACCACTCTACAGAAACTGGACCGGGAAAATTCAACTGAAAGGGTGATTGCTATTAAGGTTATGGCAAGGGATGGAGGGGGGAAAGTGGCCTTCTGCACTGTGAAAATCATCCTCACTGATGAAAATGACAATGCCCCACAATTCAAAGCATCTGGGTACACTGTGTCCATCCCATCCAATGTCAGCAGAGACTCCCCTGTCATCCAAGTACTGGCTTATGATGCAGATGAAGGTCGGAATGCAGATGTCACCTATTCAGTAGACTCGACTGAGGACCTGGCTGATGAGATCATTGAAGTCAATCCCACCACTGGTGTGGTCAAGGTGAAGGAGAGCCTGGTGGGGCTGGAAAACAGGGCTGTTGACTTCAACATCAAAGCCCAGGATGGTGGCCCTCCGCATTGGGACTCTCTGGTACCAGTACGACTGCAAGTGGTTCCTAATGAAGTACCTTTGCCCAAGTTTTCTGAACCTCTGTATACTTTCTCTGCATCTGAAGATCTTCCAGAAGGTTCTGAAATTGGGTTTGTGAAAGCCGTAGCTGCTCAAGATCCAGTCATTTACAGTCTGGTTCAGGGTACCACTCCAGAGAGCAACAGGGATGGTGTCTTCTCCTTGGACCAAGACACGGGCGTCCTGAAGGTGAGGAAGGCCATGGACCACGAGTCTACTAAATGGTATCAGATTGACCTGATGGCGCATTGCCCTCATGAGGATACTGACTTGGTTTCATTGGTCTCTGTCAACATTCAAGTGGAAGATGTCAATGACAATAGGCCTGTATTCGAGGCTGATCCATATAAGGCTTTCCTCACTGAGAATATGCCAGGAGGGACCACAGTCATCCAGGTGACTGCCAATGACCAGGACACTGGGAGTGATGGACAGGTGAGCTACAGATTGTCAGTGGAGCCTGGGAGCAGCATCCATGAACTCTTTGCTGTTGACAGTGAGAGTGGCTGGATCACCACACTCCAGGAACTCGACTGTGAGACTCAACAGACTTATCGTTTCCATGTGGTGGCCTTTGACCATGGACAGACCATCCAGCTGTCTTCTCAGGCCCTGGTTGAGGTATCCGTCACGGACGAGAACGACAACCCCCCTCGGTTTGCTTTTGAAGACTATAGAGGCTCTGTGGTGGAGAACAGCGAGCCTGGTGAGCTTGTGGCCACTCTGAAAACTTTGGATGCTGACATCTCGGAGCAGAACCGGCAGGTGACCTGCTACATCACAGGTAAGGATGCCTAGCATGGACTGGGGGCTTTGGGGTACATTGAGAAAGCCTAGCAGGAGGCACTCTGAGATGAAGATGACACTTTTTAGTCATTTGTTCCCCTAGGCTCTCCATGGTCCCATTCAGAGACGTGGCAATGCCAGTTTTCACCCACTCTGCAGAGATACTGGGAAAACCCAACTGTGGGAAACTCCTAAAGTCACCCATGAATTAGAAAGTAGTTTGCAAAGAGGTGATCATTATTCCTTCAGGTGAGGAGATGGGATCAAAGGATCATACTATACCTACTTGTCTTAGTCACTATTCTCTTTCTGTGAAGAGACAGCACGGCTAAGGTGACTTCTTATAAAAGAACACATTTAATTGGGGGCTGGCTTGCAGTTCTAGAGGGTTAGTCATGATCACCATGGAAGGAAGCAGACAGGCATGGCACTGAAGCAGAAACTGAGAGCTTTGTTTCCTGCAGGTATCCAGCAGCAGGAGACTGGGCCTGGTGTGGGCTATTGAAACCTCAAAGCCCACCCCCAGTAACCCAGCACTTCCAGCAAAGCCATGACTACTGGTCCTCCCCAAACATTTCTGCTCCCTGACTGAGCGTCCAAGTCTGTGAGCCTAAGGGGCCATTCTTGTTCAAACTCCACATCACTGTTAGATGTCAAGGTCCCCAGTAATTGTGACTCATAAAAATTCTGGCAACTGCCCGCCTTTGCAGAATTGTGCCATGCCAAGGACAAGCATGAGAGAGGGCTCTTCACTAAGAGTGTTAGTCGTATCCCTCACTGCTGTGACAAAAATATGTGGTCAAAGCAATAGGAGTAAGGAAAGGCTTGTTTGGTTCGCAGCTTAGAAAGGGCTGCAATCCACAGTGGCAGGAAGACACGAGACCAGGTGTGTGAGGCGGCTGGTCACACTGCATCCAGAGACAAATGCTGGGGCTCTGCTTACACTCTTTTTTTTTTTAACTCAATTTTTGCCCCCTGTCCACAGGCTGGTGCTGCCCACATTCAGGGTGGGTTTCTCTCTCCAGTTAAACCTCTCTGGAAACGCTCTCACAGATACTCACAGAGGGTCATCTCCTGGGTGCCTCTAAACCCAGCCAAGATGAAAACGGAGACGAACCTTCACAGAATGTCCTTTTCTTCTCCTTCTCAGCACCATCCCCCCGCTCCCGTTCCATAAACATGGTTCACTCTGCCAACACAGCTGTTTAGGGGAGCATTGATGAGCCTGAAGTTCCAACCAAGAACCCCAGATTTCCTGAGACAGACAGGATCAGAACCACTTGGGGGGGGGGGGAAGACCGCTACGATCTTGTGACATCAGACACTGACAAACATCAAAGTCTTAAAACCCCGGAGTAAGAGAATAACAACAGACAGTCGGCTCTTATAAAAGCAGAATCACAGGGAAATCTTAGACTCTGAGGGAGATTCCATCTTTCCACACCCGTGTTGGGAAATGATCCTACGCCCTCCGTTTGGTGTGTGCCTTTAGCTGTGTATTTAACCCTAGAGTTAGCATCATTGAAATCTTTGCCCAGTGGGCTGCAGCATCGCAGTAGAGCCTAGACAGTTTTTGTACAGATTGAAATTTGCCTCCCTCGGACTTCCCATAATGCTTTCCTGATCACAAGGGATAGAAGCCTTGTTCCCCCTACCAGCCACATTTGTACTGGTACTTCCTGTAGAAGCCATCTCGCTTCACAGGACACCCTTCAAGTTAGGAGACACTTTCTAACTTGGCAAAACAGACTCGGTATAGAATTGTGGGTCTCTGATTCAGGGATGAAAATTCTGCCTTCCCCAGCAATTCTGAAAGAAGACTCAGGGGTGCAACCATCTAGGACACAGAGCCCAGTTCATCCCTGTTCTCAGTACCTGATAACTGCACCCCTTCTTTTTAGAGGGAGACCCCTTGGGTCAGTTTGGCATCAGTCAAGTTGGGGATGAATGGAGAATCTCCTCAAAGAAGACTCTGGACCGAGAGCACATAGCCAAGTATCTACTCAGAATCACAGCGTCAGATGGCAAGTTCCAGACTTCGGTCCCTGTAGAGGTCTTCGTCCTGGACATCAATGATAACAGCCCACAGTGCTCACAGGTGAGCCCTGGGAATGTTGTCAGGGGAGGTAGAGACAAGGAAGGTTGGGAGAATAGAGACAAAGTCTTGCTGATAGTGCAGTTCACAGCTTTAATCCCAGGATTCAGGAGGCAGAGGCAGGTGGATCTGTGGGTTTGAGGCCAGATTGGTCTACAGAGTGAGTTCGGGGACAGACAGGGCTACACAGTGAAGTACTGTCTTGAAAAACCACACACACACACACACACACACACACACACACACACACACACACACACACACACAGTACAAGCCCTCATTGGCTATCCCTGTCCATGCCTGCTTTGGCATCTTCTGAGCAGACCTTAGGCTGGTGTCCATAGGCAGCAACCACTTTGGGCAACTCCTTGCTTCTAGCCATATCAATACAGCAAACTCTTCAGGAATCGTGGTGTGAATCAGTCTCTTTACATATCATACAAAGGCCACTTTTGTGCAACACAAACCCAGAGGTGGAGTGATAATACATCTTCCTGCCACCCAGCTTAACAACCTAAGTTTGATCCCCAGGACCCACATGGTGCCGGAAGAGAACCAACTCTCGAAACTTGTCTTCTGACCTCTCTATATAAGCTATGGCACACACATGAATATACATATGTATGCACATACAAATCAATGCAATAAAACAGCCAGAGATTTTCCCTTTATGTCTATTTTTTAAAACAATAACTAGTTTTTAACTTTCAAGAGAATTTCCAAAACTAAAAATTTTAATTTTATAGCATCTCAACTTCGAATGATTTGTGTCTAGTGAAAATCTAGCCAGTACACACATCAGTGCACACTTATACATACAGATACACATCTGCACAGCTGGTCAGCTGCAACCCCTCCAAACACCGACAAATACCTACACAAATGAACTCATGCCCACATAAGCACATACCTACCTAGCTGCCACATTTGCTCACCATATTTGCAAATGTGTACATATGTATTTCATGCAACTATACCCATGCATATACTTGCATACATGCACACTTCCACTTGTTTGTGTTTGCAAATGCACATATAGCACCGTGCAGCAAACATGAATGTGTATACCCTGTCTCTTTTCCTTCTTTCCTCTCTTCTGTCACATAGAAGAGAGCTTGGGAGATTTGTAAACTGGGATCCCATATGAGCTCATGTTGAGTGGTCTCAAAAAGACAGCTTCGTTCTTGAGGAGAAAGGTGGCCATTGTTTTCTCTTTCCCATTTGATCATGCTTAGGACCTCCCTCTTCTTCTGTGCTGGAAGAGGCTAGGGTCAGGCTCAGCCTAGCCTTACCCTGGTGGCCCATAATGTCATCAAAGCCAAGGGAGGGAGAACTGAAAACTGGTCCCACACAGTCCAGGTGGGCACGATATGTCCATTCAGAGAATGCCCAGAGCCTGTGTTCACCTGCATCCTGAATGGTGCAAAGGAGGATGCCAAGCAGACACCAAATTCTCAGGGGCTCCAGTTGTTTCCCAGTTCCCAGCCACTGTGTGTCCTGCAGTGGATGGAGGGAAGGGCGAGGCAGTGGTAGAGCCACTGAGGTCCACCTTAAAGACCAGTGGTCTGTCCTGGGAATATGAGCAGGTAGGTGAACTTGGCAGCCTGGGATCACAACAGAGGCAGGGATGGAGGTTGCCAGAGCTTGACTTGAGACTCTGCATCATTGACTACCAGACCTGCCTCAGCCTTCCCTCCTCTCTGATGACCCATGATCCCTCCAAGTGGGCTGTGGTGGGTCCTTCTGGCCCTGGGCATTGACTTCGCAATGGTGGCTGCTTGTAGGCCATATTCTGACTTCTTATTAAATTTTTGTTGTTATTATCGTTTGTTTGTTTGTTTGTTTGTTTGGTGTGTGTGTGTGTGTAAGGACCAGAGATCCATATTGTCGGGTGTCTTTCCTTGGTCTGTTTCCACCTTTATTTTTGGAGACAGGGTCTCTCAGTGAACCTGAAGTTCATTGATTCAACCAAGCTACCCAGCTTAGGGCCAATGACCCTCAGGGATCTACCTACTTCTAACGCCCCTCCCCAGTGCTAAGACTGCAGGAGTTCTCCTTTCTACTTTTTATTTTGGTTCTCGGGCTCCAATTCAGATCTTCTGCTTTGTGACAGGTACTTTACCCATTGAGCCATTGTCTCAGCTCTCTCTTCTAGCTTTAAAAATAATGACATTATTTAAAAATAATGACATTATCATTGTGTTTGTGTGTCTGATGCGGGGGCAGGTAGGAGGATGCTCACGTGGAGGCCAGAAGGCAGCTTTGTGAGCCAGTTCTCTCCTTTCGCCTTCATATGGGCTCCAGGGACGAAGCTCAGGTTTTAGGATTGTACGGCAGGCCCATTGCCCACTGAGACATCTTCTCAGGCCTCTGGCTTTTAATCTCCATTTTCCTTGTATATCTCTTTAAAACAAACAAACAAATCAGGGAGTCATATAGCCCAGGCTGGCCTTAAATCCACTATGGAGCCAAAAATGAACTTGAACTCCTGACCCTACTGTCTCTGCTTCCTCAGTACTGCCTGGTGTCTCTCTGTGACCCCACCTCACTTTCCCTCATTGCTTCCTTCTCTGCCTGCCCTATCTCTGTCCATTTTCACTTGAGTCACTTCCCTGCCCACCTCCTTCCCTCACTCCCCCACCTCTGGATCTAAGCGCCACTACCCTCAGACGCCTCATGCTCAGCTTTCTGTCCTCAGCTTCTCTACACTGGCAGGGTCCGTGAAGACGTCACCCCTGGACACTTCATCTTGAAAGTTTCTGCCATAGATGCAGACATGGACACCAATGCTCAGATTACATACTCTCTGCATGGACCCGGGGCCCAGGAATTCAAGCTGGACCCTCACACAGGTAAGCCTTAGAGATGCGGAATGAAGCCAAGACCCTGTGCCTGTGCCATGGTGAGCTCCAAAGCCGGAATTCACTCACCCACCTGCTCACCCACTAGCAGATACCAGCATCTGGGGACATAAGAAAGGATGGATAAGTTCGCACTCAGCTCCTTATCATCCGGAGGGAAAGGTGATCACTGAGTCTGTGACTTGCAGTGTGCCAAGTTAGGAGCAAAGCAAGTCGGGTATGGTGGTTCACACCTGTAACCTCAGGGAGGAGTAGTGAAGGTTTAGGGCCAGCTTGGGGGTACATAATGAGTTCGAGACCTGTTCCCAGACAAACGAACATAGGAAAAGAGGAGGATGCTGATGGAGGGGAGACAGCAAGGTAGACAGAAGTTTGCTTAGGCTTAGGAGTCAGGTTGAAGAAAACCTCTTTGAGGAAATGTCATTTTTAAGTGAGCTTGAGCACACAAAGGAGTTAGTCAGGCATGTGGGGAAGGCAGAGATGGAGGATGTCCACAGGGTCTTATTTGGGGATGAGAATACATGTCTGAGTGTGCACAGAGAGTGGATAGGTACTGAAGATGCCCTGAAGATGTAGGCCAATGCCCTTGAGAGCCAATGGATGAATTAGACCAGTAAGTGCCAAAGTTGAGGGTGTACTCTCAAGATACACACATTGCAAACTGGGACACCGGCTCCCAGGACCTCAGTCCACCAGCAGCAACGCTCCTGAAAGCCTGACCCAAGGTAAGGAAAAGTTTGGTCGATGGGGACATATTGTCATTTGACCAGCTAGGGACACAGCAGAAGTAGAGAGTGGAGGCATTGCAGGGTGAACCATGAACAGCCAGGCCGAGGCTGAACTGTGGAGGACTGCTGGAGAGATGGGGAGGGAAGAGAAATACCCGCAGGCAAGCCCCTGTCCTGCTGCTGTAGGAAACAGGTGGCTGGTGGCAGCCAGGCACAGGAGCCAGCTGCCAATCCTCGGCTTCAATCCATAGCTCCAAAGATGACTCAGAGATTCCTGAGCAGGGAGGGGTAGGTGGTGGATGGGTAGTGGCAGAGAGAGCCGTGTCCCAGGAAGCTGTCTGGGTGGATCAGACACCACATTGTGCTTCCGTCCCCCTGCCGACATGTTAAGTGTTTCGTGAAGCTTGTCTTCTGCGGCTGCTGTTTGCTCAGCTGCAGCACTGCCCATGAGGACTTGAAAGAAAAACCAACTGGGCATTTTTTCAGACTATGTAAATGATGCATGCTCAGTTACAGGTTAAAAACCACCGCAGGTATCCCACAGGGTACTGCAGGAGTCAGAAAGCCCACACGATAAGGCCTCACAAAAGCCCACTCGGTGTGCACCCAGCCAGCCGGCCTTCCTACACATCTCCCCAGTCTCTCTGCCACTGTTCCTCTGATGTTCTCCCCTTGGTGACAGCCTGCGGGGGTTTGCAAGGAAGACTATAAAGTTGTCTTCAGTCATTCCTGGTTACACACTACATCTGTTTCATTTCTGTTGCTGTGATAAAATACCCTAACACCAAGAAACTTAAGGGAGGCGGGGTTTATTATTTCAGCTCGCAATCCCATATTACAGTCCGTTATTGTGGGAGCTTCAGATAGCTAGTCACAGCACATCTCCAGTCAAAAGCAACAAGAACTGTGTGCATGCGTGATCATTTGTGCTTAGCTGGCTTTCCCTACTCTCTTACGTAGTTCAGGAGCCCTGCCTAGGGAATGGTGCCTCCCACAGTAGGCTCGCTCTTCCCACGTCAGTTAACTTAGGACAATCCCTCACAGACACTCCCATAGGTAAACCTATGTGGATAGCCCCTCATTGAGATGCTCTTCTCAACCATGATTCCAGGTTGTGTCAAGCTGACAATTAAAACTACCATCACATATTGCTTTACTGTATGGCTAAACCATAACATATTAATCAATTTCTATTTGAAAAGCACATACGGGGATTTAAATATGCCACTATTATAAACAATACCTCAGAGGACATCTTTACACATGTATTTGCTTTTTTTTTTTTTTTTTTTTTTTTGAGAGAGTGTCTTAGAAAAGTTACAACTGTTTTGGAATTCACTGTTCAGACCATGCTGGCCTCTAACTCACAAAGATCTGCCTATCTCTAGGATTAAAAGAATGTACCACCACACGCACATATACATCATATATTTTTAGCATTGGGTTAATTATTCTGTTTTATACACACACACATAAATTCATTCCTACAAGTAAAATTTTGTTTTTGTTTCCCAAGAAAGGGTTTCTCTGTGTAGTCCTGGCTGTCCTGACTCCTGAGTGCTGGAACTAAAGGTGTGCACCACCATACCTAACACAAATGAAATTTTGGGCCAAATTTTTTAGAACATTTTCTATGTTCTAAAGTTGCCTAATTGGCCTCTCAAAATGTGCTTCTTTGTATCTTATTTCTGGTGGCCTTAGATCGGTGATGATGGTCGTGGAGTATTGTGGGAGAATTAGATTGTGGGTGCTAGGGCTTCTTCCCTGCAGCATGAACACAGTCCAGCTTCACTCTGCTGTGCTAGAACCTGTGGCTAGGATCGTCACTGTAATGTGCATGTGTGTCCTCTAGGCGGCGCTCAACCTCTGTCATTTCTCCTGGCAGGAGAGCTGACCACATTCACAGCCCTGGACCGGGAAAAGAAGGATATATACAACCTGGTTGCTAAGGCAACAGATGGAGGGGGCCAATCATGCCAGGCAGATGTGACTCTCCACATTGAGGATGTGAATGACAACGCCCCAAGGTTCTTCCCCAGCCACTGCACAGTGGCTGTCTTTGACAACACCACAGTTAAGACCCCGGTGGCTGTGGTCTTTGCCCGGGACCCTGACCAGGGTAAGTATGTGAAGGACTGTTGGCCACCTGCACTATGGAGCCGTTAGGTCCATCTAAGCGGAAGCGTTCTCTGTGTCCTCTGGGAAGGGTATAGACTAAGACCCCTTGATGAGTCTGTGACTACTCCAGGGTGGAAAAGATCTGTAGAGAGCTACACACCTAGAACTGTGGCAAGTGGCTTTAGTGGCATCTGAGACAGGCGCAAAGGATTACAGACCGTTTCCCTTCTGCCACTTAGATCCTCAGAACCTTCCTGTTACCACCAACGCCCAAAAGCACTATTTTCTCAAGGTCATTTTGAATATAGTTAATCAGAAATCTGCAAGCCAATTCTTCAGTTCATTAATTTACATAAGAAAGAAACTTTGAGCCGAGTCCATTATACTTATTAAAGTCCTTTAATCAAACAGTAAAGTTGAACTGTTTACACAATTTTCCTTTAGGTATGCTAAGCAAGCTGCCTACCACTGTATCAGCACCTTTTCTGCTGCTGTGACAAAAGTACCTGACAAAAACAGCTTCAGGAAGCAAGAGTTCACTTTGATGATTTGAGAAGAAATAGGTCCACCCTGGCCATAGGACATGAGGTGGCTTGTCATACTGTGTCCACATTCAGGAAGCAGAGAGCAGACAGGAAGTAGGGCCCGGTTATCAAGCCTCAAGTTTTGCCTTCAATGACCTACTTCCTCTAGTGAACTCTACCTTCACACGCTGGGTATCAAGTGTTCAAACACGTGAACCTATGGGAGCACAGTTCACACTCAAACCACAGCCACTGAGCTGTATCCTCAGCCCTAAGAGTCTACATTTTTATTTCAATGACTTTGTTTTCGTTCTTTGCCATGTGATATCTGCAAGGTCTTCTAGTGTGCTTTTGATTGATGTTTTTGGATACCATGGACTAGGTGGTTCAGGGCTAGAGGGATACTTGGAATCCCGGTGCTGGGCAGGGGGAGACAGGAAGATATTTGGGATTTGCTGGGCAACTGGCCTAACTGAATCAGTGAACCCCACACCAGTGGGAGACCCTGTCTCAGAAAAGATGGCTTCTGAGAAATGACACCTTAAGATGATGTCTAGCTTCCATATGCACGTGCATATGCATGCACCCCTGCACACACAGAAATATGCACACACCAAAAAAGAAAATAGAAGTTTATCTGACTTACAGTTATAGAGGTTGGAAAGTACAAGAATGTGGTACCAGCATCTGGGGAGGGTTTTCAGTTATATGACAATACAACAGAAGGCATTGCAGGGAGACCAGGGACAACTGTGGTATCTTGGCTTGGTCTTCTGCTTCTTGTGAAGCCACTAATGCCATCCTGGTAGCCACACCTTTATGACCTCATCTAGTCTCAGTGACTTCCCAACATCATCCACACATGAATTAGGGACCAAATTTTCGATACATGAACAGTGAAGGTCACATTCAAACCAAGGCACACAGTGAATTAGATCCATCATTGTGTTTTTGTCCCACACTGGACCAGTTATAGCATCTGCCATCCTGAAACATCCTAATTTGATCCATTTTTTCTAAGTCAAATTTTATCATTGATAATCTGGGTAGACTAAAACATACCCTAACGGTTCCAGTAGCCAGTTAAGATGATAGCGATAAAAGCAGAATCATACTCCTCCAGCAATGTAAACTGAACACATCCTAGATCTTAGCTTGGCATTGCAGAAGGCAAGAGAGCGTATTCTAGAGAGGGTGAACTATCAATCCAAAGACAGAGAAGCCGGGGCTGGGAAACCTTCACCCATGTTCATGATGGAGGTGGACATGTATGCGTGGGCACATGTGTACATGTGTGCATGTATGTGTGGAGGCCGGAAGTCAACATCAGGCATCATGCCCTGTGTGTCATCCACTTTGTTTCTGGATACAGGGGCCCTTCATTGGCATGGAGTTAGTCAGTTAGACTAGGGTGACTCTCCAGCAGGCCCCTGAGATCCGTCAGTCTCTTCCTCCCTGGTGCTAGAATCAAGGCACGCCTCACCATGCTTGCTTTTTGCATGCATTCTGGGGATCAAACTCAGGTCCTCACGCTAGGGTATCAAGCACTTTGTCAAACAAGCCACCCATCCAGCCCTGTTTTCTTAACTTTTTATTAATTATAGGCTCACAGAAAGTTGCCAACTAGTTTATGAATAAGCTATCATCCTCCCAAGATTTTTTTTTAATTTTTTAAAAATTCATTCATTTATTTATTTATTTATTTATTTATTTATTTATTTATTTATTTATTTTGGTGAGGGCTTGGAGCTGCTGACTGAGATTCTCACTCTTGACATGCCCCGGGCACACTAGCTTTTAGGAGCCTCTCCAAAGTCCTGCCTTGGGTATCTTCAGTGTAACTCTCAGCCCTGGTCTCCACAGGTACCAATGCCCAGGTGATGTACTCACTGACGGACTCTGCTGATGGCCAGTTCTCCATTGATGCCACTTCGGGGGTGATTCGTCTGGAGAAGCCTCTGCAGGTCAGATCAAACTCAGCTCTGGAGCTCACAGTCCAGGCCTCAGACCTAGGCATCCCAACACCACTCTCCACCTTGGGCACTGTCACAGTCTCCGTGGTGGGCCTGGAAGACTACCTTCCCATCTTCCTGAATGCGGAGCACAGCACGCAGGTGCCAGAGGATGCTGTGATAGGCACGGAGATACTGCAGCTGGCTACCCTCACACGCCCGGGCTCAGAGAAGACTGCTTACCGCATCACGGGTGGGAATGAGCAGGGGAAGTTCCGACTGGATGCTCACACAGGTGAGATGGGCCAGAGCCTGCTCAACCCTTCATTAGTGGGGTATACTAGTTTTTCACGTACAGGGAACATCCGTCCACACAGCCTTCCCATCCTCTGCGACTGGCATCCTTTGATTATATATACACTGCCCACATTTCTCCATAGACCCATAAGCTGGGCCCTTTTTACATGTGGGCCTCGCTCACCTGAGAGGGTCATTATTCCCTCGTAGCTTCACTTAGTACTCTGTCCGTGATCCTCCGTGATCCATCAACCCATCTGGTGGTGGCTTCCTGGTCTCAGCATAGCCCAACAGGCTTGGCATGCCTCACTTCTTCCCTGAGCCAAACACTTGCTAAGATCAAGTTCTCAAGTAGTGTGGGACTCGCTGCCTATCTTAAAACCACCCTCTCTCTGCCCAGCCAAGTTCCTGACACCCCTGAATGTTCCACTATGATCATGAGGAAATGCAGAATATGGAAACCTATCTATTTTCTCCTCCTAGCTATGGAGCCAGAGTCAAACCCAAGGGGACCCATGGAAGGACCCCACTGCATCTCAAGCAGAGTCCTCCCAGGCACCCCAATGCACAGGACCTAGCTCCCAACCGCTCAAAACTCTGCCCTATGGTTCCAGCTGCCTCTCCTCCATCACTTCTTCTCTCCTCAGGCATCCTATATGTCAACGGGAACCTGGACTATGAGACAACTCCCAAGTACTTCCTGTCTATTGAATGCAGCCGGAAGAGCTCTTCCTCTCTCAGTGATGTGACCACCATCGTGGTTAATGTCACTGATGTTAATGAACACCACCCCAGATTCACCCATGACTTGTACACTGTGAGGGTCTTAGAGAACGCTGCTGTCGGTGATGCCATCTTGACCGTAAGGAACCCTGGCTTCACTCTTTGTGGGGTATAGTTTCTGGGGTGGCTCTTGCTTCACTCCCTACAGGTCCTCAGTCATCATAAGCATGGATCATAAGCCAGCGCTCTATCACGAGTCAGCCCTCTATCACGAGTCAGCGCTCTATCATAAGTCGCGCTCTATCACGAGTCAGCGCTCTATCACGAGTCAGCGCTCTATCACGAGTCAGCGCTCTATCATGAGTCAGCGCTCTATCACGAGTCAGCGCTCTATCATAAGTCGCGCTCTATCATAAGCCAGCGCTCTATCACGAGTCAGCACTCTATCATAAGCCAGAGCTCTATCATAAGCCAGCACTCTATAGTACATGACTTGTGACTCCTCAGGAAAACTGTGCCACACATAAGTGTCAGGCTGATTTAGTGGGGGCACAGGATTGGTAATGTTCAATAGAAGAGCCAAAAAGAGGATGACTCCAGAGGTTCGCCCAATGCCTACGGCAGTCTATGCAGGGAGTGGTACGAAGAGCCAGTGGGTGGGAGATAGGAACAGAGGGCATACCGCATTATATTTCTTTGCTTTTAAATATACAGTTGCTCCCTCCATCCATGAAACATATTCACGTTTAGTTCTTCAGGACTCCTCTCCAACTCCCTCTCCTTCTGATCTCTCCTTCTGCCTCTGTGTGCATCCTGGGCACTAAATGCAAACCAGGATTTGCCTTCCTGAACACACCTCCACACTTCCTTGGTCATACCCTTTCTTCCTGAACACATCTGCACAACTCCTTGGCTATACCGTTCCTTCTTGAACACACCTCCACACTTCCTTGGCCATACCCTTTCCTCTGCCTGGATGTTCTTTCTATGCCCAGACCCACCCCCAGCCTCCAGAGTTCCCTGAATTCTCTTATAACCTTCCTGGATGTCAGTCCACTCTACTCCCATGAGGACCACCGTGATGGGAATCACCCACAACACCAGCCACAACACTTTCTAGGGGTGCACCATTTTATATGTTCCTTACATTCTGGCCTCCTGGAACCAGCCCTTGTGTACCTTGTCCCTGGAGAGAATGGGCCAATAAGTGAATCCATGGTATACTGAGATCACAAGAGATTCTCTTGGGTTGGGGACTGCCGACTCAGTGGTAGCGGCTGGGGTCAGCCATCACACTCAGGACTAAGATCCTTTTCTGGTCACTCTTGTGCCTGAATTTACAATCTTTCCTCTGTTACAGGTATCAGCATCTGATGACGATGGCCCTGTAAATAGTGCCATTACCTACAGCCTGGTGGGAGGGAACCAGCTTGGACATTTCACCATCAACCCAAAGAAGGGGAAGCTTCAGGTGGCCAAGGCACTGGACTGGGAACAGGTGAATCCAGGCTAAGCAGAAGTGTAACCCTGTGGCAGGCCCAGAGGGTAAAGGGCAAACACACCCCATCCTGATGTCCAGACAGTCCCTAGAGTGAAGAGGCAGGCTGACAAGGCATCAGTGCAGTGACTGCTACCATGGACTGAGATCAGTTCCTGGCCTCAGGCCCTTTGCTGGATGCCTTAAGAGAATCTCACCATTTGATGCCCACAGCCATTCTAGGAAGCATGACCTGACTTTACCCTCTTCCCCAGCTCAGACCCCTTCCCAGGGCCCCATAGTGAGGAGCTACTGGGTCGCAAACCACTCTATCTATACTATTCTGACACCTGAACTCTAGTGCTATGGGAGGCCCCTCGGAGTAGGCAATACCCCAAGGGACAGACACCAGGGGCTATATCTCTAATTCCCCTGCTGTGCATCTTGCCACAGACACCCAGCTATTCTCTGAGGCTCCGAGCCACAGACAGCGGGCAGCCCCCGTTGCATGAGGACACAGAGGTGGCTGTTGAGGTGGTTGATGTCAATGACAACCCACCCAGGTTCTTCCAGCTCAACTACAGCACCGCTGTCCAGGTAAGGGCATCCTGAACCTACCCTCCTCTTGTGTCCCTCTCAATGAGAGGAGCTTCCCGGGGATATCAGTCCACCCAACCAACTGATTTTTTTCCCTCTGCTGTCCCTAAAGGGAATACAGGGAACCAAAGTGGGCCATGGTTAAGGGACAGAAAAGAAATGGGCCCCTTGTTAGGCTTTTACAGGACTGTTATCCTGTTTTATTTGGGGTTCACCACAGTCGTTGACGTGGGTAGAGTCCACCTCAGAGATTTCAGACATGATGGTACGTGGGGGAAGAAAGGCAGCATACTTCATGTTAACTCTCAAATGTGAATCTAGCTTTAACTGTGTACATGTATGTAGATTTGTGTGCATATATGTTCACACGTATAATGAAAGCAGAAAGGAGACTATTTGGGAAGAAGGAAGACCAGTGAGATGGGGAAGAGGGAAGGACTAGAAGGGTAGTAAGGAGGTGTATTGAAAATAAGATAAAATTATATGTGTGTGCATATATATAATATCATAAAGAAACCCATTATTTTGTTTTCTAGCTAAAAAAGTAACGATTAAAAAATAGAAGTGCCGCCACCATGCACCCATGGATTCTAAGCACTTGTAGTCTGTCAGCTGTAAGGTCAGGCACTGGCCTCCTCTATAGGATAAGGGTTTGACCCGAGCCCTTCTAAGACCCAGTGCTGTGCTCAGGGACATGGAGGGAAAACTACCTGGCCAGCATTCAGCCTAGGCCCAGTCTGTGGGCAGAGGAATAAGGACTGGTCCCTGGAAAGTGGGACCACAAAGGAGGGACCTGAGGGGCCATGACTTACACCACTCTCTGGCTTCCTGTCATTCTCGGTCACAGGAGAACTCCCCCATTGGCGTCAAAGTCCTGCAGCTGATCCTGGATGATCCTGACTCTCCACAGAATGGGCCCCCTTACTCCTTCCGGATCACTAAGGGGAACACTGGGTCTGTGTTCCGAGTGACGCCAGATGGATGGCTAGTGACAGCTGCGGGCCTGAGCAGGAGGGCCCAGGAATGGTATCAGCTTCACATCGAGGTGGGTGCTGGGTGAATCTGAGCTAGTGTGTGCGGTGATAGCCTTGGAGACAGGACACCTGCTGGTAGACACTCTGGTGGTGTTTGAGTGTGTGTGGACCTGGCAGTGGACTAGGGACTTCACACTGAGCCCTGCAGGAATACTTTTTCTCATGCTTGTGTGTGCATGTGTGTGTGTGTGTGTGTGTGTGTGTGTGTGTGTGTGCAAATCTGTAAGTTTGTGTGTATTTGTGTGTCTGTATATGCATGTGTATATGTATGTCTGTATGTGCTTGTATATATGTATGTGTCTGTGTGTGCTTGTGTATATGTATGTGTCTGTGTGTAAGTGCATACATGTGCTTGACTATCCATGTGTGTACATGCATGTGGAGGCCCGAGGACATCCTTAGCATGGAAGGTGAAGGGGATTGCTCCTTTACATGTGGGCATTCCATTCTGAGTATGAAGATAAACACTGAGTAGATAAATGGGAGAGTCACACCTTAGGACTTAAGTCAATAAGGTAACAAGAGACTCAAGGCAAGGTACACACAGATATGTCACATGTCTGACATCTGAGTGGAGACCTGAGGGGACCTGAAGGACAGTGGGCAGGAGAGCATTCTAGGCAGGAAGAGTGAGATGGACAAGACAAGCTGGGTAAGAGTTAGAGTGACCCGTGATCAAAAAAGGAAGTGATGTCAGGAAGGAAACTGAAGCATAGATAAGGTTGATCAATCATGGTGAAGCAGGAGGATTGTTCATTTTATGGACGACTGATAGCTGAGGTCCAAACTGTGATATTTTGAGTGACAGAAGTACTGACTAGTTCAACTGGCTACTCCAGCAGATATATATGCTATAGATACATGCTAACGATCAGACCTTTCACAGTTCTGGGGGCTGAAGGCCAAGATCATAATGAAGTTGTGAGCAGACCCTGGTGAGGGACCTCTTTCTAACATGGCAGGAAGACAGCAAGCCGGTGGCAAGTACTTATAAAGGCACTGATGTTCCTTTAGCCAGAGGAGTGTTACTTCCCCGTAGCCCTACCTAGTACTGGGCGGGCTGAGGCAGGAGAATTATAAATATGAGATCAATCTGAGCAAAAACAGATTTCTAGGGCAGTCTGGGTTACATGTCTAGACCATGTGTTAAAACAAGGCAAAGGAGTTGTACACACCTATAATTTCATGACTTGGAAGGCTGAGACAGGAGGATTGGATTGTAAGTCCTGAGGCCAACCTGAGTTATAGAGTCAGATCATTTCTTGTAAAATTAAAAAAAAGGGCTTTTGTTTGTTTGTTTATTTGTTTAAAGGCACTGATCATCTTCACAAAGGCCCCACGGCTCTGCTCTTACTTCCCAAAGGCTCCACTTATAGGCAATGGGAATTGTATTTTAACATTTGAATTTTGAATGGGCAGAAATACGAAACATTGGTGACAACTGAACCACAGCCAAGAACATTCCAAGCTAGCCTTGGCAAGCCAAGTTGAATAGGCACTCTAGTGTGTGTGTGTGTGTGTGTGTGTGTGTGTGTGTGTGTGTGTGTGTGTGTGTTTACATTTGTATACATACTTGTTTGGCTTCCCTGGAACTGGAATTGCAGATGGTTATGAGCCTCCCACTGTGGGTGCTGAGAACAAAGCTTGGGGTCTCCACAGGAGCAGCAAGCCCTAAGCCCTGCGTTGTCTCTCCAGCCCCAATTTTCTTATATAAGGAGATCATTCCACCCTTGTTTAAAGTCTCCACGAGCTTTTCACAACTGTGACTTGAGCCCCAGCCTTGTGCTCCTCAGCCCATTGTGGAGCCACCTTCCCCCCCATTTGCTCCAGCGCCTTCCTGTTTAATTGGCATGCCACTTCTTGCCCACCCTGAGGGCCCTGCCACACTCCCCCGCTTCAGAGACGGCATCCCTTTCACCTGACCTAAGTCAGACCCCTCACCATCTTCTCACGTCTGTTTTCTTCACTGCGTCTTCACTAGCCTCTTGCATGTTTGATCACTCACCCTGCCTGTCCGGATTACAGCAGAGGCCCCGCCCAGAAAGTATTCATCTGGCCCAGAGAGTGAGTTCTCACTCCCGCTCCAATGTGTAGGAAAGAGAGTCTCAGAGCAGCCCTCCTTCAGTGAGGTAGCAGCTGTGGAGGGGCGTGAAGACCTCTCGGAGGTGCCTGCTGACTTAGCCATGTCTGGGCCGGAGATGGGGGGTAGAGGGCTCAGAAGGGAAGAGGCCTGGAAAGATGGGCCTGTGCTGGAGAGTTGGCTCAGTCAGCACATGCATGCACACACAAATAAGCACATACATGCGTGTGCACACACGTGAAGGTTTGGTTGGGGCGATTTAGGAAGAAGCTCAGGGCCCATGAGGCTTGGGGAAGTTGAGCTGTTTTACTGTTTCCCTGTTTTCTACAAAACCTTAAGAAAATCTCTAGCGCATCCTTGGGCTTTGAAGTTGATTTTTTTTTCCAAGCATGGCAGTGTGCATCACCCGTCTTGGCGGGTGTGGGAAAGGGAGACTAGGTTGGTAGAGGGAACAGCCTCAGCTGGGCATAGAGACACTGCAGTCTGCTGGGTACCAACCCTGTTCGTCTTACCCACAGGCCTCAGATAGTGGCCTCCCGCCCTTGTCATCTTCCACACTGGTCAGAGTACACGTGACAGAGCAGAGCCGCTACCCACCCTTCACACTCCCACTGGAGATCTTCATCACAGTGGCAGAGGAGGAATTCCAGGGTGGCATGGTAGGTAAAATCCATGCCACAGACCGAGACCCACAGGACACACTGACCTACAGCCTGGAGCGAAAGGAAAGCCTGGGCAGGTACTTCTCAGTGGGTGCATCAGATGGCAAGATTATCGCCTCCCAAGGACTGCCTCGTGGCCGATACTCCCTCAACATCACAGTCAGTGATGGGACCTTCACCACCACCACTGGGGTCCACGTCCACGTGTGGCACATGGTGCAGGAGGCTCCTCCGCAAGCCGTGTGGCTGGGCTTTCATCAGGTCAGCCCTGAAGAACTGGTGAGCGACCACTGGCGCAACCTGCAGAGATTCCTCAGCAATACCCTGGACATCAAACGAGCCAACATCCACCTGGCCAGCCTGCAGCCTGCAGAGGCCACGGCTGGCGTGGATGTGCTTCTGGTCTTTGAGGGGCATTCCGGAACCTCCTATGACCTCGAGGAGTTGGCCTCTGCCATAGTTCATTCAGCCAAAGAGATGGAACACTTGGTGGGAATTCAGATGAGGTCCGCTCTACCCGTGGTGCCATGCCAAGGGCTAAGCTGCCAAGATCAAACCTGCCGTGAGACAGTGTCCCTGGAGCCCAGGATTGGGCCAACTTACAGCACAGCCCGGCTCAGCATCCTAACACCACGACACCATCTGGGGAGGAACTGCTCCTGCAATGGTAAGGCCTGGGGCTGTGTTGCTGGGCCCTGGCTGCCGGCCTCCATGTGAACTCCCACAGAGGTTCACAAGCATGGCTATAATCAAACTAAATGCCACAGGCCAGCATAACATTGGGAGTGATGCCCCAAAATTTAGTTGTGGGACACTAACCAAGTTCTCTCCACTTTCTGGATTTTTTGTTTTGTTTTGTTTTGTTTGTTTTGTTTTTCGAGACAGCTTTGGATCCTATCTTGGAACTAGCTCTTGCAGACCAGGCTGGCCTCGAATTCACAGAGATCCACCTGCCTCTGCCTCCCAAGTGCTGGGATTGAAGGCGCCACCACTGCCCATCAACTTTCTGGTATTTTGAAAGTCACAGTCAAGTACAAAAGACACCGTAGCTAAAAGCATAGACTGGGGCATCAGGCTGGCGCAGTCCGCATCTTTACTCTGGCGCAGTCCGCATCTTTGCTCTGCCGCAGTCCGCATCTTTGCTCTGCCGCAGTCCGCATCTTT
>NC_022014.1:43468305-43529440 GCF_000317375.1 Microtus ochrogaster
CGCAGTCCGCATCTTTGCTCTGCCGCAGTCCGCATCTTTGCTCTGCCGCAGTCCGCATCTTTGCTCTGTCGCAGTCCGCATCTTTGCTCTGCCGCTGCCCAGCCAGATGACTGGAGGGAATTCTTTGAACCTCTCTATGCCTATGGGCTTTGCTATTATAAGGACTGAGTTTAACATATCAGGTACTCTTGGAAAAAGCCTGACAGAGGATAGCTACTGCAGACATGTCAGCTACTGATGCCCCTGCCACCAACCCCACAGTCTGCTGGTATCAGCTTAAAAAGTAGACCCAATATAGTTCACACCCCGGCCCCACCACTTACTAGTGATGTGTCCTTGGGTATAAAGTCTGGAAAGTCCGCTGTCTCCTGCTGCCCATCTATAAACAACACTCCTCCCCTTCAGCTGGTTTAGGGAATAAATTACATAATAATATGTAATATTATAGTAATAGTAATAGTGCGTAGCCCATGGCTGGCCACAGTAAGTCCAGTGAGGTACTGGCTGTCACTCACATGGGAGTAGACAGTGCTATAGAGAGCCTGCTGTGTGCAGGCTCCATGTGGATCATCAGTTTCTTCTGTGTGAAAGGTGGGTGCTGTTTTGCCTAAAAGTCTCTAGCCTCCAATAGAGGCCAAGTTATTCAAGCCCCAATGTGTCCTATTCAGAGCCTAAACTCTGCACTAAGCGAACCCAGGAATTCAGCTTTCTGAAAAGACTCACCCAGTACCCCCGGCATTAAGACCCACACCCTGGGTCAGCTCGGCATTGTCAAAAGGAAACTGACGGAAGCTGGGAAATGGTTCAGTTGGTAAATTGCTCACATTCCAGTATGGGGATGTGAGTTCGGAAGCCTAGCTTCAGATACAGAAGCATGTAGCTGTAACGCCCTGCTGGGGGGGTGGAGACAGGAGGATCTCCAGGACTCACTGGCCAGACAGCCCAGCCAGATCAACCAGCTTTAGTTCAGCCAGGGACACTGGCTTAAAAAATAAAGGGGAGAGCAATTGAGGAAGAGAGCGAATGTCAACCTCTGGTCCTCACACGCACACACACACACGCACACACACGTGAGCACACACACACATGCGCACACACACATGAGCACACACATACACACACACACACTCTCTCTCTCACGAAAGTGACATGGCCTGACCTTCCTTTGAGGGACCCATCTAGCTTGCATTAGGGAGACTGTGGTTCAGATTTAGAGACTGCCAGGGAACAGTGGGCCTAGGCTAGAGGGTAAGCGAGTCCCCTCTCTGCCTTCTGCCCCAAGGCCAGCTGAAGGCTCCCTCTGGGCCATCTGGCAGCAGACAGCAAAAGTTGTAAAAGGTAGTCCTACTGTGCACAGCACAGGGAGGGGGGTGCTCAGAGACTGCTCTACGCATGCTGCTAGATGTTTTCGTTGTAAAGCCTCCAGGGAGCCCTTCCTTGGGCATTCAACTGGAAACACGTGGTCCCAGGGCTGCACTTTGAGAAACCCTAGCTGGGCTTGCTGACTGCCAGAATCACTTGGGAGAGGGCTGTTTTGTTAACATTTTAGAAAAGTAGGACACTCCCAAAATTACTTTATGTTTTGTATGCAAGCACCTCCATGTGTTTTCCAAAATCCAATGTATCAGCATAGCTCGAACCTCAGTCAAGGCTTAGAATGTGTCCAGCATCTTGAAAGGAGGCTCCTTTCCTCAACACCCGCCATGGGAAGATTTTTTTAATTTTGGCTGGCCTTCAGCTGGCTGAGTAGCCAAGCATGACTGTGAACTCCTGATCCTCCTGCCCCCACCTCCTAAGTGTTGGGATTATGGGCATGGGCCACCGTGCTCAGTTTTATAGTCCCGGGAATGGAGCCCTCCAGATACTCTACCAACTGAGCCACATCCCCCGCCCACCTTAAGCATTTGAAGCAGACTGTACCGAAAGGGCATCTGGGATGCTATGTTTTAAGTGAGTCCCCAGCCAGTCCGGCCACATTTGCGAATTCTTGGTCTGAATCAATTTCCGTCTCCCGTCCATTAGCATCCACTACAATGGAACGACCAGGTTGGGGGGGGGGGATTAAATTTCATGTGTGATAGAAGAATCTTTGTGCCTTGGGATTCCTTGTACCTCAAGCTGCAGCCCAATCCCTTCCTTTATTCCCCTCTCGGACAGTCTCTCTTCCCCGGATATCAGGAGCTTACGTCATTCATTCTTTGTCCTGAGGATGAACAGGCAGCCTCTTCACACTGGGGGACTGGGAGCATCATAGTTGAGTCCAAGACTAGGAAAGGGGGTATTTATATGATGTCACATTTCCCAAAGCACACATTTCCAAAGATCACCACCTAAGCATGCATTGTGGTCAAACAAGCCAAGCTGGGGTCCCGCACCCCACCCCCTTGCCCAGATAAACTCTCAGACTTGTCTGAGGAACTTGGCCTTAGAAATCAGTAACCAGGCTGGGGGGATGCTGGACTTGACAGAAGCCCGGGTTCCTCCATCCATCGCTAGCCCCTTTTCATTACGCGTGGCTCTGGAAAAGTCATCCACTCCAACTAGCCTGGGCTCTTCATGTAACAGATTTGAGAAGTGGCCTGCTTGTCACCCAAGGGTTGAATGAAACGAAATTGATCTAAGGGATCCGGGACAGTTCAAGGATGGTGACACCTCGGGTTCCTTTGCAGGTACCACCTTGAGGTTCAGTGGCCAGAGCTACATGCGGTACAGGCCCCTAGAGGCTCAGAACTGGCAGGTCCACTTCTACCTGAAAACGCTCCAGCCATGGGCCGTTCTAATGTTCACCAACGAAACAATCTCCCTTTCCCTGAAGGTAAGGCAATTCCCACCAGAGTGGCTGCCATGGGCACTCTGTACTGAGAAGAGGGGGGTGCTCTGAGGACGTCTGCTGAGCCAATTCCTGGCAAAGAATCCCCTTGTGGCTTTCAAGGGTGTTGGGTGTGACTATCAGCCAGAACACACAGGACACGGGACTCTCTGCCACAGCCATTCTACGTGGAGATACACATCCCAGGTCATCCAGGGATGGGGCTGCTTGCTCAGTGGGATGAGAGATCCCTGGAAGATAGTGAGAGAAATGTGAGCCCACACAACTCTGGCCCTGTGAGAATGTTTTTAGTGTGTATACAGGAAGAGCCAGTATGTCTTACAGTATGTGTGTGTTGGTGGGGTTGGGTGGAGGATGGCTTCCACTGGGAGTACTCAGATGACAAACCCAAGGCAAAACCTCATGGAATCACAAGGAAAACATACTAATTTATGCTCAGTCCCTTGGTGCTTCCTATGAAAGTGACGTTGCTCGCTGCCTGGATTAACGATTCCATCACAACCACTGGGCAACTATTTCCATGAATTCAGTTTACTCAACACATATCTGCTAAGCACGGGCACTGGGTGACAGACTTTGTTCTGTGCACTTGAATCTCGTTGGTGTATGGGACTGAAATCCTTCTTGGGGTTTTTGTTAAGCACAAAGGAGACTGGTGATAAAACACAGAGATTTCAGAGTTTGTTTGAATGTGGGAAATCCTGAGGGCACAGGAGATGGGAGGTGCGGGGCAAAGAGGTGGTCAGGGAGGTGGTGATGTGCAGTAATTCAAGGAGGATGAAGAAATGCATGAGATATATTTCCTATTGCTGTGACAAAGTTCCTTACGCGAGCACTTCAAGAATAAAGGGTCTATTTTGCCTTGTATTTTCAAAAGGCGGGAAAGGCATGGTGGTGGGAGTGGGAGGCGGCTGGTCACGTGGCACCCATAGTCAGGAAGCAGAGAGATGGATGCTGGTGCTCAGATCTCTTTCTCCTTTGACCCAGCCCAGGACCCCACTCCCACATTCAAAGAGGGTCTTTGCACCTCGGTTAAGTCTTTCTAGAAACTCCTTCATAGACACACCCAGATGTGTGTGTCCATGGTGATTCCCAGTCCCATCAAGTGGAGAAGATGGAGAGGAAACATCACAGGGAGGCAACTTCATGGCTATGCCAGGAGTCATGGCCAGTTAGATGAACAACAAGAGGCTGTTGGCATTCCAGTGACATGAACAAGGTTGACAGACCTCATGGTTGGGGTCTAAGGTGTAACGGAATGTGGGGGCATATCACTGAAGGTCTCAGAAGCTCCTCGAAGGACTTTGCGTTCATCTGAGCAAACACAGCAATCTGACTTTATTGTCACCATGGCGCCCACATTGAGAATAGAGTTTATAGGAAGAGAAACGGAAACAGAGAGACCCAGACAGGAAGCTGAGGCAATAACTCAGGTGTTGTGAGGGTGACTGTGGGGACCAGGTGATGACAGTGGGCTGTGACGAAAGTGTCAGATTCAGGAAGGAATTTCAAGCCAACAGCCTTTTCCAATTCAGAGGGAGTAGAAAGAGCATGGGGGTGAAGTTTGGCCCAAGCCACTGGAAGGGTGGAGTTGCTGCCAACAGACCTGGGGGGGGGAAGGGTGTGGGTGGAGGAGGTTGGGGAATATTGGGAACTCAGGTTAGACATATGGCCTTGAAATGCCCATGAGGCTTCCAGAAGCTAGCAGAATCAGTCTAGTGCTGTGAGAGAGGGTTGGGCTGGGCTAGGGAGATACGGGGTCAAAGCACATGCGTGCTACTGAAAACCAGGAGGCTGTCTGAGAGCACTAGGGAGGGCAGCTCAGAAAACAGGCTGAGGAGAGCCCTGAGGGCACAGCCCATGAAGAGGGCAGAAAGAAGACAGGGGGCCCACAGAGGACACAAAACATGAACCTTCAAATAAAACAGAATAGTATATCCAGGAAGACAAGTGAACTTGGATCAGAAAGAAGCTAGAGGTGTGGCTTAAAGGGGGAGAGCTTACTTAGTGTGGGCAAGACCCTGGGTTTATTCTAAGAGGAATAGGGAAGAGGAAGAGGAGGGAGAAGAGGAAGGGGAAGTAAGATGAGGAGGAAGGTAAAGAGGAGGCAAGAAAAAGAAGAAGAAAAAGATAAGGAAGGGTGAAGTAGGAAGAAGGAAAAGGTGAAAGAGGGGAGGAGGAGGAAGTAAAGGAGGTGAAGAAAGAGCAGGAAGAGGAAGAGGAGAAGAGGGGGAGGAACAGTGGACAGGAGAGGCAGTGATCAGCTGAGTGTCTGTCTGCTGAGAGCGGAGCAGAAGGGAAGGCCCGTCATTTGACTCAGCAACCCAGAACACTCGGCACCGGTGGTTTTCAGCACAGGAGACATGGGTCCATTTGGGAGCCAAGGAAGAAAATTATTCCAAGCTCAAGACAACTTACTTCTTTTAAGCTGTGAGGACTGACTGTGTTTGTGCACCAGCTGAGATGATCCAGTGGGGGAATGAATGGACACGATGCAGATGCGGGAGAGAAGGGGAGGCCAGAGGGACCGGCTTCAGCTGAAGAGGACAGTTGTGATGTCAGAGAGCCTGCGAGCACCTCTGGTGCCTTCAGCAGGAAACGAGGCCATCAGCTGCGAGTGCTGTCTTAGGAGAGAAGTGCTCAGTCACGACGGGTTGATCTGATGCTGGGCAGCCAGGGGCTCATCTGTGCTAAAGGTCATGGGATGAAAGCCTAGGCAGTGGGTGAGGACATAGAAAGACATCATTTTCTCCAACTATGTTCAAATTTTTCTAAAGGAACTGAAGGAACTGACTTGCCCATAATAAACAGTAAAATATTTCATCCTAAGCACACCTAGATTTTTTTTTTCTAGTACAACATCAACACAGGGGATTGAACTTTGAATCGGAGGCTTGCTAGTCAAGCACACCCTCACTAAGCTACATAGCCCAGCTGTTCTTTCTCTGTTTGGAAGCAGGGTCTCTCTGTGTACCCCAGGCTGACCCAGTGCTCTATAAGCAGGTCTACCTGTTGAGAGTAATGCTAACTTTGAGGATTTATGTGCGTGCAAGCACATGTTCAGAGGCCACGGGGCAACCTTGGGTGTTGCTCCTTGGGTACCATCCACCTTGGTTGTTTCATTTTCTCACAAGTCTGGAGCTCAACCCCTAGGCTAGGCTAGCTGATCCATGCACAGTTTCTCGAATGATCAAAACCACAGGGTCCTGTCAGTAAGGTTTCTTTGGGCCTCAGGTTTCTCAGCTGTCAAATGGGATCTTGATCAACCCAGAGAATATGGTGGGGACTGGGATGGGATTCTGAGGGTGTTTGGATTCTTCAGAGGCAATGCCAGAAGCATTTGGAAATGCTTGTAAATGGGGACGTGGCTCTCAATGGGTAGACCACGTGTCTGGCATGCAGGAAGACTTAGATTCAACTCCCAGTACAGTGTAAATGAGATGTGGTGGTAAACAACTGTAATGCCAGCAAATTAGGAGGTAGAGGCGTGAGGATCAGGAGTTCAAGGTCATCCTTGGCTACAGAGCAAAAAAGGGATGAGAGAGAAGACAACAGTGCACTCTGGCAACCGAAGGCCGATCAGCAGAATTACAGAATTCTTGTTTTGCTGACGGCTGTCTGTGCTCTCTTTGCAGCTGGCCAATGGCTTCCTCCAGCTAGAATATGGCTGTCCAGGCGGTTTCTATGGAAACCTTTCTTCCCAGCATCCTGTGAATAATGGACAGTGGCACTCCATGCTGTTGGAGGAGGGGGACGCTTCTGTTCATCTATTGGTCGACACCACAGACAACACCTCCCTTGTCATCCCAGAGGAATGTCAGAGTCTGAGGACAGAAAGACAACTACTGCTGGGTGGCCTTGTCCCCTCAAATCCTTCCTTGAATGTTTCCTTGGGCTTTGAAGGCTGCCTGGATGCTGTTATGGTCAATGGTGAGAGGTTAGAGCCACTTGGACATGGAAAGAAGACAGTGGGCTGGCTGGAGAGACAGGCCCTCACCCAGTGCTGCTGGCCCGGCACTGCCTGCAGCCAGAACCCATGCCTCAATGGCGGGAGCTGCTCCCCTGCCCTTGGATCAGGTAAAGACTCAGATGGTGACCCCAAGGTTTATTCCAAAGACCCCTGATTGTGATGTAGCCCTTGTGTCTCACTGTAGCGTTGACAGGGTAGGGTCTCTCACCACAGCTCAGGGTGATCTTGGGTCAGCCACAGGTATCTAGCAGACAAACGGTTCTTGAACTGCAGCACAGAGGCGCAGGTGTCCCTGGGGCACCACTCAGTAGCTGGTCACTCACTCACCTTCCTCTCTCCCCCAGGCTACCTGTGCAGATGCCCCCCTCCGTTCTCTGGCAGGAACTGCGAACATGGAAGGGAGAACTGCACTTCTGTGCCCTGCCAGGAAGGTGGCACATGTGTCTCCTCCCCAGAAGGCACTTCCTGTAACTGTCCTCACCCTTACACAGGTGACAGGTAAGCCCAGAGAGGCCACGTGCTCTGGCTCCTTACCATGGAGCATGGGGGAGTGAGCTTTGCTTTCTGACCTCTAGAGAGGTCAACGTGAGTCCAGAAGCCAGGCCTCTGGTCCTTTCCTCCAGTGACTTCACTTCATCAGGACACTGTGGGAAGGAATGCTCATGGAAAGGGTCATTTCCCAAACCCAATCCCCAACCTTCTGAACCAGACCCACAAACAAGGGGCCTGGAAGCCACACATCTTACCAGCTCTTAGGGCATATCAACCCTGGATGACATCTGCAGAGAAATGACTGCATTTGCTTTCTTCCATGTGTCCCAGACACACTTGGGGAAACTGATTCTCCTGGGCCTAGGAACACCTATGTCTCAGACTCCCGCCCTGCAAATCTCTGCACCCTGCCACTGACTAGGCTAGGTCATGAGGGTGCTGGCAAAGGAGACACATTCTGGAAACCTAGAAGCAAAACATTTGAAGCAGTATCTGTAATAAAAAAAAAATTAAAGATTCTACAGGATCCCCGGTGGGAGCAGGCAGCAGAAATGCTGTAGGTTCCCAAGTGGTGGTAGCGGGCCATGTGGCAGCAGGCAGCAGGCCCTGAGAGCAGCCAGTCCCAGGCAGAGATGGTTTCAGGTCCCTGAGTGGTGGCTGGTCCCCAGCAGGGAGATACGTGGCGGGCAGGCAAGAGACAGAGACATGTATAGGCATGCCATGCAGAGTGAGGTTGGATATTTATTCAGAGGATTATGGAGGGGGAAGGGAGAAGGGAAGAAGAGCAGAAAGAGAGAGAGGGGAGAGACAGAAGGGGAGAAGGGGAGAAGTAGGGATGGAAAAGAGAGAGAGACTTAGGCTGCAAGCAGGAAGGAAGATCTGCCTGCCTCAGCGGATGGGGGAGGGAGCGGGCGTGGCTTTTCTCTTAAAGAGATAGAACAACCATTACAGTATCTAGTGTTGGAACACCCCAGCTTGGGAATGTGGATTACAACATACCCTGTCTTAAAAACAAACAAACAAAACCCCTCAATAAAATAGTCCTGCCACCATTTTGTAGATGGGGGAAACTGAGACCCAGAGAGGGAAAGGGCTTACCCAAGATCACCCAATGTGCCAATGACTCAAGTCCTTCTCAGCAGCCATTGTTCTTGCTCTGATCACTGCCTGCTTGGATGTAAGAATGTCACTCATCCGGGTCATTGGAGGGTGGGTGGGAGCAAGCCAGGAAAGTGGCATTTGTGTTTTAAGAGAGGAATTTGGAGGGAATGCAGCATCACACTTCAGAACAAGCTGCTTGTGGTGAAATTCTTAGCACTGAGATGTATTTGGGACTCAGCTGGGGTCGGGGGGAACTTTTCCCCCAGATCCTCCAAAGTGGAGACCTTGCAATAGGTGATCTCTAAGGGCCTTATGCCAGGCAATGCCAAGCTGAAGCTAGCTTGCGAGGCCGCACAGTGTCTTGGTTTCTTTTCCTGTTGCTGATAAAATATTCTGACTAAAGCAACTTAAGGGAGAAAGGGCTTATTTGGGCCCACAGTTCACGTGTATGGTCTGTTATGGTGAGGAAGCCAATGGGGCAGGAGCTTGAAGCAGCTGGTCACATGACTTCCAGAGTCAGGAAGCAGAGAGAGATGCATCCATGCTGCTGCTCAGTTCCCTTTCTCCATTGGTACAGCCCAACATCCTAGCCAGGGAAAGGTGCCCACCCACAGTGGGCATGTCTTCCCACCTCAGTGAATGCAATCATAGTAATTCCACACAGGTATGTCCACATAGCCATCCGTCTCAGGGATGAGTCAAGATTCTGTCAGTTTGACAATTAATACTTTCTCCAAGCAGATGTAGCATGTAACACAGCTAAGCAGTACAGGACCTTGCTGGCACATGTATACACACACACACACTTGCACACAGTTTTGTGTACCTATGGATACATGCACCCAGAAACATGAAACGGTCCAGAGGAGGATGCCTAGTGTTCTACTCTATCATCACTCTCTACCTTATTCTCAAGAGACGGTCCCACTGGATTGGGGGCAGAGAGGCATCAATAAGTCTCAGCGATCTGCCTATCTCGGCCCCTCACAGTTTGGGGCCAACACAGCTTTGTATGTGGGTGCTGGTGATTCAAACCCAGTTCTTCATACTTGAACAATAAGTGCCCTTGCTCACTGAGCTATGTACTCAGCCCCAGGCTGCACACACAGACTCACTAGTGGGGCTGGTTCTGATAACCATGTGTTGGTGTGTTCGACAATTCCCTTTGACTTTTGGTAGGAAGTGACGTAAACTGGGGGTGAGGACCCTATCCCATAGGACTGTTAGGGGGCTGGAAAAATAGCTCAGTGGTTAAGAGCATTTATTGGTCTTCTAGAAGACCTGGGTTTGATTCCTAGCACCCACATGGTGGCTCACAAACAATCTGCAGGATCTTCTTCCCTCCTCAGGCCCCAGAAGGCATCAGGCACACACGTGGTACACAAACATACATGCAGACAAAATATTCCTACATTCAACAAATAGCTCTCTAAAGGGGGACCTTCAAATGTCTGCTAAGAACTTCTCTGTCTCTGCAGGTGTGAGATGGAAGCGCGGGGTTGCTCCGGAGGACACTGCCTTATTACTCCTGAGATTAAGAGAGGGGACTGGGGACAGCAGGAGTTTCTGATCATCATAGTAGCCTTACCTCTCATCATCATTGCCACCGTGGGGCTCCTTCTCTACTGCCGTCGTTGCAAGTCTCACAAGCCGGTGGCCATGGAGGACCCAGACCTCCTAGCCAGGAGCATTGGCGTCGACACCCAAGCTTCACCTGCCATTGAGCTCGACCCCCTGAGCACCAGCTCCTGCAACAACTTGAACCAACAAGAGCCCAGCAAGACCTCAGTTCCAAGTGAACTTGTCACCTTCGGAACCAGCTCTAAACAGCGGCCGATGGTGTGCAGCGTGCCTCCCAGGCTCCCACCAGCTGCTGTCTCCTCACACCCTGGCCATGAACCCATCATCAAGAGAACCTGGTCACGCGAGGAACTGGGTCAGTATAACCAGAAGCCCTGTTGCTCAGGGATGGATGGAAAGGTGGGAGCCCCAAAACATTCTGTTGGTATACACATTGGCATACAACGGAACAGCCACTGGTCAAACCAATCCCTGGGTATGGGATATGAAGGGATGCATGCCAGGTGACCGTGCACAGCTGACTGGAGAAGATGCTAAATTTCTTGACCCAGAGTTTGTGGTTCATCATGCCTGTTCCATGACCAACTTCTCTTAATTCCCAAGCACAGCATGGGACTGGTATTCATGTCACGAAATGTAGACTTGAATGGTCTTGGGGAGACTTGGGGTTGAAGGGGGGACACCTGCACCTTTGTGCTGTTCTGGAAATGGAAAAGGTTCCAGCCATCCAATCTGGAAGTGAGATTTGGCTGGCCAAGAGTAGGGAACCAAAGCCACTCTCGTCTTTGGCTGAGAAGGAGTAGATTTGTGAAGCACTTTCTGTTTATCTGCTGTGCTCCCCAGCAGTTACAACAGGTCTGGTCATGGTATATGTCACTGAGGTCATAAATGAAATGAGTTGCTCTTAGTGGCAGAGATGGGGACTCCTTCCAAGCCTCCCCTCATTCCACCACCCCCTGGGACAGACACGGTGCCGTCACCAAGTCCACACTGTGCATCTTTTTCCTTCAGTTCAGAAATGAAACTCCCCAGTCAGTCTTGGGAAGAGTTGCAGCTGTCTGGTAGCAGTGTGAATGGCTTAGAATTGTCCGCGGTTCTCTCTAATCCTCCCTTCTCCCTGGCACAGGTTGACAGTAGAGATCTATCTGCAAGGTGGGCTGGCTTTGAGTCTAACCTCGGGGTTTCCACTTGTCCTCACTGCATTGTAGATTCATCCAAGCTTCCACAGACAATATGCACAGATCGGTCACGAGTCCAATAGCTCGCTGGGCAATCCCCACCAAACGTCAAGTCATTGATAGCCTCTGTCCAGCTTGCTGGAATGACAACCATGGAAACACAGACTCACCAAGTCATACTGTTCTCTTTCAGTATACCCAAGCGGAGCTGCGGTCTGGCCCCCAACTTACTCCCGGAAGGAGCATTGGGAATACCCACACCCCGAAGCAATGCAGGGTCCTCTGCCACCCTCTCCTCACCGCCATGTCAGCCCTGCAGTGATGCCAGATCCCACGGGTCTCTATGGTGGCTTCCCTTTCCCGCTGGAACTGGAAAACAAGCGGGCACCCCTCCCACCCCGTTACAGCAACCAGAACCTGGAGGACCTGATGCCTCCACGACCCCCAAGTCCCCGTGAACACCTGCTCGCCCCCTGTCTCAACGAGTACACAGCCATCAGCTACTACCACTCCCAGTTCCGCCAAGGAGGGGGTGGGCCCTGCCTGGCCGAGGGGGGCTATAAGGGAGTGAGCATGCGCCTCAGCAGAGCCGGGCCCTCCTATGCTGACTGTGAAGTGACCGGTGGACCCGCGACAGGTCGGAGCCAACCTCGTGCACCCCCCAATTATGAGGGCTCGGACATGGTAGAGAGTGACTATGGGAGCTGTGAGGAAGTCATGTTCTAGCTTCCGGCTCTCAGAGGAAGGCACGGGGAGTCCCCGGCCCTGCACTGTCTTCTAGTCTCATGGGGAGTAAGTTGGGTGTGACTGGGAGAGAGAAGGAAGCCACTACATCCCCAGTCCAGAAGGCCATCTCTTCAAATGTGCTCTTCGGATCCGCAGCTTGTCCTGGAGGGTGGAGGGAAGCTGAGGGTAGAGCTGTAAAAAGAGCGGTGGGGCCCCAGAGAAGAGGGGATGCCCAGACAGGTGCACACTGGGGTGAGACCTAGGAGGGCAAGCCCTCAGGTGGATGGTCTCCCAGCCCCAACAAGAAAGAGCGCCAACTACTGGCTCAGCATATTTGGGCCACATCCTCGGAGCTGCTCTCAGGCCCATGGTGCAGGAGCCAGGTTTGTGCCTAAAAGGCAACCATGCATGCATCTGCTGTGGAGGGAAGACCCAGGGTCTTCTGAGATCCATGCGGTGACCTCTGAAGGAGCTGAAGGGTGATCAGCCTTCCATCATCTGACTACCAGCTTGGTGTGTACGTTTGGACCGTCTATGCCAAGTGTCTCAAGTCAGTGCCATCCTGGGCACTGGGAGCAATAGCATCCTTGGGAGATGAGTCACTTAGACCTCCAACTCCTGGAAGTCTTGTTGCTGAAGCTTCAGAAGGACTTGTCCCACCTCTGCTAGTGGGATCTTGCCCAAAACCTTCTGCGTTGAAGAATTCAGATCTTGTGTAATGCAGAGTTAATTGTCCCAAGTTTCCCAGGCACTTTTGGCCAAAAGCAAGAAGGAAGAAGTTCATTTGAAAAACTCTTAGGCACTTTTCAACCTTGCTGTCTGGATGTGTTTTCCCAAAGGGGTTCTTCTTGTCTGGACACAAGGAACTCAACTTATTCAGGGCCAGGTGAAGGTGGAGAGCCAGCCAGCCGATCCAGGCCAGACACCCTGCCCCCCTCCCTCTTCTTCCTCACAGATGTCTGCCAATCAAGTGTTACCCACACTGACTCAAGCCTACGCATGGAGGGTCAGGGTGGGCACATGTCTACACACGTGCGTGCCCATGGACAGTGTATGTGCACAGGTGTAGAAAGTTATGTAGCTCGGAGTAGCAGAGACTGGAAGCCAGGGAGACCTGTGGTGGCCTGAGCAACTCCGTCCTCTGCCAGTCCCTCTCTGGTCCACTGCCTTTTCACGTGTGTGGTTTTCAAGTCAGAAGTCAAAAGGAAGAGTCGCAGAGACTCTTACCCACGGGGCTGTCCACGAAGACAGCTGTGTGGGGAGGATGCGCTAGTGTGCCCCGTGTTGACTGTGGGTGTGAGTGATTGATTGCACGAGTGGCTTTGTTGGCCATTTGATTTTTTTTAACAATAAATATCTTTTTTTACTGTTATTTTCTGTGTCACTTAGAATTGCTTCAGGCTGGGTCAGGGTCAGGTCCAAGTCCAGGTTCATAAAGAATTTAGGAGCTGGAAGGGCTCTTCACCTGATACCTGCTAAGCCAGACTCTTGAGCTTAACCAGACATGCAGTCAGAGGTCTGAGTAGGGCCCAGGACACTATTTTCGAGAAGTGCCTTCTCAAGTTCTTCAATTAAAAAAAGATCCCCACTATTATTATTTATAATCTATTTGCACATGTGTTTGGAGGTCAGAGGGCAACTCATGGGAGATAATTCTCTCCTTCCGTCTTGCAGCTCCCAGGAATTGAACTCAGGTTGTCAGGCTTGGTGGCGAGCGCCCCTACCAGCTGAGCTATTTTACCAGCTCCAAGCTCATTTAAAGATGAGGAAACTAAGGTTCTGGGGCATAGGCTGTAAGCAGTAGGCATGCCAAAAGCCCAAGGCTCAAGTTCGGTTCCCAGCACCGCATGGGATGGCCACAGTAGGAGCCCCACTATCACAGTCTTGGGGAGCCAACAACTACTGCCCCACTGCTTTATGGTACTTCTCTTGGGAGCTGTCATGACCTGAGACTGGAAAGCCCAGAGATTGCTGGTGTGAGACATCCAAGCGGACTGGGGTCTCTAGAGTCAGGCAGGTAGGCTTCTTGCCCGGCTCCATTGCACACTAACACATTCCTGAGCAGCTTCACTTGACTCTCGTTTTAAAGACATGTTTTGAGAATGTCTTTTTAGCCCCCAGGTTGCCCAGGCTATAAGCTGCCCAGTTCAGTATGCAGCCAAGGACGGCCTCAAACTTCCCATCCTCCTGCCTCCATTTCCTGAGTACTGGGTGTAGGTCATTATGCCCAGTTTATGCAGTCCCGGAATAGAACCCAGGCCTGCATGAATGCTAGGCAAACACTCTACCAACTGAGCCACATCCCCAGTTCTTGTCAAAGAGAACCCCAATAGGCCTTTCACAGCACAGTTGCATGGAAGACAGGAAGTATCATCTAAGTTTTGACATGGGTGACCAACATAGGCACGCCGCTAGCCAAAGTGCACAGCACAGAGTAGGGCTCACTCCTGGTGGGGTAACGGGACACCCACCATGATGGTATCGTGTGGAGCAACTTAGCTGATCTAAGAATTCTGCCAGTCACCCCGTCTCTTAGCCCCTGGCAGCCACTGACATGTCTCCACAGTTCTGCCCTTTATAGAAGGCCAGAGTCAGAACCACACCTCAAGGGGCCATTTCAGATCATAGCATCTCGCTGTGTAGCACTGGGTAGCATGCATTTACATTCCCACCACTTCTCTGTGTGGCTAGATAGCATATCTCCTTTTGACATCTGTGCCATGATTCAGATACGGCAGTTTGTTCATCCACTTGCCTACTGGAGAACATCTCAGTTGCTTCCACGTTTTAGCCGCTAAAACCTCATGAGCTGGTGTTTCTGTCATCAGGTGTTTGGTTCCTTCGGGAAAATGTTAGAGTGTAGCTGGTTTGTAAGTGAGAAAGCAAAGAGTAGGTTCAGTTTTATAAGAAGCTACCAAAGCATCTGTACTGTTTGCATTTCTACTAGCAATGAGGGAGCATCGCTGTCCACCACATCCTTACAGCAAACAGCATGGCTGTTCTGCCCTCAGTCTGGGTCATTCTCCTAAGCCTGCAATGCTATCTCTGTATTTGTCCAAATATGTGTTTCCTTGACAGCACATGATGTAGAGAGTCATTGTGTTTATTTATTTTTTGCCATCTTCAAATCTCCCTAGTGAGATGGCTGTTCAGGGCATTGGCCCAGGGTTTGTTTGTTTGTTTGTTTGTTTGTTTTTGAGACAGGATTTCTCTGAAACAGTCCTGTAACTCACTCTATAGACCTGCCTGCCTCTGCCTCCTGAATACTGGGATTAAGGATGTGAGCCACCACCACCCAGCCATTGGCCCAGTTTTAAAAGTAAGGTTGTGTATTATCTTATTGTTGAATTTTAAGAGTTCATTACCTATTTTAGATAAACGGTTCTTTGCTGGGGAAGGTTTTCTGTAGACATTTCCTCCAAGCCTGTGCCTTTTCCCCCTTAACATTCACATAACAACTTGAGTGTCTTTCATAGAAAATTTCTCCCTTTCTCTGTCTCTCCCTGTGTCTGCCTCTCTGTCTCTGTCTCTGTCTCTCTCTCTCTCACTCTGAGATAGGCCCACCATTTAGCTCAGCTGGTCTTGAACTTACCTATGTATCATAGACTGGTCTCAAACTTTGATCCTCCTGCCTCTGCCTCTCAAATACTGGGATTAGAGCACACATTACAAAACATGACAAGTTTTTATTTTAAGGCAGTCTGACTTAGCAATTCTTTTCCTCATGTGTGGCACACTTGGTGCTGTGCCTAACTACCCAGATGCACACATCTGGGCGGATCGGAGGGCAGAGAGAATAGAATGCTGCTGTACTGCTGGCTTCTACTTTCCCTGTTCTACCCCCAGTCTGAAACTCCACCCTATGGGATGGTGCCATCCACAGACAGGGAGGGTCTCCCACTCAGTTAAACCTCTTTGGAAACCCCCTCAAATGCATGCCCAGTATGTCTCCTGATTCTTAAAACAAAGTCAGTGTCAAACCAAAGATGCTTTGTACTTTTTGTATGATATCTTCTATGGTTTTACAATATCCTTTATAGTTTTATGCCTTACTAATGGGCCTGAATCTCACTCAGCTCTCTAGATGTAGACACCCAACCTTCAGTGCCACTTGTTGAGAAGACCATCTCTGCACCCGTGACTTCTTTGCCCAAGTCCTGCTGGGCTTCTTATTTTTTATGTAAACAAAGGCAGTCAGTAACATCACACTGGTTCCCGTGGTGGCTAATATTGGCAACCCGATGGGATCGGGAATCAATTCAAAGACATCTCCAGGGTGGGTTTGTCCTCCTCAGTTAAGCCACTTCGGAAATTCCCAAGACATGCCCAGAGGTGTGTCTCCTGAGTAATTCTAAATCTAGCCAGCTTGACAGTGAAGGTTGACCATTGTAAACAGCAAGGGTAGCTAGTTCATAGCAACTGTCACAGAAGGACACCAAGAGTTATTATTTTTGTTTTTCTTTTTTTAAGTGTTTTTTAGACAAGGCCTCGTGCAGCCTAGGCTGGCCTTGAATGTGCTACGTAGCTGAAGATGACCTTGAACTTCTGGTCTTCCTACTTTTACCACCACACCAGGTTCACACAGTACTGGGGATCAATCAAATGTCAGGTCAGCAGTCCATCAGGAAAGCTACATCCCGGCCACCAGTTACTTTCTTCTAACACAAGCAAAATTCCTATTTAGATAAAAAGAACAGTTTGGGAAACACTGAAACCTTGGACCTTACTCCAAAGTACACAGAGTAGCACTATGGCTACCTCCCAACCCAAAGACCCAAACCCCTCCTCCCTTCCTTCATGCACCTCCCCAGATTGGCCACCAGAGGGCTCTCTGGCCTTCAGAACCAATCCTCCCATCAAACTTGGGCCCACAACTGCTTCAGGACAAAAGGACGGTCATTTGTCACTGTAGGACACAGAGAGTTGGTAAGCTGCCACACTGGGGCAATGATCTGGTGTTGACTGACAGCCTGGGCTGCCTCCTGAGATGCAGGAGTGCTCTCTGGGACCCAGGTCAGCAAAGACAAGTCTAGTATTGTCTCAAATTCTCCAATCAACCTCTAAGGTCCCAGCCAAGGAAACTGCTAGGTGAGATTAACATGAAATTAAAAGACATAATAAAAGCAATTTACCTGTCCAAGACGCTACTCACTATAGGTTACACTGAGTCCCCAAACCAATTCAGGGACAAGCTCACCCCTGGGGCATATGATGAGGAAGGGAGGTGGTCTCTTTTAGTTAATGCTCTTCGAAGCTCAGGACTTAGGCAAGGGGCCAGGTGCAGAGACCCTCATTATCCCCGGGGCATTGGTTCTAGGGCCCACCAAGGATACCCAACTTTGGAAGCTTTAGTGCCTTGCATAAAACAGTGTGCTATGTGCCTGTAACCTACACAGGTCTTCTTACACACTTTACGCCCTCTCTAGACTTTTCTCATACCTAAGATCATGCGGATGAGAGGAGAGGGAACCATAAAATCTACACATGTTCAATATTAAGTATAATTTTTCCTAGTGTTTCTTACATTGAGTTGGTTGAATCTACAGGGGAGACACCTACAGACCATGAAGGGTTGATGGAGTCACATCTCTGTAGCACAGGTAAGTTATAAAGTGCAACAGATAACAGCACGTAGCTGGGGAAGGAGCCATAAATTCCCACCAAACTAGCCAGGGAAGATTCCAGAGACAAGCAGCCAGCTGGTCTGGGTGGTAAAAGTTGAGACCCAGGTTGAGCAGAGACAAGGGCAGCCAGCTAGGTCAGGAGCCAACAATGAGAAGGCACAGGGACTGGGAATGTGGACAGCAGGGTCATTCTCACAGACCATGGAGGACTAACAGGATGGAAACAGAGCACAGTGGGGGTGGCCTAGGTACCCAGCAGGTCTGTGGGGGCAGACAGGGAGGCTTCTCTGTGTTCACTGAGGGAGGGCAGATAAGAAGGGATCTGAAAGCAGGAGCCTTGGATCTCCATGGTGATGGAGGAAGGCCATTGGTTAAGTAATAAAGAAACTGCTTGGTCTCATAGGTTAAAACATAGGTGGGAGGAAGAGGAAGTGAGCTCAGAGACTCCATGCTCCCCTCTCCCGGGCAGACTCGATAGCTATGCTCTCTGAGGCAGACGCAATTCAGCTCCGACCCAGGATGGACGTAGGCTAGAATCTTCCCGGTAAGCGCACCTTGGGGTGCTACACACATGATTGGAAATGGGCTAGTCCAGGTGCGAGAGTTAGCAGAGAAGAGGCTAGATATAATGGGCCAAACAGTGTTTAAATGAATACAGTTTGTGTGTTGTTATTTCGGGGCATAAGCTAGCAGGTGGCCGGGGTGCTGGGGACGCAGCCCCGCCGCTCCTATTACTACACCATGGCAAAGCCACGAGATAAGAGACCTGGCTAGTTAGAAAATGTGGATCTTGGGTAAGATTTTTAAAACCTCTTAATGCTTCTGTTTGCAAAGGGCATATTGCCAGAAGTTTCTTTCACTGGCTCTGAATATTAAATGAGATGCTGTATAGAAAACTGTTGACTGTCATTGACTTAAAAAAAAAAAGTCCCAACCCACTATTCTACCCTTACCACTGAAAAGGCAAACTCTGTGTGGTCCCCACAGCCACACACCTTTGTTCCAAGGTCAAGGGCAGAGTGTTGTGGGGAGAGGGGAGGTTACAAAATGCTGGACCTGGGGAGCGGGCTCAGCGGGTAAGAACACTTGCTGCACAAGCAGGAGGATCTGAGTTCAGATCCCCAGAGCCCACGTAAAAACCCGAGGTAGCCATGTACATGCTTTTAACCACAGCGTCACAGGGCAGAGACAAGAGGATCCCTGGATCTGTCTAGCTGCCCGCCCAGCTCCAGGTTCAGTGAGAGACCCTGTCTCTAGGGAGTACGCAGAATGCCCAACATCCAGGCATGCACACACACATGCACACACACACACACGCAATAAACAAATAAGTGAACATTTAAGACCAAGGCAATGGTATACATTTTTATTGATGGTCTCAATTCATCAAGTTGTACACTGAAAAACTGGCAAATTTTTCTTAATGTAGATTAGAATCCATTTTCTTTTTTTTCAGAAAGGTGAAGGAGACTAGCGGTCATGGTCTAGGAAAGCGCACCACTCACGGTTCCCAGTCTCTAAGCGCATCCACAAAGGGGTAGCTGTCTACCTAGAAAACCAGGGTTAGCTCACTGTCACCCACATGTATGTCTCTATCAGAGCAACAGGCTTAGCTTGAGGGACCTGGAGATCTGGGAGCCACAAGACACAAATGACACCTTGATGCGCATCATGTAAAGTGCTTTGACTTCTTCCAACTAATATTTTCAAAAATATTTCTAAACCTTTTCATCTTTTTTTTGCTACTCCCTTTACCCTAAAAACACCCCCCCCCCCGCAAGGCTGGAAGCAAAGAGAAGAGGCAGGTACCTTGAGCAGTGCTTGAATTCTGACACAAAAACCCACCGTGTTGCAGTTCTTTGTACCAGCAGGTGGCCTGTGTGTGTCTCAAGGCCTTGGGGTTGACTCAGTCTATGTACACACACAGAGCCATGGACCAGAAAACGACATCCGTGATGGGGCACATACGCAACAGTGAATTAGTAGCCACCTCAGTTAGGGTAAGCAAGCTCTTCGTGTATACAGATAGCGTGCATGCATAAACACAGATTTCAGAGAACTGCCTTGGCTGTGGCAGACAGGAATAAAATTCCCAAGGCGGGCTGGTCTCAGTCAATTGTGTAGGGTCAGAAGTTGACACTGTGGCCTAAGACAGGATTCCTCCTTAGGGAAGCCACAGTTCAAGAGTCGAGATGAAGCTACCTACACTAGCAAGGGCAATCTGTACTCAGCCAACTGTTGTAGATGTTAACATTTGCAAACACCTAGGCTCTTATGTGCCCTCAAAACCAAGCTGACACCTAAAACTACCTACTGGCATATGCAGAAGGCATTGGAAATTTCTACCCAGGATTCCAGGGGAATGAATGCTAAGTTGGTTTAGGGAGGCAGGATTGTTTAACAGAAAAAAAAATATCTCCAGACCCTTTCTCAGATCCCCTCTCCCTCCAACAGATGGACCTATCCCAAGTGATTTATTTCTTGGAGTGTGAAAACAAAGACACAAATTGCAACCTCTCAAAAATAAAAAATAAATTCATTTATTGAAGTGGAAATTTAACACAAGATCCATGTGTTCAACCCAACTGAGACCTAGACGTTCTGACATGAGCCACATGTGCGTGCTTACCCTACTGAAATCACATCCAGGGAGGTACAGGACACACGGTGCTGTCTGGCTATTGCACCCTGCATGGCAGCGCTCTCGGTCCTTGATTCCTACATTCACTGACAGTTACAATACAGACATGGGATTTTATTGTTCATTAAAAAAAAAAAAAGAAAGAAAATAGCTTCTTTAACATCACCTTGATTTAAACCAAAGCACAGGGCAAACACCAGCCACCTTCCAGTCTCATCTTCCACTTTTTTTTCTTTCTGATAACTGCCTCTGAGCACGGTTTAATGTCCCTGGCCAGGGAATGACTCAGGATACACAGAAAGGGAAGGAACCGGCCAGGTGGAAGCCGGCGCCGCCAGCAGGGCTAAAGTGGCTTCAATATTGACCACAGTTTCCAAGGCAGCCAGACGGCTTGCTTCCCCCTAATGGTATCTGATTTGTAATGCACTTTAGAAAATGAAATTCTAAAGTCCACTTGGCGCCACCCTCCTGATTGCCAGGTCCCACCATCCTGTCTGGTTCTCATATCAGGTCTCTGCAAGCCTCAGTGTCCCAGTGGGAGCGGTGGCTGGAGCTGGCCAGTAGGGAGAGCAAAGCCCTGTCCTCCATGTATAGAGGACAGAGAGTGCTGTAAACATGAGTGGAGCTCCGTACTTCCTGGGAAGATCAGGAGAAGAAGACATGCCACCGAATAGGGGAAGAAATCTGAGGATGAGCGAGCCTAAGGACAGGCCCTGGGCTCTGCCTTCAGACCACCGACCACTCTTAAGCCATGACTTCCATGAGTTAAGGGCAGACAGTGAGCACCTGCCCATAGGTGTGGCTAGAGAGGTGAGGTGGGCGGGGCTAAGCTAACCCATACCTCTCCTGACCCCAGACATCAGCACATTACAAATGACGCCACTCTAGTTGGGGCAGGGTGAGCCGCACAGGCTAGATCACACTCTTCCCAGCCAGTGCTCACATTCAAGTCTGGGATAATGGGTCTCTGAACTGTGGGTACAGGCAAGGACCAGGCTGATAGGACCAGGCAGCCTGTCTGCCCTTGGGGCATCTGGCCTTGCCTGTTCTTCCCCTCAACCTTCCATTTATCTGAGTGTTTCCTCACCAGGGGCCATCTGGTTCCCCAGTGACAGCAGGAGAGGCCTGACTCAGGGCTCCTGGGAACCATAGGCTGTGTGCAGCCGAGGACCCGCCTCCTCTTCCCCCTGGAACCACATGCTTAGCAGCTGCCTGGTGTCATCCAGAAAGGCCCTGATCTTCCTGAAAGAGTTCAGCCACCAAACTAGCAGTGCCTCAGGAGGTCAGCAGCACAGCAAGAGGTCACACCAGGGAAGCTGTCCCTAGCCTAGTGCTAAAGAAGGTACTCCACATGGTCTCAGGCCAGGGGCCCTGAAATGATTGCTGGGCTTGGTCTTGACTTCTAAAACCTCTAACAGTTCTGAATACACTGTCCCTCCATCCAGGAAGCCATGCTCAGCTGACTTCTAGGAGAGAGCCTGGCCCATAGCTGGGCTGCTGGAGCCCAAGCCCAGAAATATCAGGTCAGTGTCAGAACCTACTTGGGTCATTTTCCAGCCTGAGACTTCAGAAAGGCATCTGTGAAACCCGGCTGGCACCTAGCCGCATAAGCACCCAGCCGCATAAGCACCCGTGGAGATGCAAATGAGCAGAAAGAATGACGTGAAAGGCGCTGCTCTCCTAAGGGCTAAGGGGCAGCGAGACTGCAATGCTTCCTCTTAGCATCACTGCTTGGGCCAGATGCTGCTGTAAGTCAGAGGCCACCCTTCCCATCCTTTGACCTGGAAGTCACATAGCAGGCTCTGGACAGAACAGCAGGAAAAGACTTGGCTGAAAGGTCAGGCCACAGCCCTTCTAGCTTCTGTCAAACACAAAAGCAAGACCCTGTTCAATTCTTGCTCCTTTCTCTAAACTGAGGTTCAAGGCAAATCCTGTCCCACCCGGAGGTGACAGACCTAAAAGCCACGTGACTCTATAGGAGGTGTGATGGGGGACGATACAGATCACAAATAGTGTTTAGTGGTTTCTTGGAAGCCTAGGATACAAAGGCAGCTTGGGACAAAACAGGGCTTCTGCTCTCTCCCCAGGAAACTGTAAACAATGACCCTGTGTGTAGTGTCGCGAAGAGAAAGTCAGAACCCACTCCCCTGTCTCAGCCAACACACAAGTACTTCCAAATGCCCATATGGATTCAGTCTCATAAACAGAAGTCCATGTATGCATGGATCTCCTAGAGGCGGTGCAGGCTCACACTTAAGGTCTCTGAGCCAGCTGGGCAGGGCAGCTCATGCTAGTAATCTCAATACTTGAGGCAAGGGTAGGAGGACCAAGAGTTCAAGGTTATCCTTGACACAGCAAGTTCAAAGCCAACTTTGGTGCCATGAGACCTTGTCTCAGAAAACAAAAACAAACAAACAAAAAACAAAACAAAACAAAAAGAATGGCCCCTAGGCCACACAGCCAAGAGGGTGAAGGACCATGGTCCCCTGGAGCAGGTTTCTTTGTGGCAAGAGAAGCCAAGTGCAAGCTGCTGAAGTAACCCACCATGATGCCGGGTCTGAAGTCAGATCCCCAAATGTAAGCTTAAATAAATTATAAATACCTTCAATCGGGGCAGCATCTCATTATCTTTAAGAGCTAAAGGAATGAAGAGGGCAGTATTGTGACCTACACAGAGGAAGTGAGAGCTACGGTGGTATGGTCTGAGGGTTTGGGGGTCCAGAAGCCTCTCAGGACTCAGCTGGGTGGGAGAGTGAGGTACACAGCATTTGGGAGCCCGATGAGAAAGAGGCCTGGCTTTGTGAAACATCAGGGTCCCCCACTTACTTAATCTAGCCCTGGCCCTGGGAAGGAGGAAATGCCAGGAGCAGGACATTAATGCCAGGAGCAGGACATTACCTTGTAAATAAAGTGAGCTGTGCTGTGGGAATTTAGGTGTGGCGGTCAGATGGGGGAGACCGGGCTGAGGGAGGAGGTATGAAGAGGAAAGCAGGGACTGCACCATCACAAGTGGAATGTCTGCTCCTCTCCCTCCTCCCAAACTCAAGGTACCCCAGGGTCCAATGCCAGGTGGAGGAGTACCCAGGCAGCAACCTTGCCTTTCTCCAGAGGCGGAACCATATCTGAGGCTGTGGGGACACTACTGGGACACACACAAGAGTGGGGGCTTGGCAGGTGCAGGGAACACACCCAGATCCTTATAGGAAGGCACTGGTGGAATTGGTGGAGATCTCGCCATGGCTTGGCTGGATCAGCTCGCACAGAGACTCATAGGTCCCCACCACGAAGCCCACAAAGCCCAGGATGCTGATGAGGGCATCCTTGATGATGGTCAGGGGGCTCATGCCCTCCCCATAGTAAGTGGTCACCTCCAGCAGGGGTGGGATGATAAGGGCCAGGGCACTGCTGCTTACAGAGCCCACCAGGGAGATGACCAGGTCCAGGCGTGGGATGAGGATGGCCAGAACACCTGCAGAGAGAGGGGACATCTTTGGTGAAGAATGTCTGGGACTATGCTCACTGGGCAGAAAATTCAGCCTGGGTCCACATTTGGAACACAGGGCTCAAAGGAGATCAAGATGCTATCTAGTCCAATCTCTGGGCAATACATGACCAGAGATGTAGAATTACTATGCTCTCCTGGCTCGTGACAGCACCATCACGAGTTACTATGTCACGATTGCCTTAGTATGTATTCTAGGTTGCCACTGAACTGGAGCTCTTCCTGCCTCAGCCTCCAAACACTAGGATTGCAGCCACTCTCCAAGCTGGTCTTCTATTGAGTCTCTCCCAAAGGAAAGGGCAGGGTAGAGAAAAGTGGGTGGGCCTTCCTGAGGGACCACTCACTTCCTTTCACTGATGGATCCCCATATGGTGTTTATAACTCCAGTTCTAGGAGATCTGATGCCCAGGCACCAGATGCACATGTGGTAAAACATCCAAACACATAAAATTGAAGTAATAAGAGACTAGGCTGAAATCTCCCTATTTTTCTTGGATATATAAGTTGATGAAGGGAAGGAAAACTAAAGAAAACATTAGAGACAGCAATTAAAAAAAAAAGGCTGCCCATAAAGTACGCAGATATAACTGAAAATAGCCACATCAAGATGCAAAGTGACTCACCAATCAACTTTACCACAAGAATTGAATACACAGAGAAGAAAGAACAAAATGAACCCACACAAGTACATTTGAGTTGATGCTACCCTGAGAGGCCTCTCTTCTGCCTTCCACAATTACTTCAAAGTCTCCAGGGAAATGGGGAAAAGCTATGGAGCTGGCAAAGATGAAGGGGCTGCCTCCTTTCATAGGACAAAGGACCCGAACAGATCACAGGAGATGGGAGTGCAGAATATGCTCTCAAAGATCAAACACAGCCCATCCCTGTGAGTGCCCTTCAGTACAAAGGACAGTGAGGCCCAGACAGAGCCAGGAAAAACACAGCAGAAAAACCGAGAGAATCTAAGGACAGGATGAGGTCTGGAGCCAGGGATTGCCAGTTCCTGCAATAAGCCTTTCGGGAAGTAAGCCCTATGCTTCGGGACATTTTACAGAGACAAACCTATTTTTTTCTGGAGGATCTGCATTGAGAAGGCAAGTTATTTGAATGCTCCATATCCTATCTTGCAAAACCCTTTAGATTCAAGAAGCAGGCCCTCAGAACTGACGAGACAAGCCACTGTGCACACAGAAGCACTACTCAACACTTGAGCTAAACCATGGCGGACATACAGAGTGGGCACCGGGAGCTGCTGCAGAGGGTGAGGTCACAGTGTAGTCTGTATGGTTGGTTGCTTCTTAGTTTATCTGTCTCCAGGGCTGTTTCTGCCAGGAGACAGGCTGGAGTCTGCCAAAGAGCAGGAGAAGCCAGAGTTCTCAGGGTTAGGCATGCTCCAAAAAGCTGGGGGACCCACGATGACCAGACTCAGTCTGCAAGAAATCCTCAGGAGAGCTGCCCAAGGTTAAGTTAGAGGATCAAGGTCACCCCCTTAGTTCTAGAGAGTTCTTTCTACATAGATGTCAAGAAGGCTGGCCTTCCACTCACTGTCCTTGCAGGAAAACAATGGTGAGTCAAATATGGTGGGGTCAGTAAGGTCAAAGGTTCTAGGTCATTTAACACAAGCTGTCCTCTGCCCTCTACATGGGTCCTACCACCATGTGTGCATAGAATAGTAAATAAGACAACAACAATAACAAAACCAATTTAACTTCGGTTCCGTTTACAAACGTGTGTGTGTGTGTGTGTGTGTGTGTGTGTGTGTGTGTGTGTGTGTATGTATGTGTGGATGAGCCTGAGGAGGGAGAAGAAAAATCATATAGGTCCATATTTATTCCAAAGGTAGAGGCTAGGATTAAGTAATTTAAGGACATTTCAGGGAATGTCTTGATATAATAAGTAATGAGATGTATGACCCAAAACAATAAAACTAACACAAAAGCTTAATTTGGAAAACTGCAAATCTCCTGAAAATTCAAACCGGAAATTAGGGGCCAGTTGGTTATGAATTCCCCATTTTAACTCACAGAAGCAATGAGGAAAAGTTAATTTTTAAAAATTGACCTTGCTTTCAACAAACAGAACATAGGTTATATTCTGATTTTAATGTTTAACTTATACCACTTGGCTCAGGATAGGGTATAGGGGAAATTAAAAAAAAAAACAACAGAGGTAAACAATCAGGTTAATCGGCAGATGTTCAAAGATGAATATATAAAAAAAAATCTAGGGTCATTTCCCCAGCTCACGATGGACAGCTATTTAAAACAACAAACACATACCTTCAATCAAACTAATGAGTCTTCATTGCAGAGAAGCTAAAGTGGCTAGCTATTGATTGACAGAGAGAGACAAGGTTTTGTGTATCCCAGGCTAGCCCTGAGCTCTTGACCCTCCTGCCTAGACATCCTAGTGGATGTGATTGAAGCAGTTATCCATCTATCTGTCAATTCATCATCCATCCATCTATCCATCCTTTTATCCAGTTATCTATCCATCCGCCCATCCATTCATCTATCTATCCATCCACCCAGCCACCTACCCATTTATCCATCATCTATCTACCTAGCTGTCATCTATCTATCTATCTATCTATCTATCTATCTATCTATCTATCTACCTACCTACCTACCTATCTATCATCTACTGAAACAGAGTCTCATATATCTCAGGCTGAACTCAAACCCTTGATCTTCTGTCTGTCTGTCTGTCTGTCTGTCTGTCTATCATCTATTGAAATAGGGTCTCATATATCCCAGGTTGACCTCAAACCTCTAATCCTCCTGCCTCTACCTCCTCAGTGCTGGACTTGCAGGTGTGCACCACACATCAATAGTGCTCATGATGGAACCCCGGGGCTTCATGTATGCTCGGTAATCATGCTGCAAACTGAGCTACATCCCCAGCCCCCTGAAGAGGCTTTTAGATTGTTACCCATTTCAGTTGGGACAATAGCAGTGTGTCTTTGTTCTCTATTGTACTTTAGACCTCATCGATAAACTACCATCCCTACTTCAGAAATCTCTGGGGATCGCTGAGAACCAATTCTTCATGAGTCAACTTCAGTAGCGTGGCTGTGTGCCAGGCTCTCAGTGGGGATTCAGATGTCCTCTAGGCTTTAAGTAGGTGGTTCTCAACCTTCCTAATGCTGCGACCTTTTAATACAGTTATTCATGTTGTGATGACTGCAACCATAAAATTATTTTGTTGTTACTTCCTAACTGTAATTTTGCTACTGTTATGAATCATAATGTAAGCATCTGATATGCAGGATATCCAATAGGTGACCCCTGAGGAGGTCACAGCCCACAGGTTGAGAACTACTGCTTTAAATAAATGCAGAAATAATGTCTTCTACTCACATGTGATGCAGACCATCGCAGTGCGTACACAAAGGTCCACCACCATCTTGCAACGCTCAGGCACTCGGGACTCAATGACGGGAATGACGATCTCAGCCGCAACGTAGAACTGGAGAGCGTATGTGAAGAAGATGCCTATGGAGTACAGCAGCTTCACAGACTGGTACAACCTGCAGAGAGTGGGTGCTCTCAGGAGCCTGGCAGCGCACTCTGACAGCCCTGGACAGAGGCCAAAGCCACCCTGCACCCTGCACAACTGGAAAGGTCACCAACCCACAGGGTCTTCAGATTCAGAAGCTTTAGGCCTGGCTTTCTTTCTTCTCTCTCTCCTCTCTCTCTCCCTCCCTCTCTCCTTCTCCCATGCACACACACACACACGCATACACAGATTAAATGCAAATTAATTTTTAAAAATTAGTCCTCCATAGCTTTTGTGTAAGGAAAGACTATAAAAAATGAAACATTAATTCACAGAAACTGATTAAATCACAGTACCCTCACATAGCTCTTCAAAATGAGGAGGTGAGCCAGGTACATCATAACCCTAGCACTCTGGAGAAGGAAGCAGGGAGATTAAGAGTCCAAGATCAGTCTCTGCTACATGACAAGTCTGGGCTGCATGAGAACTTTCAAAAAAAGAAAGAAAGGAAGGAAGGAAGGAAGGAAGGAAGGAAGGAAGGAAGGAAGGAAGGAAGGAAGGAAGGAAGAAAACCTACACACACACTTACACACCGCTGAGTGACACACTGTGAATGCAGAGAGTGTGCCCCATGGTGTAGTAAAACATTCTCTTTACACCTTCTGTATATCTGGGATCTTTGCCCTCTGCGCACGAGCAAATACCTTTCAAAAATAACTACTGGACTCCAACAAGCCACTTTTGCCCTTCCCATGCAATTCAGCGCATCTTAGAATCAGTTTGTGGTGGTGGTGGGGGAGGGGGGAGGCAGAAAGGAGCATAGGCCCCTCCCCATCCCAACAGAGATGCCTTTTACCACAGAACTCAGAAACTCCCCACGGAGGCCACTGACATACCATGGGGTACTCCAACTTAGCACCCCAGAGCACAGTGCTTTTGAACCCGACTCAGTACACACAGGAAGGGCCACTCTGTCTTCAGCAGAAACCCACCTTCATCAAGACCTGTGCATAGAGCAGCGAGAACCACTGGCCGCTCTGGGCTTGATTTAAATGTCTTTTGTGTGTTATGTAAACAGGTCATTGCTGTAGTTGAACTAAATGCCTAGATGAGGTTCTTAAGCTGTGAGGACACCCTGGAAAAGACTAGGGTGGGTAAAAAAGTCTCTCTTGTTAAGTGTAAGCAATACAAACTCTTTGAGGGGGAAAACAGTCATCAGGCAGTGCCCTGAGTTAAGACCCTGAGCCCTCCAGAGAGCTGCTAAATCCGGAGTCAGGAGCGTCCCCTGCAGGTATATCCATGTAAATGCACCTTACAGAAGCACGGGGTGAGTTGAAGGCAGCTGAGTGGGGCGAAGACAGCTGGGGGGACCCTCAGATGCCTGCTGCCTAGGATCCTGGGCTACACATGGGCCCTACTGAGTCAGCAATTTTCTCTATTTGTCCTCACCCAGTCTCTCCACTCAGAGTGCCATCAAATCGGCTATATGGAAGGAAAGGCTGCTCTCGGTCCCTGGGTGTTTCTCAGTGTGAGCAGAACAGGGGCTCTCTACAATGGGGTTTTCAACTTCCAACCAGAGACTGCTTAGCCCACGCTCTGGGACATCCAGACACTTCTGCAGGTCTTAGCGTTTCCCTATAGCATGTCCGCCTAGGAAAGACACTCGAGAAAGGACTCCCAAGAACCAGCAGCCCACCGACACAGCAGTCTGTGACTGCCCAGACAGGTCTGCCCTCCTCCACAGGTGTCTGGAATGACTAAGTATAGATTGGATACTCAGTTCTTTTGGGCTCCATATTTCCCAGGAGAAAGCCTCATCAGACGGATGATTCACACATGATTTCGGTACAAGCTGCTGCAGGAATCACAAGGTCAGGGTAGCCAAGTGACAAGGAAATGCAACATTCTGACCCCTCACCTTCTAGAAGCTTCCAGTCTCCTCCCCACCACATACCAGCAGTTGGGCAGGTTGAGTGTGATGCTGCCCTTAATACTAGCTCCAAACTGCAGGTACCCCAGGCTCCCCAGGCTGATGTAGAGTGCAGTGACAATGGCCATCCCGAAATACAGGATGAACGGAAACTTCTGTGAGTCCTTCATTTTGTTCTCAAGGGGTAGCACCTACAAAAAAGTAGTAAGGGGAAAGAAAGCACGTGAGAAAGAAAAGTGGGCACACCACAAAACTAGCATCATCAGGGGCCTGGGGAGCTTTGCTGTGCATGCATGAGAACCTGAGTTCAGATGCCCAGAACCCACAAAAGAGCCAGGTGTGGTGGCATGAATCTGTGACCCCAGCACCTGGCAGAGGGAGGGTGGGGGAGGAGGACAGGCTGATCAGTGGAGCTCACTGGCCTGACAACAGTCTAGTCAACGCAGGAAATCCTAAGTTCAGTGACAGAGGTTAGGTCCCAAAATGGACATGCAAGATGGAAACACTTGATGTTGACTTCTGACCTCCAAACACAAAAGCATACACACTCGTGTGTGTGCACAAACACACACACACGCACAGGTGAACACATGCACATGAAAACACACACACACACACACACACACACACACACACACACACACACACACGACATCTTGAAAGAAAATAGAATCTTTATTGCCAGACCCCCAAGTACACTCTCCTTTAGTGCACAGTGAATCAGCTAATCGATCAGCACTACACTCCCAGGCACACAAAGGGCTTCAGAACCCACTGTCTAACAAGGAGTGGGGAGAGGTGAGATGTCAGAGGCTGGGGGTGTCCTTCACCTCACAGCAGCATGGCCCCCAGCAAGACTCTGACACTTGTCCTGAGCTTGCTGCCTCCAGCCAATTTTCCTAAGGATGAGCTTCCCTTCCTTGCTTTTTGTGGGGGTAGGGGAGGGTCTCCTGTATCTAGACTGGCCTCAAACTAGCTATGTAGCCAGTGATGACCCAAACTCCTGATCCCCTCATCCCCACTTCCCGAGTGCTGTGACAAAGGGCACGTGCCACCACATCCAGCTCAAGAGATGATTTCCAATGGGGGTTCCTAAGCACTAAAGCAGACAGTGGGGAGACTGGGGTGCTAGCAAGCACTCAGGCCCACACCATGGTGCCCCTCTTACCACGCCGATGCCTTCAAAAGCAAAAATTGCTGTGCCGAAGAACAGAGGGTAGGTCTTCCATGGAGCCACCAAGGGGAGGTGGCTGGGGTCCGGGATACTCTGAAAAAGATGAACAAAGCCAAGGGCTACTCAGAGATTGGGGCTTTGAATCGAAAGTCAGAGCACTCCTAAATCCAAGATATGAAAAAAAAAAAAGGAAGAAGAAGCTAACAAACAGTCAAGCTTTCTCTCTCTTCAGACTGGGAAGCCCCTGCTTGCTCTGGATAAAGATCTGCCCAGTATAGCATAACTGCCCACATGCTGACACCTGCATAAAGCCCCTCTCTCACTCGGTGAGCCCATCCCCAGACATCTGATACAAAAAAAGAAACTCAGCCGGGCGGTGGTGGCGCACGCCTTTAATCCCAGCACTCGGGAGGCAGAGGCAGGCGGATCTCTGTGAGTTCGAGACCAGCCTGGTCTACAGAGCTAGTTCCAGGACAGGCTCCAAAGCCACAGAGAAACCCTGTTTCGAAAAACCAAAAAAGAAAAAAAGAAGAAACTCAAAAGATAAAGAAACTGTCAAAGCTACCTAGCAAAGAAACAAAAAACCATCTTAAATACTCCAAGAGAAGAGATCGATTAGCCACATGCCAAACCTATCACAGAATATTACACACTATACAAAAAGTAAAAGTTAAAGGCAGACATTGGAGTACATGCTTGTAAACACAGAACTTTAGAAGATCAGGAGTTCAAAATCAGCTTGGACTCTGTATATGAGATAGTAAAGAAGAACATGAAAAATTGACTATGAAATAATATTGAGGAAACATTATTAATTCATTATAGTCAGGTGCTGTGACTTACATCTGTAATCTCAGTCCTTAGGAGGCTGAGGCAGGAGGATCAAGAGTTCAAGGTCAACCTATGGTTTATAGTGAGTTTGAGGCCAGCCTGGGCTACCTGGTCTATAAAACAAATCAACCACAACCACACAGTTATATAATAATGGCGATGCAACTCTGCAGACATCCACAGAGATAAACCTGGAAGACATGATTTCTAGATTAGTCTCTTCCTCCCCCACCTTATTTTTTTCATCCGCTAGGCTGAACACTTCCAACTATCAAGAAGCACAAATGAAGAATGTTGAGGAATGCTGAGCAAAGGCAGCAAAATGATTTTTTTAAAAACATAAAAGTCAAAGCTGAGGGTGAGGGTGGCTCCATCGTTAAGAGCACACACTACTCTTGCAGAAGACCCAAGTTCAATTCCCACCACCTACACTGAATGTCTCACTATTATTATGTGACACCAGGAAGACCTGGCGCCCTCTTGTGGCCTCTGCAGCACCTGTACTCATGTTCATATACCCACATGTAAATCTATCATTTTAATTTTTAAATTTCGACTCTAAGGAAAAAGAGAAGCATTTTAGTATGCAGGATATAGACAAATAGGTATCTCTGCTCTAAGATGAGACCTGAGCACAAGATCATCTAAAAACTATTCCTGAGTCGCAGATGAAAAGAAACTAGAAACCAGTGCTACTGTCGGCTAGTGACAGACAGCTACCAGGTTCATCTATCGTCAGATGGAGCTGCGGGTAGGGAGTGTCACGATTCCCAGCTATGGGTGCTGGTGACTGAGACAGGTGGGAAGGACAGCCATCATTCTATCAGTTGAGTGACTGATGCTGGCGATGCCAATCTACAACCCAACTAAGGAAGCGGAGAAAGTTCCCTATACAGAGGAGCTTGCCAATTATAAACACAAGCTTAACTCTACAACAATACCAACAAAATAAAAGCTCAAGAAAAATGTCATAAAATATATAGATCAAAAAACCAAGGTGGGATAATTTCTTTGGTCTGTCACTGGAGTAAACATCTGCTCCCACCTCCCCAGGAAACTGTGCCACATCCAGACTACATACACCGCTTGTAAGTAGTGTATGACCACTCCATTTGATTTCCCTATTCCACAGGATGGGGAAGGGTCTGGGACTGTACCTGGACGATGAACTGGTAGATTGTGACCAGACTGACCAGCATGCTGACATTGGCCAGCAGGGAGAAGATGGACAGGATGCGCAGGTTCCTAATGAAAGTCAGCAGCACCAGGAAGGGCAGGAAGACGAGCATGTAGAGTCGAGAGTCCATGGTGGGCACCAGGACCACAGTCTCATTGTTGTGACAGTTGGTGGTGGTCCCGTTGGCCGCCTCTATCACCTGGAATGAGAAGAAAAGAGGAAAGTCCTTGGTGACAGAGCCAGTAGGTATCCAGCCAGAGAGGGTCTTTATGTGGGCACCTGTGACTGAGGAACCTCTCTGGGAGTCTTCATTGTTGCGAACCAGCTAAGTCTGGATTGATCATGTCTCACAAAAGACAGAAGGATGCGGGAGATAGACAGAAAGATAGTGTTGAGTTCTTTCACATTCTGATCCTAAGCATTCCTGCTGGTGCTCAGGAAACAGAGGGGAAAGCCTGCAGGCCCTGATCCAGCTGTAACTAGCACGCCTGAAATGAAAGGGAACATGCTAAGGAAACACTTGAGTCCTTGTTCTGGCTATCTGGACTCTGGAATCTTAGACAGCTGGAATTCCCCCCAGGAATCCCCCACTGAGAACAGGAGGACCTGGTGCCAACCAGATGGGGAACTGGTCTCCTGGAAAATGGAAGGGATTCCACACTGTGCCAACAAGACAACTTGTCAAACCACCTTGCAGGAGAGACTGGAGCACAGACAATGATGGGCCAGGGGCACCTTGACCAGGGCTAGTAATTATTCCTATCTCCTTCCTTCTATTTGAACCTTAATCTCCTGTCAGGACCCTGAAGATGCACTTGGTGGGGATCCACGGGCCCTTCCTCTCAGAGAGGCCATATGGAATACGTCCTTTTCTGTTCTTCATTATCAAGTCTACTCTTTTAATTGACTGATTCAGGACAGGTGGCTGAACCTGGCTTATCATAGAGCTGGGACATAGGCTCTGACCCTAACTCCTTAACACAGCCTTTAGAGCCAAGGGTCTCAGACACCCTATGTCTGAGAGATACAAGCCTGGCTTCCGTCAAGAACTGATGGACCCTGGCCCCTAAGCCTGCCCAGCAGCCTCTACAGAGCTGAGCACTTCTACAGAAAAAGGTCCCTTTACTAAAGACTTCCACAGAAGTAACACTAGGGGGTGCCACATACTGCGGCTTCCTCCGCCTGTTGCCTGGGATTACAAAAGACCAGCCCTGGAGGAGCTTCTCCTTAGGTAGGGAAGACTTCAGCCAGGTAGAGTCAAAGGAGCTCCAGCCAGCTGATGACAACCCAGGCAAGGAAAGTCAAGGTCTCTTTCCACGACAGGTTTTCAGATGAGAATCAGACACCAAAGGTTCAAACCCAAACCAATTTGGCTTGGGAGGGGCCTTGAACAAAATCACTCCATTCCCACCCTTCCCTTCAGAAGAACTCTACCTGTTTAAAATTGTCAGCCAGAAACACAAAGTAGACGCAGCAGAATCCCAGCTGAGTGACAATGAGGAAGAAGTCCACGATGCGCCTGCAGAGGGGCGAGAGGAACAAAGGCCATCAGATCCGAAGGCTTCCCCGGAGACGACCATCTGAGCAGGCGATCAGGATGAGCTGTGGTGTCACCTGTCCAGAATCTAGGAGGGAGGGTGTGGAGGGGCTACTATACGCTGCAAGTCCCTTCCTTCGTCTTTCAGCATGAGCTCACGGCATCGCCAGAGCACAGCCCAGTCTGGCCTTCTCCTGCCCATCCACCAAGTGCAAGTCTTCCTTCCTAAAGCTACAGAGAGCCCTTGGCATGAAAGACCAGGAAGCAGGCCCTTCTCAGCCTCCTCCTACATCGAGCTGCAGGGAAATATGCCGACGTACCAAAGCAGACTGCTGGCTGAAGCACTTGGCCACTGCTGGTGACTATCTGAAGCTCCAGGGAAAGGAACAGGGTTACAGACCCTTCTTGATGGAACAGGGCACAGCAGTTAGAAAGAATGGGTCAGACCTGGAACTGGTTCTGGAGCAACCTTACCCAAGGCATCAAAGGAGACAAAGCAAGTTTCCAAATGGCACACACAGGAAGAGCCGCTTGCCAAAAAGGGGTAAATGTAAGAGCATCTGCATGTGTATATGAACACAGAAAGCTCCAGAAAAAAACAGAAGGGTACCCGTGCTGCTGGACTATGACCAGCATTTAATTCTATTTTTCAAACTGTGTCCTCTTGCCAAGTGCAAACAATGTTCTTCCTATGAGAATAAGGAAGGGTGTGCGGGAAAATGGAGGGAAAGGAGGGAGGAAGGAACAGACAAACTATGGTGGACACTCGGCAGCCTGGCTGCTCCTCAACAGCTGATTTTGCCAAAGGAGAGAGAGAGACAGAGAGAAAGAGATAGAGAGAGAGACAGAGAGAGACAGAGAGAGAGAATAAAGGAAGGAAAGAGGGAAGGAGAAGAAAGTTACACGCCCTAGTATGGGGTGGGGCTATAAATGACAGCAAGCATTGTTTCACTACGACAAAAGTAAGGCTTCAGACCCCTGACAATGTGAATTCTCTACATCCAGACAGGAACGAAAACTGGGTTGTTTCCCTCCAGTCACCTGAAAAGTCAGGAGAAATTCTCCCAGGTTCCCCACCTGCTCTGGACACTGCTCTTGCCCATCCCACGCCCTTCATCCCACACTGCCAGACTCCATCCTGGCGCCTCTTAGCCAAGCTCCATTGCTGTCCTCTTCCTTGGTCCCAGCCTCTCTTCTCTTCCCATGCATCTTTCACCCTACAAAGGCCACAAGTCCCTGCAGTGTGGGGATAACACAGTTCACACCAGAGAAGCTCCTTTTCTAAGCTAGAAATACTTTTGTGCCATTTATAAGAGATGACATGAAATACATTTGTTGAACAAACCAGAGCCCTCACAGCCTGAGGCTCTCAGGGTTGGTCCTGTAGATCAGGCTCCGTATGTTAAAGATGAGGAAACTGAGGCCCAGAGAAGGCTGGGCTCACAGCCTACCATTTGTGGAGCCAACCCCAACGCTACCCTCCACTCATGGCACTGTCTCCACATCATGCCCGCTTGTCTCTGGTCCCCACGTTGGGAGCTGTGGCCAAGAGGAACAAGGGCAGTCAGTTACCTTCCCCAGTGGGAGTGGCTCCGGACCCAGGCGCTGGGGCTGCATTCCAGTCCATACATCACTGTGTCCCCATAGTCCAAAAAGGGTTTGTTCAGTCTGGGGGGGGGATACAGGAAAAGCAGAATGGATGGGTTAGACAATGACAGTAAAAGAACAAATGGAGACACCCTAGGGGACCTTTGAGCCCTGTAAGGTCCACATGTGGGGTGCATGTACATCTGTGTACACACATGCATACATGTTCACATATGTGCAGCTACACATACATGAAAGCCAGACGAGGAAGACTGGATGTCTTCCCCAATCACTCTCTCCCATTTGCTTTTGAGACAGGCGCTCTTCCTGGGCTTGGAGTTAGTCCACTATTAGAATGGCTGTTCCAGGAAGCCTCAGGAACTTCCTGTCTCTGCTTCTCCAGTGCAGCGCTGCAGGAGCTCACCTCTGCACCCAGCGTCTTTTTGGTTTTGTTTGTTTGTTTTAACATGGTTACTGGGTTTCTGAGCTCAGATGCCCTTCCTACACATTTTAAGCATTTTACCAAATGAGCCCTCTTCCAACTCCTGGGTCACAGGTATTAAGCAAATGACATGGAATCCTCATCGCAATCCAGAAGCACCTGGTAGAGGTAAGTATTTCAGTGCAATAATGAGCAAGCACAGAAATTAGGATGCGGTCTCTGTTTGTTGGACAAGTGTAAATCTAATAGATGAAGCCAAAAATGATAATAATAATAATAATAACAATGATAAACAGGGGAAGGCAACACCACAGTGACAGCAGCCATCCCCAGCTAGGTGACAAACCCAGAGAAGCTGTACAACCCACTTTCAGACTGACAAAGGACCCACGCTGGCAATCTACCGCCTCTCAGGAAATGGCTCAGGGCTCTTACCTGCGACATAAGTGATGAGCACACTTCACCAGAATCCCCATGCAGTGCACGGCCACGATGCCAATCACCAGCAGGCTGAGAGGACCCAACTAGGGACCGAGGTTGCAGACAAAAGAAAGAGAAGCAGGCAGAATTAGGAGAAAGTCCAAGAGGGATCGGATGCACAGGTGATAAAATGCTACTGAGGCACTTCTAGAGACACAGTTCCAGCCGACAGAGAGAGATGGTTCAGGAGATTGGATCTGTGTGCCCTCAGACCTGGTCCAGACAGTTAATCTTGCGGACAATGGATCCACAGAGCAGAAGTTCCCGGTGGGCTCTGGGATGTAGGAGGGAAGTTATCCTGCGGGTGATCAGCAAGGTCAACACTGGGACGGTCAACATCTCTGAAACCGTGATGGCGCTGGGCAAGCAGGTTATGCGTGGAGAGTCAAAGAGAGGGCAGGACCGCCAGCTAAAGTCACTGAGCCAAGCTCAGGGCCTAGGAAGTGCCTGGCACACAGAGGGCCCTAATGCATAACTTTCGATGCATGGACGTCTGAAACCCTTACCAAGAGGCCTGCATTCTTCACTGCCAGTGGCAGCCCCAGGAGTCCGGTGCCAATGTTGCCTTTTAGTAGGTGGATCAAGGTCTGGAACCATCTGAAGCAGGAAGGCCAAGAGGGAAGCATTAGTTACAATGTGGGCCAATGCCTATCTGCAAGGCCCCAACATGAATTACCTTACCTAATTTCCCAAACAATCTTATGACATTTTATTTCATAGATGAGAGATGACCAAACAGTTCAAAGAGCACACTTGGAATGTGTGCTCAGTGACAGCACTTCCTGACCCCTCCTCTCTTAGAAGTCAGTACAGAGGGATGATGGAGGCTCTCTCTAGATATTCCATCTTTTCCGGCTTCATTCAGGGCTAGATTAGATCACTGAGTGATGACTGATGTCTCCCGAAATGACACAGAGGATAACAAGATGTAGGATGTGTGGGAAAACAGGGGTAACCAAAAAATAAAGTCCAAGCTAGGTGTGGTGGTAACACTTAATCCCAGCACCTAGGAGGCAGAGATGGTCAATCTTCAAGAGTTCAAGGCTAGCCTGAGTCACACACCCAGTGCCAGGCCAGCCAGGACTAACAATATAGTGAGTCTCTGTCTTAAAAACAAAAACCAAATAAACAAACAAAAAAACCCACTAAATAAATGAATAAAATAAAGTCCAACCCCTCTACTACACAATACCCGGTGGGTCTCAACATTCCTACTAGGCCAGGCATGGTGGTGCATGCCTTTAATCCCAGCACTTGGGAGGCAGAGGCAGAAGAATCTCTGTGAGTTCAGGGCCAGCCCTGGTCTACATAAGTTCCAGGAGGGCCAAGGTTAAATAGAGAGACCCTGTCTCAAAACAGCAACAACAAAAAGTTGCTATTGGATTTTGTGTTTGAAAAAAATAGAGGCCAGCTGCTTCTCTAGGCCCAGGACTAGAGAAGCCCTCTTCAGGGGATCCCTGGTTTACCCCATACCTTAAGGACAGCGGTCCCTCTAAATTTGTACGGATTGTCCCTATTATTTTATGACTTCATATAAAGCCTCTCATGTGTTCTCATTCATTTTTTTTTCACTCAACAAATACTTGGGCGGGTCTGGATGAGTCAGACATGGATGCCAGCCTCTGCGGACATGAACTATCTCGAGGGAAACACAAGATGAAGGGTGGGGGACACAGCCAGGGAGAACTGAGGCATGAGAGTGGAGGGCAGAGACCTGAGGCCAGAAGGTGAGGGGGATGCCACTGCCACAGGAAGGCAGCAGATTCATCCCAGACTACAGAGGAGTGTGCTGTTGTGGCCTCTCTTTTGTCTTTTGTTCCCCGTGACAGAGTAAGAAACAGCTCAAGTGAGGTGCCTCCAATCACTCAAGACTTGACCCTGGACATAAAAATCCTTTTGCACAAACAGCCCTCAGGATCCCTCAAAACGGGCGCTCGCACACAAATCTGCATTTGGCAGAAACCGAAAGCCAACAGCACTTGCTGCCCACAAAGGCCATCCCCTCCAGTCTACCAGGAAGGTCATCAGATCTGTTTGCCATTCTGGATCTGTAGAATGGACCATCAAGAAAAAGGCCTTTGACTCCCAGGAGAGATGTGTGCCTATGCTCCGAGCCACAGCCCAGAGTCCTGCAAGGGTCCAACCGCATTATCAGTAGCCAGTAGCCAGGAGGACAACGGGCCTGTTAAATCTCTACCTTGGCAAACAAATGTTTAACCCACTAAAGTGCAAAGGTAAGCTTGTATTACATCCTCCCTCCTTCCCAAAGTCTTCCCAAAATGCCCCTATGCTGGGCTTCCTGGCCCCGACTCGGCTGACTGTCACTCTGCGTGGCCATTCCCTTCTGTTCTGGAAACTGTTATCTCACCTGAACTGTGAAGTAACGGGACCAGGGCAGGTAATCCTCAAGTCCCTTCAGTTCAGAAACATCAAGCTTCTAGGCCCAGGGTCAAAATTACCCAAGGTGATGTCACCTCAACATCAGGTAGGTATCACAGTATCACCCATGGCTGTGACATTTTAGCCATACCACAGGGTGGATTAGTTTCTGAAGACAGAAGGGAGAGACACCAACTGCATCCATCTAGTTTTCATTTGTGCTATCAGTAGCTCTTAGGCTTTCCCCCCTCCCCCCCATCTTCTTCTGCATTCTCTGATGAATTAAGGACCCTAATATCTTTGCTTATGTAGGTTCTATCTGCAGAAAAGTTGTATTACTAAAACTCAAATTTTACAATTTACAATTTAAAATAACAGTAAATTTAATAGATACTAATAGTTTAATGATTGAAGTTAAATATGGGAATCAATTTTTAATTTATGTGTATGGCTGTTTTGTTAGTATGCATGTCTTTGACCCACAGAAGTGTACTGCCCTCAGAGACCAGAGAGAGTGTTGGGTCTCCTGGGACTGGAGTTATGGACATTTGAGCCACCATGTGGGTGTTGAGTATCAAACCTGGTCCCCTGAAGGAGCAGCAACCATCTAGATCTCCAGCCACTCCTTTTAAAAAAAATTTTTTTTGCACACATGTATGTACATGTGTGCTTGTATTCCCCCCTCTGTGTGTATGTGCGCGCGCGTGCATGCGTGTGTGTGTGTGTGTGTGTGTGTGTGTGTGTGTATGAGTGTGTGTATGAGAATGCCCTCAAAGGCCAGAAGGTATGGGATCCCCTAAAGCTGGAGTTATAGGTAATTGTGAGCTGCCCAGTGTGGGTGTTGGAACCAGAGCTCAGGTCCTCTGCAAGGGCAATAAATGCTCTTCACCACAGAGCCTGGGCTCCAGCACCACCTCCTCCATCACCACAGGGCCTGGGCTCCAGCAACATCTCCTCCATCACCACGGAGCCTGTGCTCCAGCACCACCTCCTCCATCACCACAGAGCCTGCGATCCAGGCTCCAGCACCACCTCCTCCATCACTGTTTAAAATACCTCCTAAATGTCTCATCCTACAGAAGCCAGCTGGGCCTCTGTTTCAACATTCAGTCTACTTGCATTGCTTTGGTGAAAGACTATGAGAAAGTGTGCTCTCCCTAGACATATACTGGAAAAAGAAGGGACATTTCAACTGTGGCAATTCTTCTCTAACATCACTCCAAAATGCATCTGTTAGCTGCAGCATGGACTCTGTCCCTCCCATGCCCCGTTCCCTTAACCAATGTTGCAGCTGTCGGCAGGGACCTGTCCCTCACGCACAATTCCTCACATTCGTGGAGGATCTGAATACTAACCTCTTGCATTATATCAGCTCAAAGCAAAGCTTTGACCTCACCAGAAAGTATTTGTGAGCACACGGTGCCAGACATGAGAGTGGGTTGGATGTTCGGCTTGTTTGTTTGGCTTTTTGTTTTTTGTTTTTCTTTAATTTTGCTTGAAAGCTCAAATTTCATGTGAGCCACAAAAACACTGTTGGTGGTTTTTCTTGAATTAATGGGTCTGTTTCTTTCATTTTCAAAGGAAGTGCAAACACTAGGGTCTGAAAACCTAGTTAGCTGGTTGCTCTTTCTAGTAAAACAAACCTTTTCTATTAAAAACATAATGAACAAGAACTCCAGTTAGTTCAGTTGGCAACTGCCAATACACACACTATGGCATCTGGTATTTTTTTATAGCGACAACTGAGAGACCCATGCTAAAGGTTGCAATTTAGTAAGAATTAATGGTCTCACTATCTCATCAAGGACTTTTTGGTTATTGGAGATAGGCTCTCATGCATCCCAGGCTGGCCTTGAACTCCCTATGCAGTCCAGGATGACTCTGAACTTCTGATCCTCTGGCCTCCAACTCCCAAGTGCCACCACACTGAGTGTGTGTGTGTTGCTGGGAATGAGACCCAGGGCCCAGGGCATGCTAAGCAAGCACTCAGCCCCAGCCATTGCCAAGGACAATCTTAAGCAGAAATGGCCTCTTCCTGCTACTCACAAGTGACTAGGATAATGCAGGTGTGTGGGGGTTGAGGGGGAGGAAGCTGCACACACACTGTCCCTGCATCCTCGTGCACATGTGAACAGAATGAAAGGTAAATGACATCTTAGCACTTTTAGGAAGAGAAAGGTTCTTGGGACCCCAAAAGCTCTGCAGACCATATTCGGCAAATGTCTGTTCCAAGTTAACAAAGGCCAGCAGGTAGCTAGCTGGTGCTCAGCCTGCTGGTCTGGAGAAGCACCACTGAGGTGGGCTAGAGAGCGGTTACTACTACTCAACAGGGCAAAAGGAAGGGAAGTGCCCTACTCTGTCACAGAAATGCCTAAGGTCTCTACTTTATTGTACTCAATATTTTGGGCTTTTAACTGATCTTTTAAAGGCTAGAAGAGCCGGGTGTGGTTAAGCAGCTCTTCCGAGGTCCTTTGCTCCCTACTAAAGTAGATAACGAGGAAGGGTAAAAGGCTTTAAATCACTCCCTCACACTGCCTAGGAGAGATTAACAAGAGTCCTCAATCAGCCTTGGCCCACCTGGCATGCTTCCTGAATAAATGCCTGGGTAGGTCCTGTCCCCAAGCTGGAGTGACCAAATAAATACTTTCCCCTTAGAAGATGTCCTAACACAAGCCAATGGAAGGTGCTATCTGCTTGGCTTCATCCAAGAAACCACGGACAGTGATAAAAGCAGCATGGAGGGCAGTCCAGGCATGCACCTTTGAATGGTGACCTGGAAAGGCCAGCCACAGGTCGAGTTTCAGAAAGGTCTCTCTAAAAGTGAAAATTTAGAGTGAGCACAGAAAGTTCTGTGCAAACAAGTTAATGATTGGAAGTCTTTCACAACCCCTGAAGGGACTTCCTCCTCCCTGGGAGACACTGATGGGGTAGGTGAGGTCAGAGGAAAGACAGGAAGGAGGTCCTGGCTGCCAGCAGCAGCACCTTAGGCAATCTTTTCCACCAGCTAAATTGCAAATCAATTGGGAATCTATAGCAGTATGTTGTATGGGCGATAAGCTAAAAACCAGAAACTTTGTGTTAGAGGTGGCAAGGAGCCAGCCATGTGAACAGGCTATTTTCCCATGCCCACCTCAGTTCTCAGCGGAACTCCTCCCAGGAGAGAGTGCAGACAGAGGGCATGTCCCCACAACGTCCACATCCTCTTGAGCAGTCACAGAGAGTGGGGGCATGTAGGCACAAGCAGCCCTCGGTAAGTTACATCCAACCCACAATGGAACCCAGGAAGGGTGACAGCTGAGATTGGGGATAAATGACAGGGCTGCCAAGGACAGGATCCTGGGACTTTGAAAAGGGCCAGTGGCATGCTGGGAAACTTAGAACAGAACCCCTCCCTCTGAAGTTTGCAGTTCGAACCTCACACAGCCAGCCCAGTTGCCCGGTGCACTTCTCAACTGGTCCTTATATCTGGAGAAACTGAGGACCAAAGAAGGCCAAATTTGGCCCCGATGAGAACAGTACAGCTTCCAGGCTCAAGACTGCAGCCTCCTTAAGGAAGGCAAAGTGGATCTCTCTTCCCTACCTACTCTGGAGGGTTCTTAAAAACCGCTGCCACTCCCTTTCCCCATGTCTGCCACCTGGTGATGGGACAGGAGTCCCATGAGGCTCTGCCAAGGAGGCGTTAATGGGGCCAGACGCATCTGACACTTGGTTCTAGCCCAAGAGATTATGCCTCTAGAGGCTTTTAAGTCAACGCTCTTCCTGGCCACCAGCCTTCTGGAACTAACAAGGAATGAGAAATGACCAGGAAGGGCAGAGCCCTTTCCTCTGTCAAGCTGGGTATGATGTCCAATGGGAAGATGGAGGCACAATCCGTTCCCGGGGAGACTTGGGGACAGGAAAGCCCACTCCATGGCAGGGGTCACAAGTACTCACGTTGTGCTATTGCTCTCCCCTAAGCGCTGGTAGGAGCCAGGGGAGAAGTTACCAAGGCCTTCAGATGGGGTCTCCTCAGGGCTCACGTCTGTGGAACTATAGTCGTGATAATCTTCGTTCCGAAGTCTCTGCGTGGACATGGTAGCTGTGGGGACAGAGGCGGCGTTAAGACCTCCAGTAGCTGGGGCCTTCATCTCCAGGTGTGGGGTGGGCTCAGACACAGTGGTAGCCATTGTCACAGCTACTCCCAGTGACAGATGCACCACAGGGTGAGTCTGACTGGAGTGGCCAGTCCCAACCAAGGAGAACGCAAGAGGCACCAAGTCCACAGGGCAGGCTGGGCCTGTGTGGCCTCTGCCTCCCCACCTTTCCACACGGTGCCATGCTCATAAATTTCTAAATTAATTCTAGGGCACCTGGGCAACGAATAAGTAAGGTCGCTGGGCAGGGCGGGGTAATGCAAGTGTGCACTTCCAAGGAGCCTTCCCTGGTCTTCTGGCTGGGCTCACCCCCACCCTCCTCTGAGCTTATCTCTTGGACCTCAAACAGTAGTTAAATCACACGCCTTCCCCAAGAGCGAGCTCTCAGATGACATGAACCTAGATGTTTCTTCGGGTGTCCTTTTTAATCCTCTGCCTTCAGCAGACAGCGTGGTGTTAGTCATGAGATCCCTCAGGGCCACCCAATTCTCCTCCAGCTCCACAGGGTCCCAGATCACAAACAACTCCCTCTTTCCCACCATGAGCTCCGCCCATCTCCTACTCTTTGGAAGCTGTAATGGTTAATTTTAATCGACACCTTGACACATCCTATAATCCCCTTAAAAAGAGAATCTCAGTGAAGGTCTGTCTAGGTCAGGTTGGCCTGAGGGGAGCGTCTATAGGGGAACCGTCTTAAGTTAACTGATGTGGGAAGACACCGCCCACTATGGGCAACACCATTCCCTAGGAAAATCAAGCTGAGCACAAACAAGCATGGGAGCATGTCCGCATTCATTTCTCTTTGCTCTTGACTGTGGATACAGTTAACTGTTTCAAGTTTCTGCCACCTTGACATCCCTGAAACAAATGACTAGAACCTGAAATTCTGAGCTAAAATTAACCCTTTCTCCTCCAGTGTGTTCGCATGGAGGCTTTCATCAGAGCAACAGGGATGGAACTAGGTCGGGGTGATCAGGAAGGCTCATCTCCTCACCCTGGGCTCTTCTTGCCACCAACCTGAGTGCTGGAATATGGTGGCTGACCACAGCTCAGAGGAAGAGGAATGTGAGCAGGAAAGACCATGAGATACCTACCCCATCTTTGTCTCAGTAGCTCCTCTCCATGATGCTATGTTGGGGGCTCATAAAATGGTTCCCAAAGTCCAATACAAAAGGCACAGCTTTGGCAACCAAGCAGTGTGAACTAAAGGAGGCCTGAAGGCCACAGGAGTTGCCCCAACAACAAGTCCGGTGACCTTCTCCTGCTCCATGCCTTCCTCCCAACCTCTGTCCCTGAAGTGAATCTGTCCCTCTCTGCCAAGCAGCCATGAGACCTAAAATGGCCATGGTACCCCTTCTGTTTTCTTTGTCCTGTCCTGGAAGGAGGGAAAGTTCCACACAGAGGCAGACAGAATCTGAATGGTCAGACGGGTGGGGTGTAGCTCAGTTGGCTTCCTCTACCACACACTGTGGCCAGTTTTTCCACACAACTGCCCACACTTCAGCAAATCGGAGCGTACAATCGGGAATGTGAGCTCAAAGTGAACAGAACCCCCTGGGCCCTTCCATATTTTCCTCAGAAGGCTACCATGTCACATAAAATGTTGACTAAATAAACACTCGCACCCTCATTAAAGTCATCTTCTTACAGGAACATTGATCATGACCTTCATGACGGGGAGGACGGTGTCACACCTTTCCAGCCCCATGCCTTCTCTTAAATGTTTATGAATTTGCTCATGTTTAACGGCTGGTGAAAGAAGTAACCCTCCCTGCTGTGTGCTGATGAGGGATGGTGAGGCTGTGTCCTCTCCACATGGCTCTGGGGAAGAGAGGAGGGAAGAAGAACAGAGGGAAGGGCTTTTCTCAGCCAGGGGAAAGTCGTGGAAGCCCCCAGAACCCTAGCCCAGTGCTAAGGAGTCTTCACAGGTCACCTTAAACCCCTCAATGCATAGGAGAAGGCTCTCCCCCAAAGACAGAGGGTCCTGTCCTGCCAAGCCATAGCAAGGCCAGAAGCGTATCTCCCTCCTGGCTGCTTGTTGGTGTGGAAATGTGTCCTGGTGACAGTACCAGGTGCTGTGGGATCTAAACGGAAAAGAGTCAGGTCCCTATTCTTCAAGGATCTGCAGTCTGATAAGGGTGGGAAAGTACATCAGCAATAAAAAATGATCAAGAAAACCCATTCCATCTCTACCAGGCTCTCTCCCAGCAAGGAGACACCAGCCTGGCTTGGGTGAGAAGCTGGCTCTCCAACTGCCACCCCAACACCAGCTGCCCAGAGGATGTCTCTCTGCTCAGGGATCCCCTCTGCAGACTCCTGAAAACCAGCCCTACCTCCAGCACAAGAGTGATCCAGGGACACATCATCTTCTACCAACTGTGAGCCAGGAAAGGAGCTGCACATCCTCACAAGGGAACTGCATAGTGGAAAGCCAGTGAAGGGCTCTTACTCCACTTTCTGTCGTTTTAACAAACTATCTGAAGCTAGGTAATTTATTAATAAACAAACAGGGGCTGGAGAGATGGCTCAGTGGTTGAGAGTACTGGCTGATCTTCCAGAGGTCCTGAGTTCAATTCCCAGCAACCACATCGGGGCTCACAACCATCTCTAGTGGGATCTGGTGCCCTCTTCTGGCATAAAGGTGTACATGCAGATAGAGCACACTGCATAAATCTTTTAGGAGGAAGGGAGGGAGGGAGAGAGGGAAGGGGGGAGGGAGAGAGGGAAGGGAGGGAGAAAGGAAGGAAGGAAGGGAGAGAAGGAAGAAAGGGAGGGAGGGAGGGAGAGAGGGAGGGAGGGAGGGAGGGAGGGAGGAAGGAAGGAAGGAAGGAAGGAAGGAAGGAAGGAAGGAAGGAAAGAGCTCACAGTTCTGAATGTTCAAGTATCTGTTGCTTCCCTCAAGGGTCTCACCCTGCTTTATTCATGGCAGAAAACCAGAAACCCATGGGAAGTGAGGAAGAACGGTCACAAGAGTGAGGAGCAAGATCACAAGGTGAGAAGAGACCAAAGGGAGAGCCATGCTCACTTCCTAACTGTTCCCAAGGTTACTAACCCACTCACTGGGCAACTACATCAACCCCTCCATGACAGTAGTGTCCCGTGGGTCCGTTAGAGACCCCAACATTCCTCAACACCATCACCTTGGGGACGGAGCCTCAACAAGACGTTTGGTGTGGATAAAGCACATTGACTCCACACAGTGCCTGTAACCCCAGGGAGGAAACCCCTGCTCTACTGTCACTGGTCCCACTGAGAGCCCAAGGATTGCATTGACTCATGGGACACAGAGACTCAAGCACATCTGGGGGAAGCAAAAGCCTACATTGATGTAGAAAGCGGAAAACCTCTTCGTCATACGAGCAAACGCTAATAATGAGTCAATGTGTACCCAGGAGGCCTGGGTGGGAAGCTGGCCTCTGTCACCAATTTGCTTGGTAACCGAACAATTTTCTTCCCTATGATCTTAGTTTGCAAACATAGAAAGGAGAGTGGGACACACAGACCGGGGGCCCCCTGTAGCTCTGAGGTGCCAATCAAAAGATGGAATTGCCTATATGAATAGCAACTTATTTTTAGTCTCTTCCAGCACACCCCACGCATCTAAATAGAACCTTGTATGCGAGCTGTGAATATTACTGAAGGCAGAGGCAAAACAGGATGATGATAAAACCCCCAAGACCAACCCAGCACAAACCTACTGTGGCCAGGGTGTGGTGACTCAACCTATAATCCCAGCAGTCAGGAGACAAGTTACAAATTCAAGGCCAGCCTGGGCAATACAGTAAGACCCTGTCTCAAACCTAATTAAACTAGATATGGTGACTCACGCCTTTAATCCCAGCACTTTGGAGACAAAGGCAGATGGATCTCAGCGAGTTCCAGGCTAGCCAGGGGTACATACTGAGACCTTGTCTAAAAAAAAAAAATTAATTTCATTTAATAATAAAAAACAGGAAATTTATGTTAAAGAGTCTGCTGTGGCACAGATTCTCAGTTTGTCCCTGACACTGTAAAGAGGTTTCTCTATGCCGTGTGTCAAAAGTGAAGTTCCCCACAGCAGAATGAAGCAAAGGCAACTGCTCAAAACTAACCTGAAATCTCTAGATCTGAGGTCTAATGGGTTGCTACTGATACGGGGGATGTGGCTTAGCAACGGTGTGCACAGTGATGATGGGGGAGATGCCGTTTATAGGCATTGGTTAATGATAAACTTAAATGAATAACATAATAATACATGCTACAGAAGCGGGTGATTCCAGGCTACACCAGGATGGGAAGGGGAAGCAGGCAGAGAGTTGCAGGGGGCTTGGGCATTGCATTGTGTACCAGGTAACACACTGAAAGAATCATGAAGTTAGAACACACTGTATATCCAGGGCTCAGGGCCAGGAGCAAGAAAGGGGTGGAAATCTGATAAAGGAGGCAGTGAGAACATCCACCCTTATGACTTAGGAACTACAACACTTGTTTTGTTTTTGGCTTGTTTTTGTTTTGGGGGTGGGGATCAAAGTGACAGAATCACACAGGCTAGGAAGCGCTCTACCACTGGGTTGTAGCACAAGCATCCCTCTTACCCCCATTTTTTTGTTTTTGTTGTTGTGACAGAGTCTTGCCCTTGAACTCACTCTTGAGATCTTCTGGCCTCAGCCTCCCAAGTAGCTGGGATTACAGGCCCATACCCTCAGGCCAGACCACGGAAAGTCAAAGGGCTGCCACTTGCATTAGACTTTTCCTTTGGAACCTTGAGGATCCTTTAGCGCAGAGACTTGCAATTGGGAAGGAGGAGGGAGGTACCTGGTTATTGTAGAATATTATTTTAAGATGTGTTCATGCCGTGGAACATTTGTTTAATGATGCAAAGATGTGTTGCGTTCTTTTATGTTGCATTTGTTTAACTCTGTGAAGCTGCATTACTTTGCCTGTATAAAACACCTGACTGATCTAATAAAGAGCTAAAAGGCCAATAGCAAGGCAGGAGAGAAAATAGGTGGGGTCGGCAGGCAGAGAGAATAAAGAGAAGGAGGATCAAGGAGCAAAAGAACAAGGAGAGGGGGACACTAGGGGCCAGCCACCCAGGCAGTCATAGAGTAAGAGTGAAAGTCGGAAAACAGAAGTAAGAAAAGGAAAAGGCCCAGAGGCAAAGGTGGATGGGATAATTTAAGTTAAGGAAAGCTGGCTAGAACTAAGCCAAGCTAAGGTCAGGCATTTATAAGTAATAATAAGCTTCCATGTGCTTATTTGGAGCTGGGTGGTGGGCTATCAAAAGAGCAAAGAGCCCAAAGAGACTTGGTTGTTCAGGAAGAACCTTCTATTATATTTGCACAGTTGTCCAAACAGACAAGACCAGTCTGGGAGAAGGCATGTTTCCCAGGGCTCAGGATGGGGTCCAGCTGGTAGGCAGCTTGCCTGGCATAGCATGCACAAGGCCCTGGCTCCCTCTTCAGCACCAGTATGGAGTGCAGGTCTGCAACCCAGCACTCAGGAGATGCAGACAAGAAGGCTCACAAACTCAAGGTCCTCCAAGGCTGGCCTGGGCTACAGGAGACCCTGTTTTAGAGAAAGGGAGGGAGGACAGAGAGATTCATCTCCGGCAAGGCTAGGCAATACCCCACTCTCAGCTGGCACACTGGGGAGGGTGGACACAGTCACCCCATTCTACACAGGGCCTCTCCTTCCTCTTCCAATTCCTGCTCCCCTGCTGTGCCACCCACCCCCTAGGCTCCCTTGAGGAAGCCTGGCATCCACATCAACTCCAGCAACTGCCAACCCCTGCCCCCTTGGGAGATTTAATGGGACCTGTTAACGTGAAATGGGGGTTATGTAATGCGAGAAAGTTGAAGCAGGCCTGTCTTTCAGGTTCTTGAGGACAGCAACAGTTTATGGATTATGTGTGGTCCGTCAACACAAGGCAAAGTCTCTACTCAATAGGACCCATAGGGAAGCTAAGGCAGAATTACCAGGAAGGGCTACAAAGTGACACAAAACAAACCCAGGGATCAAAGCTGAACCCTGAACACACTAGAATAAAAATGATGCAATACCTCGTGAATTTAAATTTTTATGTGGTCTATGTGTTACAGTGATATTACTTTGGAATATATTCAGTTAAATATTAAAATGCAAAGAATGCTAGTTGGCGCTTTGGCTAAGATCAGATGTAGAAACTGCAAAAAAGTTTTTTTTTCTAGATTTTAATGCTATTACATTAAATTTAGAAATCAGAGAGAATGTGTATGCTACCTATCGGCTCTGCTCAGCCAAGGCTAGGAAGCCTTGTTTTATTTTTATTTTTTTCTTCTGGACTCAGGCTCTCCTCTCTCTGTAACTCAGACTGCTCTCTCTCCACTGTGTCAGCCACCCAAGTGCTGGGTTACAGCACCCCAACACTCAGCAGGTTTGGTTTTATTGGGCTTCCTGGGTGACCCTGATCACAATCATTTACACAAAGCACTTCAAAATATATAATCTTATCATGATGCCTATACTTCCGGGGTCACCTCCCACCACAGTCAGGAACCGGTAGTAATTTTTAAAAACAGCTTTTAAGACTTATTTTACTGATGTGTATGCGTGTGCATTTTGTGTGAATATATGTCAGAAAAGGGCATCAGAGTCCCTGGAGCTGGAGTTCCACGCAGATATGTCCCTCCTGTATGGGGGCTGGGAACCAAGCTTGGCCCTCTGGGCAGAGGAGCAAATGCACTTAACCTCTGAGCCATCTCTCCAGTCCACTGTGGTGAGTACTTGCAAACTAAGTGGTCTATTATTTTAAGGCCATGAGTTGGATTCTAGAACCCAGAGCAAGCAGTACATTCTTTTCTCTGGTACTAGAATTCTATAGAAAAGAACAGAAGACACAGACTGGGTTGCCAAATGTGGTCTAGCAGGAGGGAAGTGAAAATTTCTTCCATCTCCAAGAACAGTTAGAAACAGCATTGGGAGGCGCTCCACCAAAGCCACCACAGTGTATTCTGCAATCCAGCCTCGTGCTGGAAGGAGTCCCATGCTGGGGCAGCCACGGGACAGCTGCTGCTGTCAGCAGTGCGCGGTGACTAAGGGACAGGCATGCATGGTTAGTTTTTACCCACACACACCAAGTGCCAGGGCCAGGCGTGACTTCACAAGAGCCTACATCCAGAGGCAAACCACAGCCTATGCAGAGAAGGCCCCATCCAACTGCCAGATGCAGAAAGCTTACCTGCAATTCCAGGTCAGCAAACCACAGTTCCAGACCAATAACCTTCTACCACCAGATGGTACAGGCTCTAAAATGCCTAGCCCCAAATTGGTCCTAAAGCATGGTATATACAGGCTGGCATCAGGAAGGAACTCCAGCAAAGTTACTCTCTCTGATTCTATCTGAACTCCTTCACCTGAGAGACGGTCCCCAGTACGCCAAGCTGTAGTACTATTAGGAAGATAAGATAAAGCCCAGGTGCGTTGCCTGACACACAGTGGACCCTCAGTGATGGTAGTGACTATTACCATGGAGACACCCTGGACCAGAGAAAGATTCTTTACACAAACTTTGTAGTGCTGGTTAACACTCTACAGGATTGGCCAGGTTTCTGTCAACTCGGCACCTCAAGCCAGGGTCACTGTATTAGCCGGAATTCTCTAGAGGGGCAGAACTGACAAGGATCCAGTCACTGTTCAGCCCACAAGGTGGAATGTCTCGGCTGGTCTTCGGTATATGCCAGAATCCCAAAGAAGCAGGCTTTCATTACAGTGAAGGAATGGACTTGCTAGCAAGAGCAAGCAGGCAGAGAGCTCTTCCTTCTTCCATGTCCTTTATACAGGCTGCCAGCAGGTGTGGCCCAGATTAAAGGCGGATCTTCCCATCTCAAAAGATCTGGGTGAAAAGTGGGGGTTGCCATTTCAAATGATTTAATTAAGAGAAGAAAATCCCTCACGGGTGTACCCAGCTGTTTAGTTTTGGTTAATTTCCATTGTAGTCACGTCGACAACCAAGAAAGGCCAGCACACCGCCGGGAGAAGGGAATCTCAATGGAGAAAATGCCTACATCCGATTCCTGCAGGCAAGTCTGTGAATGTGAAGCATTTCCTTGATTAATGATTGATGTGGGAGGGCCCAGTTCACTGGAGGTGGTGCCACCCATGAGCAGGTGGTCCTGGTTGGTGTAAGGAAGCAGGCTGGGCAATCATGGGGACCAAGCCCATAAGCAGTGTTTCTCCATGGCCTCTGCTTCAGGTCCTCCCTTGCTGAGTTCCTGCCCCATGCATGCCCTTCATCATAAGCTATAAGATGTAACAAAGCCTTTCCTCCCCAAGCTGCTTTGGGCTGTGATGTTTATCACAGCAACAGAGAGCAAACAAGGACAAGGACTGAGATGGGTCCCTAACTTGAAAATGTTGAGCTAATACCAAAGGCCGGCAATGCCCTGCACAGACAGACTGCTGAATTCACAGAGAAAGGCAGCACAGAGGAGACCCTGCCACGCATACAGACAGACAGACAGACAGACAGACAGACAGACACACACACACACACACACACACACACACACACACACGCAGCTCATTGAGTCCTGGCTTGGATGTCTAGGCTTCCAAGAGCAATGTGTTTGGGGTAGCCTCACATACAGCATCCTGTGGCTTCCATGCTAAGCAGCTTACATGCCAAACCATGAGGCGGAGGTCTGCAGTTTGCATCTGGCCAAAGGAAGGAGGCATGAGACCCTCAAGGCCTGGGCTCAGGCCAACAGACGAAATGGGACTCTCCTTCACAGGAAAAAGAAAAATCACGCCAAGCAATGGTGGCGCACGCCTTTAATCCCAGCACTCGGGAGGCAGAGGCAGGCGGATCTCTGTGAGTTCGAGACCAGCCTGGTCTACAGAGCTAGTTCCAGGACAGGCTCCAAAGCCACAGAGAAACTGTCTCGGAAAAAAAAAAGAAAAAAGAAAAATCACTTCAGGAACATGGTTCTAGAAACGGTTAGCAGCAGCTTTGGGGCCGGTGAAAGCAGAAAAAAAAAAATTCACCAGCCCAGTCCAGGGTCTGGCTTCAAGACAGGGAAGGAGCAACAAGAAGCCGGCTCTAAAGAGCCGAGACCCTCATGAGGTGGGAGCTGAGGCAAAAGGAAGGAAACGAGGTACTGGCAAGTTAACTGTCAGTAAAATCTTGCCTTGCAAACACAAGGGCCTGAGTTCAATTCCCAAATCCAAGGGGAAAAGCCAGCACAATGATTCCCTCATAATCCAGGTGCTTGGGAGATGGAGACAGGTAAATCCACCGGGCTCACGGCCAACCCAACCTAAACAATCAGTCAGCTACAGGCCAAGGAGACTGTCTCAGCAAAGGTAGATAGCGCCTGGGGAACATCACCTCAGGTTGTGTTCTGATTTCACACCACACACACATGCACACACTCATGCATGTGCACAAACACACAGAGAAAGGAAGAGGGAGGATGGGAGGAAAGGGAGAGGGGAAGAGAGGGCAGGAGGGGAAAAGGTTGAGAAAGAGGGAAAAGGAGAGGAGGAGAGGAGAGAGAAGGAAAACACAGCTGTATTTAGGTCAGTTCTCTAGCCAACTAGAGATTCACCTGCAAAGAAACCAAGGCAATCAATTAAATGCCCAATGATAATTCCATGTGGCAACAAGGAACTCCACACTGTGTCTAACACAAAAGAGAACTGATTCCTTGAAAGTTTTCGTGCTCAAAACCACTTCCCTGACTGCACTGATCTCAACTGTAGTCTCCAGAATAATAAAATAAACAAATGCCCTCTCTCCTAGACTCAGGGCTAGACAAAGACAGCAAAACATGGATGAAGCCAAACGAACAGCCACGGGGTTAAAGAGAACGTAGAGACATAAAAACAAAGAGGCTGCAGCGAGCACATACATCACACAGCCTCAAGTTAGCGCTAAGTGCTGAGAGCCAGCGGCACCTCCTACTTTCAACCTCAAGAACATGGTCCATAGTCGAAAATTAAGGGATAGGATGCAGACTACTGGAAGAGTGCTTGCTCAGTATGTCCAGGGGCCCGGGTTCCATCCATCCAAACAAAAACCCTATATGCTAAATATACCTGTTAATTAGTAAATTAGAATGCAAACAAGAGCCAAAAGAAGTCTTGGTCCTGAGAAAGATAAGTTGCCAGTTGTCTATTTAGCCATAATGGGGGCTGTAGGGGGCGGGGCTTGTGCATTCATGACAATCAGGAATAAGTATAGGTAAAACTCCTTCCAGAACGAGATCTAGCCCTTGTACACAAGGAGTGAGAAATCTCTCCGAATAACAGCAAACAGACCCCAATGATGAGAATGTCAGATCAAAAGGACGCCCGGGGACTAAATCAGCCCTATTGCCATACACTGAAAAATGTAAACCCAGCTGAGGATTCCCAGTCTCCTTAGGCGTCAAGCAAGAGGCAAAAGCTAAAACACTAGGAGATTCCCAAGGGTCAGTCAGTTCCTTACAGGACACTATGTTGCTATCCTGTACCAACAAGCTCCCGCCCCAGGTCCCCCCACACACACCCGCGCCAAAAAAATCCATCCACATAAGCAGTAGCCACCAAAATCTAATTATGGGAAACAAAACAAAGCAAATGGTCTTCAAGTTCACATCAGAGCTTCTCCACGCCCTGGCCCCTCTAGCCTATTCCAGCTCCTATTTCATTTTTCTGTGTGACTTCCACAAAACAGGAGAACGGTTAGAAACGAAGCCTACAGAGTGATGAGTGTGCAAAAAAGAAAAACCATCAGCGAACAGAACCACACCCAGAGCCCATGACTGGTGTGGAGAACCCAGGCAGAGCAGAGCTAAACAAGGACGCGACCCACAGCGGAAGGGACAAGTGGCCCTTCGCAGGGCGAGTTTCCCCGCAGAAGACGAAGTGGCAGGAGGCTAACAGCTGCCGGAGCTGACACCCTGACGCGAGAACATCTCAGAAGCCCCCATACAGCCCCGAGCCTCAATTTCCCCTCCTATCGGAGGAGGGGAGTTGCAGTTTGGTATCCTGTGACCCAAGGCAAGGGCATGGCTCGTCCAACCGCATTAGGAAACATGGGGTTGACCAGAGCTGGGCATCCGTGAGACCCTCTCCACCTGGAAACAGCGACTGCACACCTGTCAAAAGGGCTCGGGAAACCCCATCCCACGGGTGACCGGTCCCTGAGCAGCAGCGTTTGCTTAGCGGGAGGACCGGGCGCCTGGCGCTACAGCAGGATTTGTCTCCCGACTGCAGCGCAGGGCGTGCACTACTCACCGGTGGCTCGACCCTGTCCAGCCCAGGCTCCGGCTCCAGCTCAACCCACCCCGCGCAGCCTCAGCGCCGACCCCTAGCCATCGTTTTTAAGTCTGCTGGACAGCCGCTTCCGGACCCCGTCACGTGACGCCGGCTCCCCAGCCCAAGTCATGTGCTGTCGCGCTCCACGCTCCTCCTCCCAGATCCTTGTTCCGCAGCGTCACCTGGCGGCCTTCAGCCGCCGCTGCAGAAAAGCTGCAGAAAAGGCTGCCCTCTGGGACTACCACAGCAAAGGCGACCTTGACTTGGGATGGGCTGTCCCCATTTTTGCAAAGTAGCCACATTTAAAAAAAAAAAAAGTCAGGCATGACAATGTATACCATAACACCAGGGTTTGGGACCCGAGGCAGAAAGATCTCTGGGCCTCTTCAGCAACTAACTGATCTAGCCAAAACAGTGGGCTCCAGGTTCAGTGAGAGAGAGACCTTGTCTGAAAACAATAAGATGGAGGGGGCGACTCCAGGAGACAAAGAATGTCACTGTCTGACTTCCCTCTGCCCCACCCTTACGTATACACTCACATACATTTACTCCATACAGACATGCACATAGACATGCATTTTTACTCCGTGCACCACACATATACATAGAGATACACACACATACACATGCATGCATATACTCCACACACCATACACACAGATGCACACACACACACATGCATGCATATACTCCACACACCATACACACAGATGCACACACATACACATGCATGCATATGCTATACACACCATACACACACAAGCATACACTCCATACACCATACACACAAGCATATGCTCCATACGCCACACAGAGATACACACATGCATATACTCCCTACCCACTCAGTAGTTAATAAATAAATGGGAAATACTATTTTTAAGAAAGGAAAAGAAAAAGCAATACAACTTCCAGAGTCCCTCTCCATACTTGCTGGCTATCACCCAGGAGTGATATCCACAAAGACATGGGGAGATTGGGATTCCTCTTCTGCTGAGAGCCCCACATCACAGGACTGGCTTGATGTGTTATATGTTGTCTAGCACTTCCTACAGTGTGGCAGAGAGTAACCCCGAGGCCTGATCCCCTTCACTTCCCGCTGGGTGGCTTCAGAACGCCCTTTGGGTTCCCCATCTAGAAAGCTCAGATGGAAGCATTGCTCAGTTCTTCCCCTCCCCTGGTGGTTTGCTGTGTCACATAAGATCTCTCACCTACAGGGGTCATGCTACAGAGAGATTTTGGAGATAACCCCTTCTGCCCCTAACAGTAGGGGGTCACTTCTGTTCTCCCCCAAACCCCACCCTCAAGGGTGATGAGTCCTGAAATGTCATATGAACTCTGCTCGGATCCGCTCTCCTTCGCAGGTCCATGGTTCTCTGGTCCATCTGGGTACACTCAGCTTCCGTCCTCTCCGCTGAAGGTCTTGTATCTCACAGTAGCCTGGGCCCATGCAAACTTTCCTTGTACATTAACTGATTTGATCACCGTGTGGACCCTCATGATACATGCCAGAACACTGGCAGAGGTCAATCCAGCGTCGTCCACTTTCCCAGAGCAAGCTCCCAGGCCCTGGCGGCAGTGAACACTATGCTGCTATTGCAGGACAGTAACCGCTGTGGCTGGGACACAGACATCCAGGCCCTTTGTCAGAGTCCCAAGAGCAGAGACACTGTTAATACTCGTGGACCTCTGCTATAGCAGGAGCACTCAGCACTGCTCGAGTTTCAAATATTTGGAAGCCACAAGAATACGGTTCAAAAGCTCATTATGTGATGTGAATGAAGTAGACACACTTTCATTTGGGAACAACAATGAGCAAAGATAAAATGGTCATGGAGAAGGCCAGGCACCGTGAGGACGTTGTGAGCTGGTGACATGGCGGGACTCTGCCTCAAAGCAAGCGAGCAGCGGTACTGAGGAAATGAAGATGGCCTTAGAAGCAAGAATGACACCTGAGGAGCAAATTTCAGGAAGGACTGGTGTCAGAGTGGCAGGACCTGGGGGGGGGGGTTGTCTGCCCCAGTTACCCGGTCAACCCTTCCGTCAGCCTCCAGAGGGTCTCTCGGCCTGGAACTCACAAAGTAAACTAGATTGGGTGTCCAGGGAGCCCATCTTCACCTTTCCAGTACTGGGTTACAAACCAGTGCCCCTACGGCCAGCTTTTTCACACAGGTGTCAGGGATCAAACCTGAGGCTTCAAGCTTGCACAATAAGCCCTTTCTCAGCCGAGCCATCTCCCTAACCTGTTCTGACTCTTTTCTTATGGTTTTTGAGACCATGAAAGGAGACAATGCAATTTTTAAAAAAGGACTGCCACTAATATTTTTGCACCAAAGTATTTGAGGATACATTATGGCAAAGTATAAAAGATACAATCAAGGCTGGGGCTGCCACTCAAGGACTGAGAGTCTGCCTGGTGTGTGTGTGTGTGTGTGCAGCACCATGTCATGTGATACAACACAGCTGAGTGTCACTAGAAACACCTGGGTTCTAGTGCCGGGTTTTTTTTTTCTTTTTAAGCTATTAAAGTTACAGACACAGCAATCAAGGTCCTAGGAAAAATGCCAACTATTCAAGATTTCATTTGTTCTGGGGTTAAATCAGCCTGTCCTGGCAGTAACCCCAACACTCCCCCACTTAATATGAAGAAGAATCCTGTAGGAGCAGAGGCCTGGGGTAGGGAGCATGATGCCAAAATGCCAAGGGGCAGGCATCAAATGACAGGAGTGTCAGAGCACGTGGACCTAGGTGAGGTGCCATCCTGTCCTTGGCACCAAACCAAGGTTGGCACAATCGACAGGTCCTAAGGTAGCTGGAGCTCCTGAGACAGTTATGCCTAGCCAACATCAGCCTTGTTCTTTTACATCAAGAGCTCTCAAAACATTGTCATTTTCTGCCTGCTGGGATGTTGACAAGTCAGGAAAGCCCTGTGTAAGAGAAATATCCTAAGTATGTTTTGTTCAAGTGGCGACAGGAGAATCAAAGAGGCTGTGTGGCCATCAGGATTATAATGGAATTGTCATAGGTAATCAGGCATGTATGGGGGAAAACACAGCTACCTAAACTGTGGGTTGTGGCCCTGTATGACATCATGTAACTAACTGTGGGGGTTGTGAAAACTTAGAACTGGTCAAAGGTTTCTAAGTGTGCAATGACAAAAAAAAATTACTTCAAAATCAAATTTATGCTGAATCTGGAGCACTCTGTGAGTGCTCCCCATAGCCATATCGAACAGATGAGCTCTGAGCACGTGACATGCGTGCCTTGTCCCTGGTCATGGCACACAACATCACTGCACATAGCCTGAAACAGCTCAGTTGTAGCCCACATGTTTGAGGTGTATGTCATAAACAGCAATGTTTTTACTGTACATTCAGTTACCGCTCTTACAGAATCATAAAGGTGAATTATGAAAAGAACATCATTTTGAGTGAGGTAACCCAGACACAGAAAGACAATTAACACATGTACTCACTCATAGGTGATTTTTAAACAGAAAGCAAAGAAAACCAGCCTACAAATCACAATCCCAGAAAACCTAGACAACAATGAGGACCCTAAGAGAGACAAGTAGAAAAAGACAAGATCTCTTGAGTATATTGGGAGCGTGGGGACCTTGGGAGAGGGTTAAAGAGGGGAGGGGAGAGGCAGGGAGGGGAGCAGAGAACAATGTAGAACTCAATAAAAATCAATAAAAAAATACTAACAGTTAAAAAAAAGAAAAGACTTTTAATATTTCCCTAGGATCATTCCTCAGTATGTGAGTGTCAGATCAGTCTGTCTTTGGATTGGATTGGACTAGTGTACCTGCGTGAATAAATGCAGGCAAATATTAAGAATGTATACAATTTTAATGATTAAATAAAACTTACAGAACCGAAGTTCCGGCTGCGTAGCACAGGAGGTAGGAAAGAAAAAGGGAGCGTGCAGGCTCCGTGAGCCCAATTTATCAGTCAACATTCGCCCGAGGCAAAACCCGCCCCCTAAAGGGGCTGGCTTAACCCTACAGACTAGGAGATCTAATTTTTAAAATTGGGTTTTCAGGACTGGAGAAATAGCTAAGAAAAGTTCTTTCTGTTCTCGAAGGGAACCCAGGCTCAGTTCCTGACACCTCCACAGCAGCTCACAGCTACCACTAATTTCGGTCCCAGGGGACCCCATGCTCTTTTCTGCCCTCCATTGTTGTGAAATAGAATATTTGTTTCATTGTGTAAAGATGTGCTGCTTTTGTTGATGCTGCATTTGTTGAACTATGCAAAGATGTGTTGCTATTTCACCTTGCCTGCCTACGGTAAAGATTGGTCTAATAAAAAACTCAACAGCCAAAAACTAAGCAAAGGAGGGATAGGCAGGGTTGGTGACCAGAGAGAAAGGAGGAGTCGGCAAGCCAGATGAGGGCCAGACAGACAGACAGACACGGAGGAAGCAGGAAGGTGGGATGGACAGAATACAGATGAGGCAAATGTGCTCGGGGCAGCACACAGATTATAGAAATGAGCTCATTTAAGGTTGTTGTTTTTTTAAGAGCTAGCTAAAACAAGCCTAAGCTAAGGCTAAGCATTCATATTTAATAATAAGTCTCTGTGTTATGATTTGGGGCCTGGTGGGCCAAGAAAGCCTGCAACACTCCATGGCTCCTACACACAGGTGTGATGCATATATAGGCAAGCAAACACACACATACATGTAATTCTTTCTAACGTCTCAAACCGATTTAGTTGCTGACATAAGTGTCATCTTTAAAAAGCATTAAATATCTTGACTTGAGATAAAACAAATTTTCTAACAATTTCTGAAGTGACCCTACACATACTTCTACCATTTCATACTATGGATTCATCCAAAGCAACGTTCTCAGAATTGACGATTGTAAGATTGGCAGAACAATTTTGTTTTGTTTTGTTTTTTGAGACGGTTTCTCTGTGTCATTTCTCAACCTTGCTAATGCTTCAAACATTGAATACAGTTCCTCATGTTGTGGTGACCCTCAACCATAAAATTCTTTTTGTTGCTACTTCATAACTGTAATTTTGCTACTGTTATGAATTGTAATGTAAATATCTGATATGCAGGATATCTGATATACAATCCCTGTGAGAGGGTTATTCAGGCCCCTAAAGGGGTTGGGACCCACAGGTTGAGAAGCAATGCTTTGTGTAGTACTGACTGTCCTGGAACTCACTCTGTAGCCCAGGCTGGCCTCAAACCCACAGAGATTCACCTATCCCTGCCTCCTGGATGCTGGGATTAAAGGAGTGAGCCACCATGCCCAGAGACAGAACAGTTTTAAAGTAAATGTGTTTATGATTTGTTACTAGTAAACATTTGATGCTTATATCTACTTTAGATGCCTGTATACCCAAGTTCACACACACACACACACACACACACACACACACACACACAAAAAAAAAAAAACCTTTCACGGACAGAACGCCATTAGAGGGTCAGAGTTGACACGAAGTTTAAGAAACTCTAACATAGACAAGATGGCCTCCAGAGTTGGCTCCTAACCTCAGAACCTTCTAGGTTCTCTCTTAGATGGCAAAGGATATGACTCAATTAAAGAATTTGTAGTGAGATTATCCAGAACTATCTAGGCCTATAGGAGGGAGGAGTGTGGAATAGGAAGATGGTCTCCTACCAGTTGGGAGGCTACGAGGAGGAGCCATAAGCCTAGTGTCTACGGGAGCCTTCAAAGCTGAAGAGCAGTGGCATCTTCCTTAAAGTCTCAGAATGACTGAGTCCCGAGGATACCATGGCTTTTGGACGCCCAACTTCTGGCGCTGTGAGTGAATAAACTTGTGTTTTAGAAATCTGTGTGTAGCTACCCCAGAGAACCTAGACAACAAACAGGACCCTGAGAGAGACGTACATGGATCTAAATAGGAAGGAGAAAAAGACAAGATCTCCCGAGTACATTGGAAGTGTGGGGGTCACGGGAGAGGTAGAAGGGGAGAGGGGAGGAAGGGAGTGGAGAAAGTGTATAGCACAATAAAAACAATAAAAAAAACAAATCACAAAAAGACCCTGCCTCAAAAATAAATAAATAAACAAAATCTGCGTGTAGTTATTATAGAAAGAATAGGAAACTCAAACAAGTTCTATTTATTACAAGTTTGGGCACTGGAGAGATGGCTCAGCTTTTAAGTATGTGTGCAGAGGGCCCACGATCAGATCCCAGAACTCATGTATGAAGGCTCACAATCGTCCATCCTTAACTCCAGGGGATCCAACTTGCCCCTCTGCCCCCAAGGGCACCTGCACTTCATGTGCACAGACACCTGAATAATAAAATACGTCTTTAAAGTCAGGCTGTGCTGGGGCACACCTCCAAGAGCATATTGTGTGTCTCGGGATCTCCCCTGGTCTAGACACACCATAGCTGAAAATGTTTACACGCCTAGTCCCTCCCTCTGTCCCTCCAATTCCCTCACCTCTTACTCAGCCCACGGCTTCCTGACTCTCAGTCTTCTGGGCCAACTAGCAGAAAAAAAAAAATACTGATGAAGAGGACTATTCCAGGGGTCGGGTCCAGGCGGGTTATGAAACGTAGAGCAAGCCCTAAATCCCCAGCTGTGGGTTTGGCAGACCTGGCATTACCTCATAATGGTGACAAAGACATTGACTTCATAAGAAGTGACTGAGGACTCAGAGAAACGACACTGGGGCTGTTTATCTTAGCAAGGCCAGGTGTCAGGCCGGAATGATAGGCAGTGATTTAGCACAGAGAGCAGTTTCTATAGCCCTAATACAAGCCCCTCCCTCCATCTCCTCATTGGCTGAGTAATCAGGACACACTATGACACATTGTGTGGGTCTTATCTTTCCCTCTGCCACGTGTGTAGGTGTCGTGGCATTTCATCACAACAGCACAAAGTAGCACAGACTTCTAGAGACGAGGGAGGACGCTGGCAGGGAGGGGAGGGAAAGGGGAGATGAGGGTGAAAGAATGAATGGACAGGATCCACACATGCTCTGCGTGTGTGTGTGTGTGTGTGTGTGCGTGTGTGTGTGTGTGTGCGTGTGTGTGTGTGTGTGCGTGTGTGCGTGTGTGTGTGTG
>NC_022014.1:43529540-43535815 GCF_000317375.1 Microtus ochrogaster
GTGTGCGTGTGTGTGTGTGCGTGTGTGTGTGTGTGTGCGTGTGTGTGTGTGCGTGTGTGTGTGCGTGTGTGTGTGTGTGTGTGTGAAGACAGTGAACCCTAATAACTTTTATGATTAGTGGGGCATTAATAATAAAGTAAGAGAAAGCTGTGGGATGCTGGGAACATCTCTTAGTGGTCTTCTTTTTATCCATTTGTGGATCAGGAGAATGGAAAGGCCTTGTGTGGTAATTCCAGCACCATGGTATTCAAACTAAGTTTCTATAGACTTTGGAACATCTTCAACTGGCATATGTGGACACTGGCATGAGAACGTTAATTAAGAGGTCAGCACTGGAAGGCAGTCCGAAGTCGGCTTCAAGTCTTTCTCATCTACAAACCTTTTGAATGAAAGTACACCGGTGCTGTGGGACGATGGCTTGTACCTTGTCAATCGTATTTTAATAAAAATGCTGATTGGCCAGTCGTAGCCAGGCAGAAAGTATAGGTGGGACAACCAGGCAGGAAGTAGAAGTGGGGGGGACAAAAACAGGAGAATTCTGGGAAGAGGAAAGCTAATTCTGCAGTCATGACCCAGCCACAGAAGAAGCAAGATGTGACTGCCTTGCTGAATAAGGTACCAAGCCACGTGGCTAACTCAGACAAGGATTATGGACTAATATAAGGTATAAGAGTTAATAAGAAGCCTGAGCTAATGGGCCAATCAGTTTATAACTAATGTAGACCTCTGTGTGATTTCTTTGGGACTTAATGACTGTGGGGATGGGGCAGGACAGAAACCTTGGTCAACATAACGGGAAGCGTGTAAGAGCCAGAAGGGGGAGAGGTGCTGTGAAACTCTGCCTTCCAGACATGACAGGCCATTGCACCATGACCACATTACATCTCTGGCTACCTGCATGAGATCAGTCAACACTCCAGCAGGCAGCACTAACTGGACTCAGTGGATTACAAAAAAAAAAAATGGGAGAGAGGAGAGAACATGAAATTAAGGGGTGTCATGTTGAGGGGTCAGGAGGTTTAGGAGTTAGGAGTGGGAGTATGATTAAAATACATTGTATACATATATGAAATTATCAAAGAATAAATAAAAGATTAAAAATAACAGTGGAGAGGAGCTTAGAGAACTGATTCCGTAGTTGAGAGCTCTCAGCTTCTCTAGAGACCTGAGCTCAGCTCCCAGCACCCACATCAGTGTCCATAGCTGTCTGTAACTCCAGCTCCAGGGGAATCTGATGCCCTCTCCTGCCTCTGCAGGAACCCGCACTCATGTGCATATCCACACAGGCATACATGCAAGTAAAAATACAAATAAGTTTTAGAATAATAGTAAATTAATAAGTAATAAAACTCATCAGAGGTGTTCTTACATGACTCAAAAAATACTAGACACGCCAGGTGGTGGTGGTGCATGCCTTTCATCCCAGCACTCGGGAGGCAGAGGCAGGCGGATCTCTGTGAGTTCAAGGCCAGCCTGGTCTACAAAGCAAGTTCTAGGACCACCAAGGCTACACTGAGAAACCCTGTCTCAAAAAACCAAAACAAAACAAAAAGGGAAAAAAATGCTAGGCACAGAAAATATGTGCGAGAATATATATTTAATATATATGAACATATGTAATAGCAACGTGCATTAAAATGCATACCCACAGAAACTATTGAGTGCTGACAGTGGGAATGTAGGATACAGCTCTGTATCAGAACCGTGGCCCCTGGAGGCCGTCCCATCTACGTATAAATAACTCTAAGCGAAGCACTGTCTAAGACAAGAAAGCTGTTCAGTTCCAAAATCAGGAATTACAGTCCCACTGTCTGGGTGCGGGCCGCGTGTTGGCCCTGGCAGGTCCTCCCGTCCTCCTCTTGCTCCTTCTAAGGTCTGACTGGGGGCTGGGCATGTGTGGCAAGTGCTCTGTGCTCTGCAGTGTCTGCCCCTCACGCTCCTTTTCAACAGCTTCCTTTGGTCCTCCTTTGGCAGCAGGAGGTGAGCCAGACTCGTGTTCCACACCACCTCTTGGAAACTTGTGCACAGACAGCAGGCATCCAGGAACAAAGACGAGCCTGGTGAGTTTTCTAAACAGCCAACATCACAAATAAGGACTGGAAGGTTTGCATCAGTCTTTGGGTCAGGGTAGCTTCTGCTGCTTTTCCATGCATTGATAGAGAGACGTTATATCGTCTCGTGGCTAAGATAGTCTCTCCACGCAATGCTTGCGAGTCACCTTCAGCCTTAACCCTGAGGGTGCGCCCTCTGTTGGGCTGAGCACAAAGTGCAACCCCTGCAAGGAGGCTTGCACAATCGCAGTTGTCTTTTCCCTTTATTTTTTTTTACGTTTATTTGTTTGTGTGTACATATGTGTGCATATGTGAGTGTGTGAGTGTTTGCGTGTGTCCCACCACCTCTGCTTTTCTAGTCTCAAACACTTCTTAGCGGGAGGTTGGCCTGGCCCTGGTTTGTTGGGCCAGTGCTAGCTAGCTTCCTTCCAGGCTTCAGCTCAATGAGCCAGCTTCTTGAGAGGACTGTTAGCATCCTGGCTGAAGATGTCATAAGTGCAGAGACACAGCACCGGATACCTGGGCAGCATCCTGAGTCAGATGGACCAGCATTGAGCATACCCGTTCGCCAGGTTTTCCCCACCTCTCTTGGGCATGCCGTCACACCTCTCTGGCTTCATGGTCCTCATCTGTATCGGGAAAACCACGCTCCCTACCTGTCTTCCTCCTAGGGTGGATGTCCATGGGACTCTGGGTGACTTGCACACCTGGAGACACTGGGGACCGAAGTAGCCAAGCACCCATAGGCACAGTCTGTCTGCTGTTTTCCTTAGATCCCAAATAGCCTCTCCTTTTCCCCCTTCCCTTATTTGGTCTGCATCTTTGAACAAAGAAACTCAAAATAAAAGGAAACATTCAGTCTGTGCTTAAAGGTGAGGGGGAAATGCCTCCAGCTGCCTATCCCTTGCTTAACTTCGTGGAGCTCTCTGTCCAAGTACATGCTTCTCAGCCTTGAACTTAGACGTGGGAGGATTTTCTGAACTCCTTCCATCTTTGTCTCTGGGAGTGGGTGGGAGGGTGGGGCTCAAATCTGGGCTTCAGTGTTTGACATTCTCCTTTGTAGACTTCAGAACGACAACCAGTTCTTGAAAGAGTCAATTCAGGAGAATAATACAGCGCATTAAAGGCACCCAGTGTGCACCAGACACAACATCGAGAAGGAAAAGGAGGGCTGGAGACGGAACTCAGTTTAGTGTCTGCCTAGCACACATGAATCCCTGGGTTACATCCCCAGCTTCCTAAAAACCTTCTACCAGGGAGGCTGAAGCAGGAGGATCGGAAACTTAAGCCATCTTCTGCTTCAGGGGAGTTCAAGATAGCTTGGGCTACATGAGACTCGGTCTCAAAAAGGAAAGGGCAGGAAGAAGAGGGGCCTAGAGGGCAGGAGTGTGTAGCAAAGGAAATAAGCGGAGGTGATCAAAACATATCTCACCTCCCGCAAACATCAGTGGCTCCCCCGGGGGGGGGGGGCTGAGAACAGAAGCCCTTCCAGCCTCTCTCTTTCTCCCACAGTCTTTTGTTGGGCCTCCCTGTATTCTCAATCTGTCCTTTAAAGGTTTTGGTTGTGTAACAAAAAACTCCACGTGGCTTCAAAAGTCGAAAGTGTCAAAGTTAATGTGAAATTTCAGCTTAGCTCTCCACAAAGTCTCCCGCTTCTTCAGGGCACATATGTATGTGTGTAATTCATACACCAGTGTGTTTATGTGCATAATGGATACACTGGTGTGTTTATGTGTGTAATTGATACACTGGTGTGTTTATGTACATAATTGATATACTGCTGTGTTTATGTGCATAACTGATACACCCGTGTGTATTTGTATTGAGCTGGTGATTCTTCACAGGCATGGTTTTTCTTGTTTTTAGTTTTCATTTGTATGTGTGTGTGTGCGCGCACACCCACGTGCGTGCGCGTGAGTGTGCAGAAGCTTGCTGCAGAGCACATGCGCAGGTCAGAGAACAGCTTCACAGAAATGATTCTCTTCCTTCCACTCTGGAGATCAAACTCAGGTTGTTGGGCTGGCATGGCGGGCCCATTTATCTGCTGAGCCATCTTGCAAATCAGAGGTCTTTGGGCTTGGCAACAAGCGCCTTTATCCGCTGAGCCATCTGACTAGCCCTGCCACGTAGCTTATGGAAATAACAATCATGTAGTTTGTTCTTTGGAGTCTCGAAGGCCATTTTTGCTTAAATAACAACTTTATATTTTGGCCTGCAGAAGCCCTAGGAAACAAAACAAGAAAATAACACATATCATATTGTATCTGTCTCATCAACCTTGAACATCACATTAGCGCCCACTCAGCCCCGCCTGTAAGACATGTTGGCCATTTGAGAAATATTTTGTCCCGAAGTATAATACAGGGTTAACTCCACCTAGACTTGTCTAACTTCTTACCTCCTTCCCTCCAAGGCTCAAACCACTTATAGGCCACTGTGACTGTAAACACCAGGAGGAAAGCAAGGAAAGGTAGTGTCCACTTTCTGGAAGGTCTCCACCTCTTCCCAGAAGGAGCAAGCATACACATCCCTCCCCTTCACTAGCCTGCCCTGACCCTATTCTTACCCTGTCTGTAACTCCCCAAACTGCTGGCTTAGAAGTTAACTCCTAAGCAAGCCCCATCCCCATCTCCCACCCCTGCTCTACTTTTTTTTTTTTGACAGGGTTTCAGGGTTTCTCTGTAGCTTTGGAGCCTGTCCTGGAACTAGCTCTTGTAGACCAGGTTGGTCTTGAACTCACAGAGATCCGTCTGCCTCTGCCTACCAAGTGCTGGGATTAAAGGTATGCGCTACCACCGCCCAGCGAATAAAGGCCCTTTTGACCCCAGTGTTTGTCCCTTGGATTTTGGGGCGCTGGGCTTTTCTTTGGGATGAGCTTTTGTACCTGGGCTTGAGCACACAGCAGTGGTTGTTGCAGAACTGTGACGTAACCCTTGGTGCCTGTCTACCCATGAGAGAAGACAAGGTACATCGACACAAAAGCAGAAACAGAGCAAGGAGGGCACAGCGCCAGCTGCTCCTCCAGCAATCTTTGCCCACAGAACCCTATCCAGACCCCAAACTACCCCCACCAGACCTGAGGAATCCAGGTGATATCAGGCTAAATATGGAAATATGGAACGCTAAATTGAAGAAAGCAAGAAGAGACAGCCACATGACTCCTTCCCCTGCTCCAGGCTGAGGAAGACGTGGTCAGTCATAGATGGATGAATGTCTCTTCTCATCCCTGCAGCAAGTCACAAGGCAACCATGTATCCTCATTCGCTTGGGTAGTAAGAATGGGCCCAGGGCGGGTAGAAAGACAGAAAACCCTATGGACATGTGAAGGAAAGCGTGGGAAAGAGAATAGCCCTTCCTCCCTGTGGGGCTTTTCTGTTGAGAAAGGCAGAAGATTTTTGACACTGATGATAATACCCTAATTATACAAGGTGATAGTGTATCTTTCCCAGAAGACATCTGAACTCACTTGGTGCCCAAATGATGTAGAATCCTGAGCTTCTAGCCCTTCCCGAAACCTAAACAATACCCCCCTAAATGCACCTTAACATGTTGTCTACAAAAGAAAATGCTTTCGGGTGGGAGCAGATGCAGAAGCCCACAGCCAGACATTATGCAGAGAGAGTCTAAATTGGAGGTCTCCATCGGGTCCCTCCGCTCAGAGCTCGGGGCAACCCCAGGGAAAAGGGGAAGGAAAGATTGTAGGAGTTAGAGGAGACGGAGAACACCAGAAGAACATGGCCCGCTGAATCAACTCTGCAGGGCTCACAGGGGCTCACGGAGACTGAAACAGCTAGCCCAGGGCCCACAGAGGTCTGCGCCAGGTCCTCTGCATGTATGTTATGACTGTTAGCTTGATGATTTCGTGGGACTCCTAACTCCTAGCTCCCTGTGTGGGGGTGGGTGTGTCTCTGACTCTTTTGCCTGCTTTTGGGAATCTTTTCTTCCTATTGGGTTGCCTTGTCCAGCCTCAATATGAGGGCTTTTGCCCCATTTTATTGTATCTTGTTTTATGGTGTTTGGGTGTTTTCTCTTGGAGGCCTGCTGTTTTCTGAAGGGAAATGGAAGGGGAGTGGATCTGCGGGAGAGGAGAGGTGGGGACAGCTGGGAGGAGTAGACGGAGGGGAACTACAGTCAGACGCATTGTATGGGGAAAATCTATTTTCAACTAAGAGAGGGAGTAGAGAGGAGAAGAAGAAGAAGAAGGAGGAGGAGGAGGAGGAGGAG
>NC_022014.1:43536319-43546656 GCF_000317375.1 Microtus ochrogaster
CGCTCTGTAGACCAGGCTGGTCTCAAACTCACAGAGATCCGCCTGCCTCTGCCTCCCGAGTGCTGGGATTAAAGGCATGCACCACCATCGCCCGGCAAAGTAAATAATTTTTAAAAAGAGTGAGACCTCACTGTAACTCTCCCTTGAGAGACCACAGCCATGACACCTGTGTTCTCGGGGCCTCTTTTCTTTTCTGAGTCCCTTTCTCTCTATTCTTAACAAAACCAAACTGTGCTTTGTTTGGCTAGCCTTGGAGCTCTTCTCGTTGAAGACACAAACCTATATCAACTGTGTGGCAGTCTCTGAAAAGAACACAACAGATTACTGTTGCTGTGAGCTGCTGTTATCCCAGCACCGCTGACACACCATAGAATCACTCTTCAGTCACCGCATCCCTTTCTGTCTCTGGGCCTCAGTTTCCCCAGCACAGTACAACTCAACAAGTTCTCTCCAGTCACAAGTGATCACATATATGTTGTTGCTGGGTGAGGATGTAGCTCAGTGGCTAAGCCCTGGCTGTATAAGCATGAAGACTGGAGACGTGAGCTGCAGAAACCACGTAAGTGCCAAGTGGGCATGGAGGCCCTCCTGTGATTCCAGCTAAAAAGGGCAGAGATGAGGGATCACCAGAACAGGCTGGCTGTGGAGACTGGTCATACTGACCAGCTCTAGGTTAAATGGAGAGACCCTGACTCAGTGAAAAAGGCAGAAGAATGATCAAGACTGATTTCAACATCAGTCTCAGCCCTTTTCATGCATACACACAGGCAAACATGTATACACACATTCACATTACACTCACTCACTCACACACACATACACGTGAAAATGGAAAAACAAATCATAAAACAAACATGCAAACCCTGATGACCTCTCTGAGCAGAAAACCAGTGTCACACCCATCTCACACCTGCTGATAGGCTTGCCCATCATTATTTTATAACTGGCATGGCATGTGGTGACCCCCAAAGGAGGGACACTAGTGGCTGAGAGTATCATTCTTTGGCGTCACTTCTCCCTCCCAATGCCCCTCCTCTACCCTGCCCTCCCAGCTTTGGGAGACTGAAACAGCCTTCCTTTTAAGAAATAATAATAGTGAGACTAGAGAGATGGCTCAGCAGCTGAGCACTCTGGCTGCTCTTCCAGGGTTCGGATCCCAGCCGTGGTAGTTTGAAGAAAAATAGTGCCAAAAGAAAGGGCACTGTTAGGAGATGTGGCCTCGCTGGAGGAAGCGTGTCACTGTGGAGGCAGGCTCTGAGGTCTCATATATGCTCAAGCCACACTCAGTGTCTCAAATGCCTTCAGGTTACCTACATATCAAGATTTAGCCAACACCATGTCTGCCTGCATGCTGCCATGCTCCCCACCATGGTGATAATGGTCTGAACCTCTGAAAATGTAAGCCACCCCAATTAAATGTCTTTTTCTTTATTAGCGTTGCCATCGTCATGTTGTCTCGTCACAGAAATAGGAACTCTTGCTAAGACATCAGCACCAAGGGCAGCTCATGTCACCTGTAGCTCCAGTTCCAAGGGATCCAGTGCACTCTTCCGGCACATGGCAGACACACAGATACAACCATAGCCATAAAAATAAAAAAAAATAAGCCCAGCACAGTGGTATATGGCAGTGATCTCAGCACTTGGGAGTGATAACTTCGGGAGTTCAAGGCCAGTATTGACTACATAGCAAGGTGGAGGCCAGCCTGGGCTCCACAAAACTCTGCCAAGAAGAAGAGGAAGAGGAGGAAGGAGAGGAGAAGAAAGAACAAAAAAATGAAAAGGTTCTTAGAGAAAGCAATGAGAACTTGGCTATTTATGCTGCTCTTAAACTTTATTTGGAGAATTGGGTAATACCCCAAGCCCCAAAGCTTTAGACTGCATAGGCTATACCTTCAGGAGGAGTTTTAGTTATGGCTGAGTTTCTAAAAGGTGCCAGGCAGGCATGGAGATAATGAAAGAGTTGCTGCAGAGACACATCTCAAAGAGTTCTGCACTCACACCAAAACTCCGCCTGTAGCCCCAACTTGGTCACTTTAACCATAAAATAATTCCTGTGGGCTCAGTTTTCTCATCTGTCAAATTGGAGATAATAATACTACCTACCTCAAGTGATATCCTAGGTCTGGACCCACAGGCTGGAGGAAGTTCCCAGTGGAATATGGATGAGGCAATGAATTCCCTTTTAGGTAAGTCACCAACTTCTAACCCAAAGGAGTACTAATGTTTGGACCAGATTACACGATCGCAGGTGAGCCACTCCCAGGTCCTGGTCTCAGTTTTCTAATCCGCTAGGAAGCTACTTATTATAGCATTGTTCACACAGGCAAGGTATGGAGTCACGCAAGGCAATCAAAGAATGAATGGACCATTCTATATATAAGGTCATAAATATGGAGAGTACCACTGAGCCCTTTGAAGGAATGCATTGTGTTATTTGTGACAACATGGAGATCAAATCAGACACAGGAATCCTAAACTAGAGAACATAGGAGAGGTCACTGGAGGCCGGGAAGCATAGGGAGGCTGGGCAAGGAACACTGGTTAACAGGTAACAGTGTAACCACAGAGAAATACAGCAGGTAACAATGTAACAGCAGAGGAGTAGACTTCTGACTGTTACAGAAGGCTGTTTGTGGTCAGCCATCTTGTATCACGTAAAATAGTTACAAGAGGATACCTCTAAAAAAATGAGAGGGTCTCATTAGGTAGCCCTAGCTGGCCTGGGACTCCCTATGGAGAGCAGGCTGGCCTCCAGCTCAGAGCTCCACCTGCCTCTGCATCCCCAAGGGCTGGAGTTAAAGGAGTGCTTTATCACAGCAGGCCAGAATACTTCTAATGTCTTGTCGCAAAGAAATAATAGATGTTTGAAATGGTGAACACTCTACGTGCCCTGAGTTGCTCAATTGGAATCTATTCATACCGAAGAACACCACACTGTACCCATGAAGATGCTGTTATGTTTGTTTAAAAGGTAGAGAGATAACTCTTGCCCTGTTGAGCAGTGCAGCTCCAGGGACAGATTCAAAACAGTCCAAAGAATTTAGGAGACACACACGTAGCCCATATCCTCAACCCCTTTAAGGCCCCATGCCCGTTTTCCTCACTATCTCCCTAGACAATTTGGTACACCTCAAGACCCTATGCATCAAACTGCCGTACGAGAATGAAAGAAGTCCCCCACGCCTCTCAACTCTCCAGAGCCACAAATTTAAATTACACTTGGGGTCAGCAAGATACTTCAGAGAGTAAAGGCACCTGGCTCCAAGCTAGAAGATAAGAGTGGTAGCCCGCATGTGGAAATATAGAACAAGTTCCTGCAAGTTGTCCTCTGACTTCCACACTTAAGCCGAGGCATACTCCTGTGCGCGCGCGTGCGCGCACACACACACACACACACACACACATAATTTTTTTTAAAGTGTAATTAAGTTATGTTCACTTCTCCCGCCCTCTACACAGCTCTCAGCTGGGCACACTGTACTCATACAGAGGACAATGGCCATGAGGAGCTAGACCTGTTGGTCAGCTTACAGAGACCCCACCGATGTCCCTCTGGTCCCCAGGCCTTTAGAAGTAACCTGTGCTCTAGTATCTACTTCATGAGGTGGGGGGAGGCTCAGAGTGGGAAAGTGTCCTTCTCAGGGTCCCAAAGCTTCGTGGTGGTGAAACATTGGAATCCAGCTCTACAAATGCTGGCTCCTGGTGGCTCAACTCTCATCTGACCAGTGGTGTTGCAAGTTAGGAGCGTACACCTTCACCCCACCCAACAAAGTTTCTTTGGGCTGTGATGTCCATGAAAGGCCCTGCGTCAAACACCACTATTATTCTCACCCCTATCCAAAAGGTCTGAAGATTAATCCCAGATTCTTAATCAATCTGGGGTGGAAAGCAAAACCGATTTCACCCCAAACCCCTGACACTCTGAATGTACAGATCCTGTTGCCTGGAGGGAGCCGAGCTCTATCGGTAAGATGAAATCTAAAATTAGTTGAACTGTGGAATTTCAATTGCAGGCCCCAGAATACAGCCTGCTACTCCACAGACCAGGAATAGCACAGTGTGATGGTGCCAGACAAGAGAAGAAAGGACATTTTGCAAGCCACAGCCAGGACCACAGTGGACTCAGGGCAAGAACGTTAAGGGTGGGGCCAGCATTCACCCAAGGGTCTGTGCTGTGATCAAAGCTTCAGGCAGCAGACACACAAGGACCTGGCTGGGGTACAGCAGGGACTCCGCCAAGGGATGTGACCTCTGTCAAACTGCCCTTTGTCTTTCAGAGCCTCAGTTTCCAAAAAGCAAAGCAATGATGCTCCCCAGAGAAGTAGCCAGGCTTTGTGGAGTCCGACACACACCACTGGGGATGGAGGAAGGAGAGTAAGGGGTTGGGTGACCCTCTTTGGAGTTTTTAAAATTACATTTGTTTGTCTGTTTGTGCCTGGGATAAACATGGAGGTCAGAGGACAGCTTACAGGAATGAATCAGTTTTCTCCTTCTACCAAGTGGGCCCTAGGGATCAAATTCTGGTTATCAGGCTTGGCAGCTAGCACCTTTACTGATGAGCCATCTCCCGGCCTGGGGTGAGACTCCTTCGGAAAGGGGAAAACAAAACAAAACCAGGAGCTGGGAAGATGACTCAGCCAGTGAAGTTTGCTGTGTAAACAAGAGGTCTTGATTTGGACCCCCAGGACCCACAGAAGAGCCAGGCCCAGCTGCACATGGATGTTACCCCACTGTTGGGAGCGGGGTGTGGGAGGCAGAGACGTGTGGGATGCTGGAACTCAATGACCAGCCGGATTTGCTGAGCTCCAGGGTCAAAATACCACAAGGTGGAACCAGGTGTAGTGGTGCAGGTCTTTAACCCCAGCACTTGCGAGGCAGAGGCAGGTGGATTTCTGTGAGCTGAAGGCCAGCCTGATCAACAGAGTTCCAGGACCGTCAGGGTTCCATAGTGTCTCAAAAAAAAAAAAAATGAAGAATGGTTGATGAAAACATCTCAAATCCACCTCTTCCTTCCACAGGTACACACCATGCTTACATACATACAACTCACAGACACACTACAAATCCACAAGGGACCTGGTAAGGGACCAGCCCTTCAGAATCTATTTCCAGTGTTCCTGTTACCCGTGAGGTGTTTTAAATTACGTTAAATTGCACCGTTGGCACATAGTAAGGCCTCAGTCGGTGCTGCTTTCTGGAGATGGGTCCGGCTTGAGAACAATGCTGTAATTTGTAGACGGAGGAGAGTTGGCTGCTTCATCTGCACCAAGCAGAGATAATGACAGAGAACGGAATCCCAAGAAACTCCTTAGACGGTCCTCAGTCCCCAGAGCTCTAATCTGAAAGCCACATGTAACCTTAAGCAAATCACACCCCATCCCTGAGCCAAGGCCTGCCCAGGAAAACGTTCCTGGGGATCATGCAGCATTTGGCTCTTCTCATCTCCAAGGAAGCTCTGTCCTTTCATGGAGTCTCCTGAAAAGCAAAAAAGCCTTTTCAGGGATTCTTGCCCTATGGGTCGCATATCAGATAGTTACACTGTGATTCATGACAGCGGTAAAATTACCACAGTTATGAAGTAGCAACAGCATGATTTTATGGTTGCGGGGTCATCACAACGTGAGGAACTGTATCAAGAGTCGCAAGCATAGGAAGTTGTGAATCACAGCTCTAGGTGAGGGGCTGGTTGTCCCTCTGGTCTTAGCGCAGACAGCAGGCTGGCAGGATGTGGGAAGCCTGCCTTGAGATGGGGCACACGAGGTGGCAGTGTACAAGTCTGTAATCCCAGCATTCGGGAAGTAGAGGCAAAGGGGTCAAAAGTTCAAGGTGATCCTTGGCTACCTGGTAAGGGAGGCCACTCTGGGCTACAGGGGACCCTGTCTCACAAAAAAAAGAAAAAAAAAAAGGCAGCTGCACCGTCGTTGTCTCCTTTCCTGGGATTGGGCAATACCAACACAGCTCACAACTCCCTCCCCGAATCCCGCCTTTCTCTCCTACCCAGTTTCTTCAGGCAAGAGGAGGCGGGGCACCCAGGCAGGTGGGCGTGGTCTCATTCCAGCCCAGCCAGAGCAAGCTCTGAGGCCAGATCCACTGAGCCCAGCTTGCACCTGCATCCACACCTCCCCAACTGCCCCTTCTCTATCCTGAGCTTGCCTTTTCTGAAGCTGTCATGTCTGTGACCAAGAGTGCTGGGGATCCCCAGGTAGCCACCACTATCAAGCTGGACCTCGTGTCGTCTCCTGAGAGTACCAAGAAAGTGCAGAGCCAGGATCCTAGTCTCGGGAATGGGAGCGCCTCAGATCCATCAAAGAAGACCAAGGGCATAACGTGAGTGCTGCTCCCTGCCACCCCATGTCTGCTCCCATCAGCTTCCAGTCTGGACCTCAAGGTGGGTGTGTCTGACCCTCAACCTACTGTGCCACCAGGAACACTAAAAAGGAAAAAGTGGCAGCCATGGGCTGTGTCAAATAGGAAATCTCACTGAAGCCAGGTTTAGAATTTGAAAAGCCCTGAGAGGGAAACTGAGGCCCAACGGCTTTAAGCCACGTGCTAAGGTTTACAGAGACGAGGCTAGAATATAGTGCCATTTGGGGCTTTTGGTGTCTAAGAAGGGAGGCAGAACTTGGAAGGAAGTTGGGATCAGCACATAAGACCACAGTGTCCTCACCAACCCACAAGCAAGCCTCTCCCTGCAGCAAGTCTGGCCTTTGCTGCCACTAAGGTTGCAATGGTGCTGCTCAAAGGAGAACATGTAGAAGATTCTAGCTAGCTTCTTCCAGTTCCTGAAAGATGGAGTCTGGAGCAGGGGACATTGGCAAAGGTTCTCAGAACATGACAAGCTGCAGGGGTCCGGCATTTTCTCCCTCCTTTAACTTCACCAAGGCAGCAGTCCAGCTAGCTTAGGCTCAGGCTGTAAGAGTCCAGTGTGACACCATCCGTATAGTATGGCTCTTCACAGAGGACCGGAAGGACTGGGTTCAGGTGGAAGCCTGCCCTTCTCTCCTACAAATCATCTTTCCTCATATGTAAAGCAGGGAGGAGCAGGTATGACGCAGGACATTAAAGGTGTGTGTGTGTGTGTGTGTGTGTGTGTGTGTGTGTGTGTGTGTGTGTGTAAACTGAAGGTGAGTGTGGAGGAGGAGAATGTGTGGCAGAAGGGGAGAAGGTGCTGAAGGAATAGACTCAGTTTCTCCACGCCACCCACAAGACACTGCAGGAATAGACTCAATGGTTACTGGCAGGATGACGTGGATCCTTTGTCTCTGGAACTGGTCCTGGGCCTTCTACGTGCTAGAGATCATTAGAGCAAGCTGTCAAGGCCCGCAGGTCACCTGCAGAAGAACAGGGGTATTTCTCAACTTTTGAGAGCCAGCTGACTCTCATCTGTGTCCTGGGTGGTTGAGGTGGCAATTTCAGTTACTTAAAACTCGAGAGAATAAAGCAAGCACTAGCCAGAGAGGACCTGTGGGGCTTGGAGACAAGTCACACAGGCTGGGTAGGCATGCAGGTGATGGAGTCTGGCCTCCTGGGTTCAGTCCCCACTTACCAGCTGGAGAAAGTGATAGAGTCTATAAACCATGGCTTGCTCCTCCCAGGATGGCTGTGCCTTTGATGTGAGCATGAAGCCCCCAAGCGTAGTACCTGTGTACTCTCAAGATCTCTGATGGTGGCTCCAGGTCACCATAGCAGTCAGAGATGGAACCCAGGCCTCCTGGCTCCTGATCCAACACGTTGCATGGCTTAACACACTGCGAGCTGGCTGAATGGCTGCAAGCTAAATTCTGATTTCCTAAGTCCTCTAGTTAGAAATTTCCTAAGTGACCCGCTGACCCCTTCCCAGTTGCAAAACAAGCCCATCATGGGGGCCAGGGGGTATAGTTCTCTGTCAGCAATGTTGACACCCACAGGGAAAGGGAAAGGCATGCAAGGCTCTCCACCCCCTTCTCCTCCAATTGTTCTTTAACTCCTACCAATCCATCCCCGATGCTAGAGGGCCTGGGGGTTAATGCAGAGACTGGGAGTTGGGTGAAGTCTTTCAGAATAGCTTTGTTCTTCTTAACATTTTCAGAGGCTCTCCGGAGTCAGACATGTGCTCCCACAAAATGACAGAGCTGGATAAGTAACAGCCTTGGGTTGTAATCCTGGTTTGTGCCATTCCAAAACCCAGGCTCCTTCCAGGCTCCTGTCACTGGCTTAAGACGACAGGCTGGCTGCAAGGGCTTTTTGGGGGAATTTCTAAGGCTTCTGAAGGATTAGATAAAAGCCAAGGACTCTGTTTCACAAGGTCAGGAGACAGAGGCCTCTAGAAGAACGCTGGGTTTGAAATTCACTGAGAGAGAAAGTCCCAACTTGGAATTTTTCTCCCTTAATGACCTCGTTCTCCAAATCAACTTCACATCTCTCTTAAAGAAATAGTAAAGCAGGGCTATGGACACAACTCAGTTGGTAGAGTTCCTGTGGAGAGGGCACGAGGCCCTGGGTTTGATCCCCAGTACTTCATGAAGTGGGCATGGTGGCACACACCTATGGCCCTGGAGAGGTGGAGGATGGACAATCAGAAATTCAAGGTCACCCATGGCTACATAGTGAGTTTGAGGTCAGCCTGTGCTACATGAGACTCTGTCTCGAGAGAGAGGAGGAGGAGGAGAAATGGAGGAGGAGAAAGAGCGGAAGGAAGGGAAGGAAAGAAAGAAAAAGAAAGGAATCATGGGTGATTGCTGAGGGCACCTCCCAGTAGCCGAACACTTGCTTAACATATACAAGGCCCTGGTGTGATCCTGAACACCATAAGTAAGCAATAACAAAAAGAGAAGGAGTCCTTTGCTTTAGTTTGGGTTTTACTGGGTTAGGGGTCATGCCATTCCCCAGGCTTAATGTCCTGGACTAAGAAGAAATAGAAAACCTCTCTGGAGATCAATCCTCAGATGACCCAGGTCCCCTGACCTATTACTAAGAAGTCACAGGGACCTTTATTTTTCCTATCTGCCTTTCCCCCATTCTTGGAGTGCAATCCTGTCTCTGCCACAACTTGGGAAGCCAGGTTGGTCTCTGGGCCTCAGTTTCCTCCGTGATGACCCTGGGCTGCCTTTCTTCCCTTGCCTTGGATCCGCCTCCTAGAGTTCAGCGACAGTGAAAGACGGCTGTGAAGCGGCTTGGGGCTTCCAGCCCCAGCTCCCCAGTGTAGCTGTGGACAAATCATTTAGGTACTTTTGTGCCTCTACTTCCTATCTGTAAACTAAAACCCCCATCAGTGCCTACTTTATTGTCTTGCCAGAAAGATCAAATAAGATGTTATATATAAACTTTTAGTACAGTGTCTCATACAGTTAGTGCTTCATGGCACAGAGTTGCTAATGCCAGGACAATTCTGGACAACTTGAGATGGGTAGTCACCTTCTAGGAGACCCACGTGTGCCAAGCAAGGATATAGGAGCATCAAGGTGGCCATGAACTTACCTGCCCAGTTTAATTGAGGTGTTGACAGGTGATGAGGGAATGGTTTCTAGATTCTTTCCCTTCCCCACTTCCATATCCTTTTACGTCCTTCTCCTCCTGCAGAGGGTTCCAGACATTGGTTCACCTGGTCAAAGGCAACATGGGCACGGGGATCCTGGGACTCCCCTTGGCTGTGAAGAATGCAGGCATCTTGGTAAGATCTGTGGGGTGCGGGAGGAGACGGTAATGGGTTAAGAGAAGTGTTTCCTGGGATGGTAACTGAACCCAAAATGGACCTAGAATCTAAACATCAAGTCTGAGCCTCAGTTCTGCCTTGGCCACATGTTCCAGGGGTCCTTTTTATCCACTCTCGGGCCTCAGCTTCCTCTTTTATAGAATGTAAGGTTGGAGTTGGACCAGTTATCCAATCTGGCTTTACACAGCCTACATGTCCTTGAGGATACGTAGTCAAGGGATATGTAGTCAAGACATTGGGTCCCCTACTCCCATCACAAACTTCATCATGATTGCTTCATGTACTTTTGGGGCATTACATAGATTGCTTTTGGAAAGATTAGCAAAATGCCTTTCCACTCAGTTATCTAGAAAGTTCTTTCAGAGTTAGCAAATGGTTCAGGAGATAAAGGCGCTGGCAGCCATGTCCAAGGAACCGAGTTTGATCCCTGGGACCCACATGATAGAAGGAGAGAGAAAGAACTCCTGACTTCTGTCCTGTAACCTGCACATACTGTGGCATGCTGGAGCCCGCATCCCCAAATAGTAACCGAGAGACAGAGACAGAGACAGAGACAGAGACAGAGAGACAGAGAGAGACAGAGACAGAGAGAGAGAGAGAGACAGACAGACAGACAGAGAGACAGAGAGAGAGACAGAGACAGA
>NC_022014.1:43546756-43560791 GCF_000317375.1 Microtus ochrogaster
AGACAGAGAGACAGAGAGAGAGACAGAGACAGAGAGACAGAGCGAGACAGAGACAGAGAGAGAGACAGACAGACAGACAGAGAGACAGAGAGAGACAGAGACAGAGAGAGACAGAGACAGAGAGAGACAGAGACAGAGAGAGAGAGACAGAGACAGAGAGAGAGACAGAGAGACAGAGAGAGAGAAAGAGACAGAGAGAGACAGAGAGAGACAGAGACAGAGAGACAGAGAGAGACAGAGAGACAGAGAGAGAGACAGACAGACAGACAGACAGAGAGAGAGAGAGAGAGAGAGAGAGAGAGAGAGAGAGGCTCTTGAGTCCTCAGCAGTATTTGCACTACTAAGTTGTCTTCTCTCCGGCCTCGCTCATGTCTGCCCTGCCTGCAGATGGGCCCGCTCAGTCTGCTGGTGATGGGCCTCATCGCCTGCCACTGTATGCACATCCTGGTCAGGTGTGCCCAGCGCTTCTGTCACAGGTGAGTAATGTCCCATGTGTGGGTTCTCGGGGACATTCCCCCAAATATCTTACATTAGAAGAGCTTCCTTCTCCATGGTCCCCATGATTGCCAAGAAAAAGAGCTTCAGGGTTGGGGAGACTTCAGGGGAGGTCAGGACACATGGCTGCTTAGGTGACCTCAATCTGGCTTTTTTTTTTTTTAGCTTGTCTGATCAGCCCACCTGTAGAGTGGGTATAAATAACCCTTGCCTGCTCCCGCCTCTAAGAGTAGAACCCAGTTCAGTGAGGGCCATGGGTTTAGGCACCACTCTACCCACGCCAGGCTGTGTTGTTACTCATGTTGTGTGACAGCTCCTCAGTTTACAGGGGAGAACAAGGCACAGTGACATTACAACCAGACCTCCCAGCGTCCATGAGAACCTGCTGTGTTGGCTCAATGTTCTCTCTACCTTTTATCCGTGAGGCTTTGGTCTGGATCTCTGGACTCTTTTTTTTAACCTGTAAGCTGTGGGCGGTGGAGGCATCCTTGAGTAGGTGTGTAAAGGAGTGGAGGAAGCCCTGACTGGATGTGTCATTTCAACATGAGGACAGCCATGTCGAGTTCCCCAATGTCCCCAAAGCCTTCCCAAGGTGAGGCTCAAAGAGATAGCAAAACCTTCCTCCGCTCCAAATGGGCCTGTTGACAGTGTGTGTAGCAACTGCCAAGCACAGCTTCCTCTTCTGGGTTCAGGGATGACTGCAGCCTGAGGCTGCTCCCCTACAGGGACCGCCTACCCAGAGTAGGGAAACCTGCCTCCTGTACAGCTGTGCAAGCGAAGCCTGGCTCCTCAGTTGCCTACGATACATGCTTTGGGTTTCTGGGCTGCTGTGGCTGATGCCACACATCCGAGTAAGCACAGCCCACTGGATCCCGACTTTTCTGAACATGGCTCTGTCCTTTTCCCCCATCATCCCAGTTAGGTCAATCCCTGGAGCAGTGTAGAGCATGGCGGGAAATGTATGCGTGCATGCATGCATGTGTACAAGTGACCCAGCACACAGGGGAGGTCAGAGGACAGTCTAGCTGTGAGTCCTGGCCTTCCACCTTGTTTGAAAAAAAAAAAAAGGTCTCTTGTCTGCTGCTGCCTATTCCAGGCTACACAGCCAACACAACACCAGGGAGTCAAGGATCCTCCTGTTCCTGCCTTTCATTCTGCAGAAATTACAGACCTGGCTTTTATGTGGTTTCTGGGATTTGAACTCAGGTCCTCATGTTATATGGCATCTGCCCAGTTTGGCTTCTCATCTCCCCAAAGTCATAATCTTAGATTCCTTTGTCTCTTACAATGTATGTGCTTTGTCCTACAGACTCAACAAGCCCTTCATGGACTATGGGGACACAGTGATGCATGGACTGGAAGCTAGTCCCAATGCCTGGCTGCAAAACCACGCCCACTGGGGGAGGTACCTTGTTCTCCCTTTGTTTACAATGGGTTAGGATGTGGAAGGAGAAAACATACTGCCAGGGAATTTCTTCTTCCCTGCCAAGGTGGCTCCAAAGTCAGACTCTCCGCAGGGAGGAGGGTCACTGCCAACATCAGTTTTCCAGTTCTCGTGTAACTCTTGTGATAGGTGTTCATTTACCATACGTTCTTAGGAAACCCCCCTTATCACTGTAGACAGCACAGGGAAGGAAACAGGCAGCAAGGCTTTGCTCTTTCATTACCCATGGTCCACTGGGAAGGGCAGCCGTCTATGGCTTGATTATGCAATCCACATGGGACACACATGAAAGAGGTTCTAGCTACTACCAAACGGGTAGAGGGTTACCGGGGACCGGGGGAAGAGGGGTGTGTTGGGGCCAGGGTGGCTTCACTGGAACGCTGAGATGGACGCTGCACGGCATAGCCTTGAAGGCTGAGGAGTTACTTAGGGCAGAGAAGGCCAGGCCTGAAGGGCCTTCTGGGAAGGGGGCCGAGCTGGGGTGCAGGCCACACGGGGATGTGACAGGTTCACGCTACAGAAAGTCCAGGTGGCATGAAGGCAGAGTCAGGGTGTGGAAACTGAGGAAGGTGCCCAGTCACATCGTTTAGTTTATTTTTATTGATTTAATATGTGGTTAATCGTTTGGGGGGGAGGAGTTTATGTCAAGGCCAGAAGACAGCCCAGGAGTCAGTTCTCTCCTCCTACCACGTGGGTCCCAAGAATCAAACTCAGGTCATTGGGTCTGGCGGTGAGCATCATTGTTTACTGAACCATCTCACTGGCCCACATTGTGTGTTCTAGACCCTCTCTAAGATTTTGTTATTTTTTTTTAAAAAAACAACATTTATTTGTATTACTTTTAATTATATATGGGTGGGGTATGGCATATGAGTGCAAATGCCCCAAAAGGCCAGAAACATTGGATTCCCCTGGAGCTACAGTTACAGGTGGTTATGATGCAGGGGCTGGGAGCCAAACTCTGGTCCTCTGCAAAAGCAGTCTATGCTCTTAACCATGGAGCCACCTTGTCAGCCCCTTTCTTAAGAAAGCAGAAAGCCAAGAGAGCTTTTCATTTTAAAGCATTTTTTAATGTACATTTGTGAAAGGGTCATCGATCTTCTGTGAGAGGAGATGATAAGGGAGCCAAGGGCAGGCTTTCCGAGCCCTGAAGAGGTTTCAGAGCAGATGATGTCCACTCTGATGGTGACAACGGGAAATGAAGAAAGGTGTCTCAGCAAGAGGGTAGCTGAAAGCCAAGGGAAGAGTTGGGACTGGGGGCGTGGCTCATCAGCCAAAGCATTTGTTGTACAAGCGTGAGGACCAGAGTTCAGATCTCCAGAACCCACGTGCATGCGGGTGTGGTGGTGGGCCACCTATAGTTCCAGCCTCAGAAAGAGGAGGCGGAATTCCCAAGAGCAGACTGGCTAGCAGGACTATCAGGGAGCTCTAGGTTTGATTGAGCGACCCTAACTCAATGAATTAGGTGGGAGAGCATCAGAGAATGATTCTGTCTCCACACCCATGCACACACATGGGCCGCACATGTGACACATGCATGTACACACATGTGCATGCATATTCACGCGTGCACATATGGATGAATCAAAAACAGGAAAGAGACAGGACAGCTCAAACTTCTACCCACTTCTGTTTCGGACAACCTGGGTCTGCGGTGACATTTGAGGGGAGACTGCACTGGGTAGAAATGCCAGTCTTACAGAACTAAAGCCAGCAGTCACGAGGCCAGGGAGAAAAGAAGTCTTGAGGAAAGAATGGAAAACGAAAAGAACAGAAAGACCCAGATTTTAGGACACTTGGTTGCGCTGAGCAGCTCCTCCCTAAGGCCCAGCTGTTAGCTCTCAGGGATGACTCGCGTGTCAGCACATCTGTCCGTGCTGCCCGAATTTAAGTTCACGCCTCTGCTTCTGCCTCTGGGCCTATTTCACCCCATCTGCCGTCTGTTTGCTCAGCACCAACCAGTTGCTCCTCTTCTATTTGCAGACTCACTGGTGGGGGCCCATTCTCGACACCTAATATGGCCTTGTATCACTTCCTTACCAATAATGAAACTGATGAATCAGCCTTTGTAGACTTCAGCATGTCCCATGGCCACAATCTGAGCACTTGATACAGAGTTATCCACACGATAGCTGCCAAATGCTGTCGTGGGGTTTCCACTGCTGCAACATTGCTGGGCTCCGGCTGGTCTCACTCCATGGTTACTGCTGTTCTTGGCGGTCATCCCATGGTACTGGCATCTCAAAAACGAGGGGGTCTTCTGCTTCAGCCGGGCTGTACTTTCACCAACAGCCTCTCATAGGCTCTCCTCATGGTGCCAAGCCTCAGCTTCTTTGCAAGTCTTCCACATTACCAAGTCCGGCTGCCATCACAAGGTACAGCCTTGGCTGCCTCCAGAACACAGCTTCTCTGTGCTCTCTGGAAACACTTGCAGAAGATTTCACCAGGGGTACCGGTCTCCTCTTAATCACTGCTAATTTCTTAGCTCCTGCTGACCAGCATCAATTGTCCCAGCGACATCAAGGTTTCACCTCAGTAGTTCTGGGATCTTATTAAACACAGCTGATTCTTCAGCCCCAGCTAACCAGAACCACAGGATCTTAATTCCAAATAGCAAATGGCCCTGATAGAGTCTTTAAGCTTTCCTCTGAAACTTTGCGAGCCAGGCCTCCATCGTCTGCACTTCACTCAATATTCTTATCTTTCCAAGTTCCCACAGAACATCCCTCTGAGGTCTCAATACTCAATGGCTCTTCTAGCCCAAAGTTCCAAATTCCTTCCACAATCCTCCCCAAAGATGGCCATGTCTGTCAAAGCAATACCACATGATACTGGTACCAATTTGTCTTAGTTGGTGTTTCTATTGCTGGGACAAAACACCATAACCAGAAAGCAAGTTAGGGAGGAGAGGGTTTATTTGGCTTACACTTGGGCATTGCTATTCAGCACTGAAGGAAATCAAGACAAGAACTCAACAGGGCAGGATCTTAGAGGCAGAAGCTGATGCAGAGGCCATGGAGGATGCTGCGTATTGGCTTGCTTCCCCTGTCTTGCTCAGTCTACCATCTTGTAGAACCCAGGACCACCTGCCCAGGGATGACACCACCCACAATGGGCTGGGGCCTCCCACATTGATCACTAAATGAGAAAATGCCTGCAGCTGGGTCTCTTCAAGGCATTTCCTCAACTGAGGCTCCTTCCTTGGTGACTCTAGCTTGTGTCAAGTTAACACAAGACCTCCAGTGTACCTGCAGAGGGTCAGGTGGTACTTTCAACAGTGCATCCACATTTTGAACCTGGTGTGTACCATTGCTTGGGGCTTGACTGTCTGGCTTCATAAGACTGGGCCAAGGACTGGAGAGATGGCTCAGTGGATAGAGAGCTTGCCATATAAAAGCCAGACCGGCATGGTAGCCCACCAGTATAATGTTAATTTCTTTCTGTGCATGTGTGTGAGTGCATGTTTATGTGTGCATGCACATGTCTGTGGTGTGAATGTTCATGAACATGTATGTGTATATGCTTGTGCATGTGGAGGCCACAGGTCAATATCTGGTGTCTTTCTCATCCTCTTTATGCATATATATGTATATAAATATACATACATACACACATACACACACATATGCAGGGTCTCTCATTGAACCTAGAACTCACTGATTTGGTTACATTGGCCAAGCAGCAAGCTCCAGGAACATTTCCGTCTCCACCATCCCAGTCCTATGGTTACAAGTGTGCCCCACCACGCCTGACTTTTACGTAGGTGCTAGAGATCTGAATGCAGGTCCTCAGGCTTGTGAGCAAGTGAGAAATCGCATCATTTCTTCAGCCCTCATAATGCTAATTTCTGCCCTTCTTACAAACCATTCAACTATAAACTACCAGAACAAGAGGCCCCGGGTTGTCTGTGTATCTTCAATACCTAATGAAGTGTCTGACACCTGTTAGGAAAAACACTCTGTGTGTTCTGGGCAGCTGATAAACGCTGTGTGTTTGTTATCAGTTATAGTGAGAAGCAGGGATGAAGAATGCCATGGAGTCGGGTGGGGCACAGGGTTCCATCCTGGGAACTTGACCACAGCAGGCTGTGAGTGTTCAACAGTATCAGGGTCCAGCCTTGATGAAATGAGCATGTTCCAGGGTAGGAGCGTGAGGATTAGAATTATTAAGCAGAGGGGACAGAGATATGAGAGAAATAAAAGACAGAAACACAGAACAACACCAGGCGGGACACTCAGTAAATACTGAACCTGCCCACGGTTATTTTCCACATGCTCATATACTCCTCTCCAAAAAGGGTGGGGGGAGGCAACAGTCTTCATTAACTTAATATAAGAAATAGACCAAGTGTCCTGCAGGCAGCTACTCCCTGGAGCGTCCTGCTAATCTCCTTTGAAGGAGCAAGAATAGCAAGGTGGAGTGGATTCACCTCTGTACTCAGAATAGTAATCAACCACACCCTAGGTCAGGATCTCTTGTTTGTTGCCACACCTGTTGTCAACAACTTTGAAAGAGCAAAAATAAGCTCACATTCTCTGACCTCCAGTCAAGGTGGAACAGGACTCGAGTCTGTGGGCCTCCACACAACAGCTGCTTACAAAGAACCGCTGTCACCTCACTCCTTCCTGCCCTCTTGAGAGTGGCAGAAAAATGCAAGGGGCTGGTACAAGGCCACCAGCCCTTGGGGACAGAGGGCAGAATGGCAAGAAATGGAACAGAAAAGTCAATGTCTTTTATAACAAGTCTCTCCCCTCCTCCTTCCACCAGGTACATCGTGATCTTCTTCCTCATTGTCACCCAACTGGGCTTCTGTTGTGTGTACATCGTGTTTCTGGCGGACAATTTAAAACAGGTACTTTAGACAAGGTGGATGGGAAAGGGAAGAGACAGAAGGAAGCTTCTTTACCAGTTGTTCACCTACATTGCTTCATCTGAGTCCTCAAAAGTTCATTAGTACAACACGGGAAGGGAAAGCCATGCTATGGGGTAGCTTAGCCTCCCCCACCCTCCATAAAGCTACAGATTTCTGCATTACCGTGTGTGTGTGTGTGTGTGTGTGTGTGTGTGTGTGTGTGTGTGTGTGTGTGTATGCATGTATGTCCAGGCCATCTTTGGAGCCCATACTTTTTCTCTTAAAAAGTTTATTATCTCAGGTGTTTTATTGTATTATAATATTATATGTTATAATATTTATTTATAACAATGAAAAGCTGGCTCTCATAATTGATTCACATTTTGCCAGGTTCTCATATTTCAAATAGCTTGAAGTAGTTTATCACTAAGAATGATCATAACATGATCTGAATTCTGCTGCTGAATATTCCCACTGTTTATTTTATTCTCTCTCTCTCTCTCTCTCTCTCTCTCTCTCTCTCTCTCTCTCTCTCTCTCAGATAGGGTCTCATATAGCCCAGGCTGACCTCAAACTTATATAACAAGAAATGACCTTGAATCCCTGACCCTCTGCTCCTACTCACCAAGTGTTGGGATTTCAGGTGTCTTCCAGAATACCTGGTTTATGCAATGCTTGAAATCAAATCCAGAACTTCATGTGTGGCCAGAAAGCACTCTACTAGCTAAGCCATCTCTCCGGGCCAAGGATATTATTGTTTATATTATCTTTATTTTATTGTTTGAGGTAGACTCTCATGTAGCCCAAGCTAGCCTCAAACTCACTGTGTAGAGGCTCTTCAGAAAGCAAGCTGCTATCTGGCAAACCTCTATTTTTGATCTGTTGCTCATGGTCTGCATTTTTATCTGCTGCCTATTAGGGCGAGCACATGCACTGTCTTGAGCGGGTTGCAAGCTAAGTGGGTGGTTCTAAAACACAGTGGGTAAATTTCCTTGTGACATCCAGGAGGCAGCTCAGGTGTCGGGAATGCGCACTGTGGTCTAGTAGCATCATTGTGTAGCCCCTGGCATCACAGAAGGCTTCCTCTAGAAGCCATATGTGAGCTGGGCATGCTTGGGCAGCCTTGCAGAGTGGTAGCATCCAAGCTAGGGAGATAGACCTTGAAAAACCTTCCAGGCAGGAAAACATGGACTGTCCTTAGAGAAGCAATTCTACTGGTCATGGAAGACAATGGTGGTTGCATTGAGGAAAAGTCCTGACCACTGGACAAAGACCTTTTATGGAGGTTTCTGAGTACCTGGCTAATTTTCTTAGTTAGGGCTTCTATTGCTGTGAAGAGACACCATGACCATGGCAACTCTTTTTTTTTAAATGTACTTATGCCTGAAGGCCAGAAGAGGACATCAGATCTCATTACAGATGGTTGTGAGCCACCATGTGGGTACTGGGAATTGAACTCAGGTCCTCTGGAAGAGCAGACAGTGCTCCTAACCACTGAAACATCCATGTCCAACCATGGCAACTCTTATAAAGGAAAATGTTTAATTGGGGTGGCTTAAAATTCAGAGGTTTAGTCCATTATCATCATAGCAGGATATGGAGCTGTGCAGGCAGACATGGTGCTGGAGAAAGAGCTGAGAGTCTTACATCTTGATCCACAGGCAACAGGAAGTTAAACTGAGCTAGATGTAGCTTGAGCATAGGATACCTCAAAGCCCGCCCCCACGGTGACACACTTCCTCCAACAAGGCCACAGCTCTAATAGTACCACTCTCTATGAGCTTAAGGGGCAGTTACATTTAAACTACCACACTAATCATCTGGGGATGTTTTCTACTGTAGGAAGGAATCATTAAACAAACAAACAAACAAACAAAAAGGCAAAGGTCGGAGAGCTGGGATGTAGCTCAGTTGGCCAACTGATTGCCTAACATTCCCAAGTCTCTGGGTTCAGTCTCCAGCACCTCACAAATGGGGAACATGGAGGCAAGAGGATCAGAAGTTCAAGGTCATCCTTATCCACATAGTAAGTTTGAGGCCAATCTGAGCTATATGGTGAGATCTTGCCTCACCAAAAAAAAAAAAAAAAAAAAAAGCAAGCAAGCTAAGCAACTCAATGGCATAGTGCTTGCTCTACATGCATGAGCCCCAGGGTTTCAGCCCAGCAACATACACACACACACACACACACACACAAACACACACACGAAGTAGAGAATTCAAGAGAAAACAACTCATATTTATGTATCCACAATGTGTGCTTAAGTTAAAATAAGGTTTCAAGATAAGAATGGATACAGTGATTGCCATCTTACAAAATAAAATGCATCTTCATTGTGTAACTTGTGATGTTGAGTAGAAAATGCATAGACAAATATATTGGAGAGGACTGCATGCTTCTCCACCAGTGCTGATGTCAGGAACAGCTTTATACTTTCTTCTTGCATGATTCTAGATTCCAATTGTTCTGCCATAAATCTTATTGTCTGAACAATGGTATTGCTTGTATTAGAGTTATGCTGATTTTAAATGTAGGGTTGACCAATCATTCACCCTGACCTTGTAGGGACATGTATACTGTGTGTTAGGAGATTGTTTTAGTTCCATTTTTGTTGTTGTGATAAGATACCTCAACAAAAAGAAACAAAGGAGAATGAGTGTATTTTAGCTCACACCTTCAAGCTACAGTCCATCATTGTAGGGCAATCAGGATAGCAGAAGCCCAAAGCAGTTAGTCACATCACATCCACAGTCAAGAGCAGACAGAAATGAATGCTGCATGCTTACGACTTAGCTCACTTTCTCTGTGACTACACAGTTCTAGGGAATGGTACTGCCCACAGTGGGCTGGGTCTTCCCACATCAGTTAACAACCCAGATAATCCCCCCATGGACATGCCCATCAGCCGACTTGATCTAGACATATCTTTACTGAGATTCTTCTCGGGTCATTCTAGATTATAGCAAGTTGATAATTAAAACTAACAAGCATTAGAGTCTTCCTTACACCATGTTTGAGGGTGTTAATGGCTTTCACTAAGTATGGTCCAAGGATGCCATGTTCTTCTGTAAGTGGTCCAATCCATGCAAAAGAAAAGAAAATGAGCTCTGATATTAAAAATGCTAGTACTAATTCAGTCAAGAAAGAACATCTGGGGTGGAGACATGGCTCACTGGTCCTGCAGAGGACCTGGGTTCCATTCCCACCGCCCACATGACAGCTCACGTCTGTTAACTCCAGTTCCAGGGATCTGACCCCCTCTTCTGACCTCAGCAGGTACCAGACATGCACATGATACAGAAACATACACATAGGCAAAACACTCATACACATAAAATAATAAACACATCTAACATTTTTTAAAGAAAGAGGGGAGAGAGAGAGAGAGAGCCCTCTTCTGACCTCAGCAGGTACCAGACATGCACATGATACAGAAACATACACATAGGCAAAACACTCATACACATAAAATAATAAACACATCTAACATTTTTTAAAGAAAGAGGGGAGAGAGAGAGAGAGAGAGAGAGAGAGAGAGAGAGAGAGAGAGAGAGACTAATTCTTTTGGCCAGTTAAGAGCAGTAGCTGATGGGATTTAGGGGTTATGAGACTCTGGGAAATTTTTAGAGAAAAAAAAATAAGCGTACTGAAATGATCTAAGCTGCCTTACAAAATGGAAGAAAAAGCTAAAAGGTGGGTCTCAGAAAAGACCAGAAGCCAGAGCATGGCCTGGGGCTGGGGTGCGGGGCGTTACAGACACCAGAATGAGAGAGTCACCCTTGGGACCCACGGACAGGGTTTGCTCTCACCTTTCCTAGTCGGTCTTTGTGTCACTTGGCTTGAGATTTCCATCTGTATTTCTGAGCTCAGAGCCTGACTCACAGGCCAGCCCTCCAGCTCTAATCTACAGTTTTCCCAAGGCTGCATTCCACAGCAAAGAGAGTTCAATACCAGGAGAAAGGACGCCAGGGAACCAAGCACCAGACCTCACAATAAAGGAAGTTCTCTGTCATTAAACTCACTGTTTGGGTAGCCTCCTTTAAGGTAGTCTGGTGAAGAGGATTTGGAATAAGACATTTCATGATCTGTAGAGACGGCATTTACTGCCAAGCCTGATGACCTGAGGTCGAGCCCAGGTCCCCTATAGTGAAAGGAGAGAACCGATTCCTCTAAGGTGTCCTCTGACTTCCGTGTGTGCACCATGGCAAGTACTCATGCACACACAAACACATAAATAAATGTAAATGTTTTTAATTAAAACCTAAAGGGAGTTGTCAGTGCCCTGTACTTGCTCGCGATCCTCTGATTCTTTATAAGAGTCTGATTCTGGGAAAAGCACCTAGTCTACCACGTGCTCAAATGTTTTCTTTCTCTTGCTTTCCCGTTTCTTCCTTAGGTAGTAGAAGCTGTTAATGGAACAACCATCAGCTGCCACTACAACGAGACCATAGATCTGACACCCACCATGGATTCACGACTCTATATGCTTGCCTTCCTGCCCATTCTGGGGCTTCTGGTCTTCATTCGGAACCTCCGTATCCTTACCATCTTCTCCATGTTGGCCAACATCAGCATGTTTGTCAGCCTGGTCATCATTGCCCAGTACATCATCCAGGTTGGTGCATAGCATCCACTGACTCCCCAGGAGACAGGGCATTGGTATCCACATGAGGCATCAGGTCCCAAGTCCTAGGATGGGTATGCTCCTCACCCTTCAGCCTAGGACCCATCTTGCTGTAATGTTCCCTCTTTGTTCCAGCTCATCTTTTTTTTTTAGCTGCCTCATTCCTTCTGTGTCACCAAATGACTGTTTTAAATATCAAGTCCAGATTTTTAAAAAGCTATGTTTTCAGGCTTGTGGAGACAGCTCCACTAGGAAACCATTTGCCCCACAAGCATAAAGACCTGAGTTGAGACCCCAGAACCTATTGTGTAAGAGCCAGGGTGCTGTAGAACATGCTTGTGATTCCAACACTGAGTGGGGGAGTTAGAGTAAGCAGAGCAGCAAACAGGAGGATTCCGAAGCTGCCTGACAACCAGTCTAGCCAAATTGATGGGCTCTAGGTTTAATGAGAGACCCTGAGTCAAAAATTAGAGTGGAGAAGGACCAATGAAGACCCTTAACATTGACCTTTGGCCTCCACATGCGCTCACACATGTGCATGCACTCCTGTACACACATATGCTGCTGCTTCTTTATGTTGGGGCTATTCCAGGAATCTTCCATCATTAAAAACAATCCTGTGTTTCTTTTAACGCTCTGGACCACGGGCTGAGTAGAGTGTCTACTCCACCCGTTCTGTTCTTCCCTTTCCTACAGCTCAGGAAGGGAAAAGCAGATATGCACATTCAACTAACTATGTTGGGCTCCCTAGGATACTCTATAACTACATTACAATAACTTCTAAAACTCATACTCACTCTCCACTCGTAGAGGTTCTTGGGTGCTGTTGGATGTCACTAATCTGTGATACATACAGTATGCTTTTATATGTTGTAGGAGCAGAGGGCTGCGTTCCCGCCCAGCTCCCGCACGACTAGCTTTAGACCCAAAATAACAACACACAAATTGTATTCTTTTAAACACTGCTTGGCCCGTTAGCTCTAGCCTCTTATTGGCTAACTCTCACATCTTGATTAACCCATTTCTATTAATCTGTGTAGCACCATGAGGTGGTGGCTTACCAGGAAGACTCTTAACCTGTGTCCATCTTGGAGAGGAGAGCTATAGTGTCTGCTTGACTCAGCTTTCTTTTTCCCAGAATTCTGTTCTGTCTACTCCACCTATCTAAATCCTGCCCTATCAAAAAGCCAAGGCAGTTTCTTTATTAACCAATGAAAATAACAAATAGACAGATGACCCTCCTTCATCATTTAGAGACTTCTGGTAAACCCGCTCCCTTCACAAGACACAGATCTTCCATTTTTTAACAATACCTGCATGCTCCTGCCCTCTGACTCGTTGGTAATGTGCAATATTAAAGTCAATATTTATCATGTTTACCTCATTCTATAGGTTTGCTGAACTTTTTGATATTCAGTGTTCTCAAATCCAGCTCTCCTCTCAGAGTCCTTCTTGCTTGGAGGAGCTCAAGTGTGCGCATGGAGTGACAATCTTGTATTTCTCTCTTCTGTAGGGAATCCCAGACCCTAGCCAGTTGCCACTGGTAGCAAGCTGGAAGACCTACCCTCTCTTCTTTGGAACAGCCATTTTCTCGTTTGAAAGCATCGGCGTGGTAAGGTTGGGATGAAGGTGGCCTTTCCCTGGACCTGTGAACCAGTTTCTGGGACGGAGCTAAGAGCTCTGGCTTTCCATGTGCTCTTGGCCATTGGGTTAGGCCTGTGGGAATTACACGTGGGATAAAGCAACCTCTGGTCTCATCTGGATCAGTTACCACCAGCAGATAAAAAGTAAGCTATGGCAGAGAAGCAATCAGCAGATTATGTTTGTCAATGTCTCTATCCAGTGCTTATCTTCCGAGCAATATGAGTTTCCTAATCTTTTTAAAATCAAGACTAGTCAAAAAACAACAACAAAAAATAACCAAATAGTGGTGGTGCATGCCTTTAATCCCAGAACTCAAGTGGCTAGGAGGATCTCTACGAGTTTGAGGTCAGTCTGGTCTACAGAGCGAGTTCCAGAACAGGCTTCTAAGCTACAGAGAAACCCTGTCTTAAGAACCCTGTCAGAAGAAACCTACTTTGTGGAGTCAGGACTCAGTTCTCCCTTCACCTTTTGAGGTGTCTCTCTTACTGCTTTGGCTGCGCTCAGACCTCCAGGCTAGCTGGCCTGTGAGCTTTCTGCCAGTTCTCCTGCTCTGCCTCCCATCTCACCTTAGGAGTGCCAGGATTACAGACGTATGCCACCATGCCCAGCTTTCTGTGAGCCCACCAGATTGTCCTCTGATCTCTGCACACATATGAAACAAACAAATAAGAAATAAATGTAATGGAAGACTTGAAACCCTCAAACTTCTAGGAGAGAATGATGTGCAGGATGGTTAGACACAGCGGTAGGTCCAGGGAATGATTTCTCTGGATAGGACTCCAGAGGCATAGAGAACAAAAGCAAACTGAGAAATGGGGCTTCTCTAACTAAAGAGCATCTGCATGGCAAAGCGAGGAGCAGAGGAGAGACAGCCTTCAGAAAGGGAGGCATGTGCTCACGGGTGAGAGAGCTGATGACACCCAGATGAGGGCTGACACCAGGATGAGGGCTGACACCAGGATGAGGGCTGACACC